>NC_133583.1:19393902-19746849 GCF_964106895.1 Numenius arquata
AGAAAGGGCCCCGCAATCCGCAAACCAGAGTTGTTGCTGCCTCTTTGAGCCCTGCTTTGTGCTGGAGAAGTAACGGGGAGCCCCTGGCTGGTGGGAGGCACAGAACTGGTCTGAAGTTGCGGCAGGAGAGGCGTAGATTAGATATTAGAAAGAATTACTTTACTGAGAGAGTGGTCAGGCACTGGAACAGCCTGCCCAGGGAGGTGGTGGAGTCACCATCCCTAGAGGTATTTAAGAAATGTGTAGACGTGGCGCTTCAGGGCATGCTCTAGTGCCCGAGATTGTTGGGTTGTGTTGGTTTTTGGTTTTGTTTTGATTTTGGTGTTTGGTGGGGTTTTTTTTGGTTTGGTTTGGGTTTTTTTGTTTGGTTTTTTTTTTTTTGTGGTTGGACTTGATGATCTCAAAGGTCCCTTCCAACCAAGAAGATTCTGTGAACTGCCCCAAACTCCTCATTCCTGTTTTCTGGGCAAATTTCTGACTGAGGTTCAACTCAGAATATGCCAAATAATTCGATTACATTTCTGCTGCTGGGTTATGTAAGAGAAAGCTGAAATTGTGCCTTGTTTCGTAAGGTGAAGTGTATCCTTCTGCTGATGTGAACAGCCCCCCCGGTTTGCAGCCAGTTTGGCTGTCCCTCCTTGGTGCTCTTGGGGTGGAGAGGGTGCTTTAGAGGTTTTCTGCATCGACTGGCATCATTTGAATGTACTAAATCTGGGCTTATGCTCTGCTTTTTCATGGTGTTTCAGCACGCTGAGGAGACCGGAGCAGCTGGACCAGCCCTCGGGCCAGCGGTCAGTATCCCCCTCCCTGGCACAGACTGCGCCCACCTCCCAGAGCCCCCGGGAGGTGAGGGGCCGGGGCCAGCCCACACCATCGGCAGAAGCACCACGGAAGATGCTACAGGTGGACGCCAGGAGCCAGGGCTCGGGGAGGTCCCCCTCGGTGTCGCCGGACCGGGGCAGCACCCCTACCTCTCCCTACTCGGTCCCGCAGATCGCCCCCCTCCCCAGCAGCACCCTCTGCCCCATATGCAAGACGACAGAGCTCACCTCCTCCCCCGGCCAGCCCAACTTCAACGCCTGCACCCAGTGTCACAGCAAAGTCTGCAACCAGTGTGGCTTCAACCCCAACCCTCACCTCACCCAGGTAAGGCCCCCTCTTCCTTGGGCAGTGGGGTGGCCACCACCGAGGTTTGCAGGGAGAGGTTCTTCTTGTCTCCAAGCTGCAAGAAGTTGCACCTGGGCTTCTGGCAGCTGCAAGGCATTGCCCAAGAGCAAGGGCTCTGCTGGTTAATCAGGGGATAATTGTGATAATGTGAGTGATAATGAAACAGGGGAGGTAAATTTGTTAAAGGGAAATGGTAGACCACCAGAGAGGTTCAGTCTGTCTTCTCTCAGAGCTGTGAAGATCAGAGGGCTGGAGCACCTCTTCTATGAAGACAGGCTGAGAGAGTTGGGGTTGTTCAGCCTGGAGAAGAGAAGGCTCCGGGGAGACCTTATAGCCCCTTCCAGTCCCTAAAGGGGCTACAGGAGAGATGGGGAGGGACTCTTGGTCAGAGAGTGGAGCGATAGGATGAAGAGGAAGGGTTTTAAACTGAAAGAGGGGCGATTTAGATGAGATCTCAGGAAGAAATTCTTTGCTGTGAGGGTGGTGAGATACTGGCCCAGGTTGCCCAGAGAGGCTGTGGCCGCCCCATCCCTGGAGGGGTTCAAGGCCAGGTTGGACGGGGCTTGGAGCAACCTGGTCTGGTGGGAGGTGTCCCTGCCCAGGGCAGGGGGGTTGGAATGAGATGATCTTCAAGGTCCCTTCCAACCCGAACCATTCAATGATTCTATGTCGCTGGGTCCCCAAAATGCTTGACTGAGGTGAGATCCACGTACACAAAACTGCCCTGAAGTCCAAGGACTCAGCAGCGGGAGGGGAGCAGAGGGGTTGTTGGCAACCCTGAGGTGTCGATTGTCTTAGACCCTGACTCATCCCAGGTGACGATGTTTTGGTGGCGGGTGAGTTTCGGGCAGCGTCAGGTTTGGTGGCAGGAGAGAAGTGCGAAGTCGTGCAGGAGATGATGCCTCGCTGGGGGAGTGTTTCGCACCATGTGGGATGTGTGACAAGGATGCGCTGGGTTCCTGGGGGTGGATCCAGCAGCGGCGGCGGTGGCGAGCGGGGGGTGCTGGGGCTGGCTGGGACATGGGGCTCCTCGTGCCGATCCATCAGGTCAGAGACCTCCACACAGGGTGTGAAGGGACATGGATGCTTTTTGGAGCTGTTGAGAGCCAAACCGTGGGGATTCCTACTCTCAGGGTTAATAACAGAGACTTTCAGCCACGCTTTGGAAAGCCACTGTGCCACTCCAGTGTGTGAGAAAACAGGATTTGGGCACTGAAGTCCCCTGAGTACCCACGTTTTATTGCTGTTTCTGGTGAGCACTCAGTGCTTCCTCCTGACGCCAGACACAGCGGTTTCTAAACACTGTTGTTTGAGAGACTCCTGCTTTCCAGACCCTTTTCCCAGTGGAAGGAGAGTTGGGGTAGCTGATCCCCCTGGTTCAGCGAGATATAATTAGCTGGGTGCTGCTTTTGCACCCCTGTGATGAGGTACTTACCACTGCAAAGATACGTATAAGGTCTCGGACCTTAACAAAGGGCCCTGAGGTGGAAATTCAGGCTCCTCCAAGGAAGTGCTGAGGGTCATGCTTCTGTTTCACTTCAAATTGATTTGCTAAATATTTACTTTGTTGTCCAAACATTGCATTGAAAGTTGACCAACTACACCGAATAGTGGCGGTTCAACAGCGAATAAACAAACAGAAGTGCACCAATTGCTCAGTTTCTGGACCTGTCTCCTCTGCCTTGCCCGAGAGCTTTCCTGCAGTGGCCCCAGCCCCAAGCATCTCTTAAAATGTGTGTGTGTGTGTGTGCACGGAATTTCTGGTTAGCATTCCCAGGCCATCTCTCAGCATCTCTAGGTCTCTCTTCCCTCTGAAACGTGACTCACTGCAGAGCGTTTTTAAACATTGAATCCAAAAAAACTGGACCTGGGATGAAAAAAAAAAACCACACATGGTGGCTTTTGTTTTTCTGCGTTTAATATGCATTTTAACAGGAAGCAACCTTATGACTTGTAAGTAGGTCGCTGAGGGAGCTGGGGGATGGAAGCTGTTGTCCAAGAGAAGTGTTTTGCGGCGTGCGTTGGCAGCCGGTGTGATGGGCTGGTTGGGGAGCCGTGGTGGTTGCTGCCTTGCTGAAGCGTGACTCGCTTTCCTCGGCATCATCCCTTGTGCTGCCATTCTGGAGTCGCACAGAAGGGTGCCTGAAGCAGCCTGGTGGCCTTAAAAAGGGTTAACGAGGGGCAGCTCGGAGGTTGCTCCCTTTCTTTGAAGGTAAGGTAGGAGCCGGGTTGGAAAGGACCTTCAGAGGTCATCTAGTCCAACCTTCGCCCAAAGCGGAGATCAGGCGAGGGAGGTCCAGGCTTTATCCAGTTGGGGCTCAGAAGCTCCCAAGGGGGGGACCTGCCGGTCCCACCTGCTCCACTGCTTGACCATCCTCAACAGGGAAAAACATCCACCCAGCCCAGTCCCTCAAACCCATCAGGTACTGCAGGGTGGCTGCACAGCATTGCTAATGAGGTGATTTGTGGGGTTGTATTTTCCATTTGCATTTCCTTATGGATACAATTTCGTGTCAATAGTTGATGTTTCTACTTTGTGCTGCAGCAGATGTGGATTTGTAATTTCTCTTTCTGTTTCAAGGCTTTCTAGCAGGATCAAATAATCGAAAATATCTCATTCTCTAAGAAAACCAGACCCCAGAAAACCAAAGTTGTGTTTCACTTGGCCCATCCTCTCCTGCACAATCTGTGGGACTGACAGAAACCCCTGGTGTGGCGGGGTGGGAATTCTGGTGGTTGTCTGGTATGACATGGCCACATAAGTTGACTTCTGAAACCCCTTTTGCAAAGCTGGTTTTGCAAAAAAGGCATTTATATACGCTTGATGTGTCTCATATATATGTGCTATAAAATAGCTTTTAAATCTATCTGTTATATATATAAATAAAATAACAACAGACTTAGTGTATGAGCTGTAGTCCATTGCTTTCCATTCTGCTGCTTGCAAGTACCAAGATCAGGTTTTTCTGAGGAGGGTTAACTGTACCCCCAGCAAAACACCTTAGCTTGATAATTAGGTGATAACTTCTGCTCAGAAGCATGTACATTCCTTGGAAATATTATTTTTGTCTTTTTTTTTTATTTTTTCTTTCACGTGGCTTGGTGGTTATTTTATCTTAAAGGCAAGTAATGAATTTCTATCATGACGAAGCAGTTGGCCTCTGTGGCATCTTGGAGTTGATCGCTTGCTGAGAGAAAAAAGAAAAACCATCTTTTTTTTTTTATCCACTCTTTTTTTTTTTTTTTTTTTTTTTTTTTTAGTCCTTTGAGCATCAGCACGTTCTTGTTTCACAAGACTGGGCAAACAGAAGTTCCTGTCTGCTGTCGGTGTCACTCAATATTTTACATGTAGATAATCATATTCTTCCCTCTGTTCATCTCCGTGCTCCGGAATAACTGCTGTCGTCGTTTTCAATTTAGTCGCGTGCTGGCGTGCCCGTTTTCCCGTTCATTCACTTATTCCTGAAGGTCAGTGCTCTTGCCATAGACGGTTATTTTAAGCAAGGGGAAATGTGAAGCAGGGAGCTCTGCTGGCACCGTTAGAGACAAGAACTTATTAAATAGCACGGTAAAATTTAACAGTTTGCTTACACTGCATAGGAAACGGGCTTTTGAATGGAGATGTGCTATTTTAAATGCAATATTGCAGCCTTAACGTTCTAGTAGGATTTTTAATTTCTCATTAAAACTTTTTGTCTAGTTTTTCTCAGTATTGTCTTTGAGGGGTGTGGTTTGTTTTTGGTTTGGTTTTTTTTTTGGGGGGGGCAGCTTGTTCTGCAGGACCGTACCGTCAAGGCTGTCATCTCCTCTGGAGGGGAAAATAACTCAGTTTCAAGCCAGTACAATAGGTTTAGAAAATCCTCTTTTTATACATCTTTCACTTTGTAACGCTGCTCCTGTGGCTTTCGCCTGGCTGATCCTGCAGCATGTTCATCTGATTGGATTTGCTCTGTTTGGTATCACGAGGAGTAACCTGCAGGCATCTTTTCTGTTTCTCTGGGGTTTTGAAGTGCTGCTGCACATCGCTAATTTGAGAAATTAATTTCTTCTTCGGTGTTCTCTTAGCATTTTTGGGGTTTCTTTTAATTCATTTCCTCCCTATCTGAAGTGCTAAACCAAAGAAAAATTTAGACCTTGGTGTTGATTTTAATCAAGAGCAGTGGCGCAGCACTAAAATACGTGCTTTAGTTAGTGCTGAAATGAAACTCAAAATGTCTGGCTGCCTAATAGATCTGTTGGAACTGCTTTGGGATTATAGAAAATCTTTGCATTCTTCCTTGTGTTTCCATTGTGCTTTTTTTTTTTTCATTTGAAATTGTGTTCATCAGAAGCAGTTTCATTAGTATTCAGATCCACACAATAGATATTATTTTTTTTCCTCCCCACCCTGAATAAAAGGAGCATATTTATACATGTATGTACTTCACCAAATTATTTTCTCTTTGAAGTCCCTGCTTTTGTCCCCAAGCCATTCTGAATACATTTGCTGTATTTGTGACTGTATGAAGTGGTAATACTTGTTAAACTTCAGTTCTGGTCCACATTTTTAGCTCTGCCTAGGGAGACTGAAGAGATTCTTTGTACTTTCTACATTATGAATATAATGTAACATGAAATATTGAAAATATTTGAAAATAGATCTGTTCCCTATGTGCTCCGTGCCATGTAAGATCATCGCCAAGCTTTGATCACGGACTTTTGGCAAGTGAAACGTAAAAAAGTCTCAGGGAGGATTAAAACCTTGCTGGTTGGTTTCCCGACAGTGGTCAAGGTTGTGTTTTCAGGAGAGGAAAAGCTCTCAGCAGCTCCTGAGTTATCTGTAGCGGGAGGAGACACTCAGGAAAATCATTTGAAGGTTTTAGGTAATTGTTGAAATGGTATGAATGGAAAACGGACCATCAGCTGAAGAGATGAGAATGAAATACTTGGTATGGACGTATAGTATAGGTCTGTATATATCCTACCATAACGTAACAGTAGGTGGTTTTCTGCTCAATCCTGTAAGAAAATTCGGGTAAAGTGGAGCAAAGAAGGCGCTATGGGAAGCAGAGGGGCAGCACAGTGCTCAGCAGAGCATCACTGGTGGCAGGAGCAGGGCTTGTCACTGCTGGAGGGGGGTGGCCTTGGTCCAAAGCCTTCTCCAGCCCAGCTCCACCAGCAGAACGGTGCCTGCCCCCAGCCTAACCTCATGCATTTAGCAAAGGACTTCAAAGAAATAAAGACAAAACGTCAGGGAAATTGTGAAGGTGTTCATATGCTGCTCTTCCTGAAAACAGATTTCTCATTTGGGTTATTGTCTTCATTTTAAACCTTGCATCGTTTTGGTGTCCAATTTTTGGTAAAACCCACCTTTTTAGTGAATTAAGGGTCCACCTGAAGTCTTTACCCTTCAGGAGGCTTTGGCTTGGCTAGTGACCACTGGTTTAGTGGTCCCTCAAGCAAAGGGCTGTGCTCAGGGGGGTTATTAGTTCTGCGTTAAGACAGTGGCCATTGAGAATAGCAGTAAATCCCCGATCTCTTCCTCTCATCCTTCTTCTCTCCTGCCTGTCATTCCCTGAGCATCCAAACATTTACAGGGCTCTGATGCCCACCCTGTGAGCGTGGGCTAAATCCCTGTTGGCATCAGTGGTTTTACCCTGGGGTCTAGTAGATGCCAAGATGGTTTGGTGTGGGGAGTAGCAGGTCCCCTGTGGTCTGGGTAGCCCTGAAATCATCAGAGCACAGCTGTAATTTATGTTTCGGTAATTTATGTGGCTCGAAGCCACGTTTTACAGTATGTTGTGCTCTGACACGCTGCCCCATCATTCCTGGGTGTCGATGTGGTGGCTGCTGGCGCTCCGGGCTGTGTCCAGCGAGCTCGGGGGGGCACCAAGGGGTGAGCGCTGGATGAAAATATGTAATTAAATATGCTTGCCAATAGATAATTAAACATGATTTTTATGAGCCATGTAATGTCCCCGGTCTCTCTCTGCCTTTTCAAACAATCAAAGTGGTCCTGCTCCTTCCTGGCTCTTCACCGAGAAGCTGTGGGGCGATGCTGGTGTGGTGCCTCCTAAACCTCCAAGTTTTCTCTGGGTGCGGCAGCTCCGAGGTTGATTTAGCTCTTTGCTGGGGGAGTGACGGCAGAGGAGGAGCCAGGAGACTACGTTCACGCTGTCTCTTCTCCTGCTGGATGGGCAAAGCCGACAAGGTTTTCTCCTGCCCTTGGGACCTCGCCGGCTATTCGTTTCCCCGTCGGGGAAGCAGCCTCTAGCCTCCACTGGTGGAGGTGTGTGTGCAGCTCCGCATCTCCAGGGTGTGTTACTGTGCTCCTACAGAAACATGAGGCTGTATTATAGTTTTATAGAGAGCTTATTAGAGAGATCATAGCTCCCTCTTCCCTCAAAGAATGAGCGTTGGGGCTGAAAAATGCCGGACCTCAAAAAAGCGGATCCTGTAGCGGGATAATATTTAACAGTAAGTGTTTATTGTGTCTGGCATTCCCCAAGGGATTTCACCCCCTAGACATCACGGTCGTGGTGGCTGTGGGTAGCTGGGGAGGTAATGCTGGCTCTGCGAGGAGTGCTCCTCCCTTCTGTCCACCTTCCTGCAAGTTCAGGAGTATGATATTTTTATTTTCTTTTTTTTTTTTTCTTCCATCCTGTGATGAGATGGGAAGGCAGGACGCCCTCGGGCGGGCAGGATTTGTGCTCTGCCGTGGTGCTTAGACAGCTCTCCGCGTGCCTACAGGGTGAGGCTGCACCCTATGCCCAGCCAGGCCCCTGGGCTGCTGAGTCAAGTTGCCCGTTTCAGCGTGATTTCTTTTTTTGAGATCGTCCTTCTTCACGGTTTAGCTGTAAAAATAAATCTGTCGTTAGCGTTACGTTGCAGATCCGGGAGAAATTTTCCATTGGATCAGACTGCGCAACAGGAGAGAAACGTGAGTTTTATTCCAATTTGCTCTTTGTTTTTTTTTTTTAGCGGAGCTTCAGCCAGCGGTGACCTGTGTGCCCAGCGAGTGATGCTCTTTGTGGGAGCCAGGGCTCGTCACGGTGGCTGCATTCCCATAAGGATGGAGCAATTTGGGCTCCGTCTGCCCCCAGAAGCACCCGCCAGGGCAGGGATGCTCATCCCAGTCTGCGGCTGTGGGGCAGCTCCTTTCCCAGTGCTCAGGGCTGGCGCTGGGACCAGCGCTCATTGGAGATGTGCCCACCTGAAGAAGCCCGACAGCTCTCTTTAAGAGCACCTCGTGCTGTGAGCATGATGGAAAAGCTAGGCACCAAAAAGGAAAAAAAAAAAATAATGCTTTTTGTGATTGCAGTGAATATTCTATTGATAGGAGCCTTGAATTTATCTCTGCCAACAGGTTGTGTGCGTGTATGTGTATATTTCCTGTATTTTAGCCCTTCCACACTGTTGCCCTTCACCTCTTAATCCCCTTATCCCTACACCAAGTCTCCCAGCCCTCATTTCATCCTGTATCCACAGTGTTGCAGCGAAGAATGCTTCTGTCATCTCTTGGTTGGACTTTTTTTATTATTTTAGTTCTGCTGTATCTTTTTTTTTTTTTTAATGGGGTGATTAGTGCTGAATTAAGCAACTAGTACGAAGCTGGAGAACTTGCTGAGGCTCTCTACCTATAAATGACTCGTTTGCCTTTTCAACCCCTGCTGCAGCCCGAGCAGGGGCTTCTCCCAGCTGTCTGCATCGACGTGCGACTTGTCTGTTCGATAGATGGCAATTTAAGTTAGAGCCAACAGGAGGGGAAAAAAAAAAAGAAAAAGCTCATGAGTAATTCTGGCTGTTCCTCCCGGTACGCCGCCTTTCGCTGTGCTCTGCGTAGATGATTCAAATAATGCAAAATTCACTTGTGGAAAATGTCAAAAAACCTCTTGGCTAAACGGTTCCCGGTGACTAATAACCGGGCTAGTGCTGCTCGCCGTGGCTCCCCAGCGCTGGTGGCTGGCTCCGATGAGCCGCGGCAGCGGGGACCTGACTGTGGGGACACACGGGGGTCTGCAGTGACACGTTAAACTGGGGCTGGACGGGAGAGCATGGCTTTCAGCACGCCGCAGCGATGCTGGGGTGGAGAGGGGGTAATGGAAACGACTGTAAGTAGGGATGAAGACTCCTGAGAGATGGGAAGTGGCCTGTGTTCTTCTGGGCATCTTCTGTTGCTTGATAAATAACCCAGCCCGGCAAGCTGCATGTCCTGAGCCACCGCCACCCTGCATCGTCCTGCCCTCCTGCGTTAAGTTACGGCAAGCCGTTTGCTTGGATGAGACGTGGTTTTCCTCCAGCTTTCAACTCTACATATCACTCTGTCATTAAAAATAAAAGCAAGCTGAGGATCAGAAACTGCTGTCAAGCTCTCCAAAGCAGAGCGGGGACCGAGTCAGAGGCTCCCCATGTTTTTGAAGGCTTCACCGTGTCTGTTATTGGCTTTCACTTCCCTCCCATGGACATCTTCGGGCAGAGGAATAAGATCATTTACAGCCTGTGGTGGTGGATGGAGCCTGCGGTGGGGGGTGCTGCTTAAGATTTTCCTACCAGTCGAGCGTGTGAAATCTCAGGGGGGGTTGAGCGTCCCTCTGGATCCCGCTCAGCGCACACAAAATATCCCAGAGAGCAGCAATTGCTCAGGGCTTTATGGCCCCCGCTTGTACGCTCTCGCTTGCCGTGTGTGCTTGGTGGCAACACGCTGCGCTGCCTTCGGGGAGCCCTTAGGAGGCAACTTCGGGTGCTTTCAGTGCCTCGGCAGGGATTGAGTTAATCCCAGCTGAATTAATTCCTGTTTACCATCCTCCTACCAGCAGCAGTGAGCAGGTTGGTTATAATGGGGGGTGTCAGACGCTCCCAACCCCGCATCCCCTACAGTGCTGTCTCGGGGGCTGCATCTCCCGTGCTGCAGAGGGATACCTGGTGCGAGAGCCTCAGTGTGGGAGGAGATGCCATGATGCGGCTCTTTCTACCCCAGCTGGTAACAACGTACGAGGTCCATCTGGTCTTTGAAGATAGCAGTGCTTGGCAGAGGTGGTGACATCTCGGCAGCATCTCTTTTGACCTGAATTTTAGCCGATCACTCTTGCTACTTATAGAGCTGTGTGGGCTCCCATCACCAGAAACCCAACTTGCTTCTGCCTAACACTGTCTCTTGGCTATGGTCATGTTTAGGTGCTCAAACGAGATTTGTGTAGTGTAGCAGACCAAAAAGTATCAGAAACTTCTGAAAAGTGAGGTGTTTGGGGGGCAGTAGTTCACATCTGCTGAGGTGTTTCTCACCAATTCAAGCTCATACAGCCTTGCTACTGGACTTTATGCTCCTGTCCTACCCAGCTCCTCATCTCAGAGATGTAATATGCAGCCCTTACCTGAGGGGGGATGGTGCTAATTGCACTATGGAAACTGGTTATTTTAACTCTTAAATGCCGTTTTGTCTCGGCTGTAAGCCCTTTGGTCAAGGACAGCTGAAGCGTGGGGTGTTTCAGTTCTGGATTTGGTTCATGTTGGAAATAAGCTGTGCTGTTGGGTTGGCTTTCTGCTCCGGGTGAAATCAAAGCCAAGTTGTTGGAATGGCTCAGGAGGGAAATCCATGTGGTCTTAGTGGCATGGGAGTAGACTATGCGGCAGGTCTGTGTGATTAAAGGTTTGTCAAAATGAGTTAAGGCATGGACATAACGTGGTTCTAAACCAGCTGGAAGTCAGTTTTGAGGCCCAAAGGCCAGTGTGTTCCTCCCCTTCCTTCCTTGCCTCCTGCTCTGCCCACTTGGATGCCCATCTCCTGCATCTTAGTTGAGCTCCAACTCAGCCCTGCTGCCCAGTCATGGCTCACAATGCCCCCCCCCCTCCAAGATGGGAAGAAGACTTAACGTTGACTTTTTGCTCCCTCCCCACCTGCTCTGCCACCACCTCGCCGTCTCCAAAGCCACAGGGTTAGACTGGCCAGACCCTTGAGCTTGAGACCTCCACGGAGTGGTGGGCAGGACAGAGGTGCCCGTCAGTCCTGTGGAGAGGAGGTTTTGGTGCCCACCTAACTTCCAGCCGCCCTCTCCCCCTTCTAACGAGCGTGGCACAGTATTCCCGTTAGACGGGAGCAGAAGCACCAACACTCGGGCTCGTGTGTTCAGCAAAGCTTAGATTATTCTGAATCATCCAGCATCCTTATCAGAGCGCTACAGACGGCGCTTGCATCAGTCACAGCACCGGCTCGCCGAGTCGGTGGCAGCGCTCTCTGCCTGTTTTTAATTGCCACGAGCCAGCAGCTATTTGAAGCCCTGTCCCCAAAGAGCAAAGGAGCTTGTCACCGCACGTAGCTCGGCTCCGCAGGAAACGCGGCCTCAGCAAGCGTTCCCTGTTAAAAGCCCATTAAGGATGCAAATGTATAGGGGTGTACGTACAGCTGGTGTGCCGGGGTGGGGGGCACTGCCAGGCTTGGCTCTAGGAGTGGGAACTCCCCTTAGGATTTTTGTTTTAGGTTTTTTTTTTCCCCCCCTCTCTTCCTTAATTGCAGAATACCCTCATGCCTCAACATATAGGCAGGGGGTGGAGCTGGAAAGGCCGTGTCCCTGTAACTCCTCGGGTGTGGGATTCCTCCAAGACCAACTTCATCGTGGCTCTGGGCCACGCTTTGGTTCTGCTCAGCCCCTCCTGTGCTCTCAGAGATACCGCGTCTTCTTTCTTCCCCAGGAGACATCCCATGTTTCTTCTGCTCTCCTGGAAGGCACTGCTGCTCCTTCCCCCCGTGAACGGAAAATGATGCCCAGTAGATAAAATACCAGGTCTGGTGGAAGAGTCTTGCTAAAAACTAGTGGTTGGCAAAAAAATTACCCTGGAGACCTGAGGAAGAGTTGAATTACCTGAATTTCTGGATTCCTCAGAAATAATGAGCATACTTATTGTGGGGAGAGGCTTGTCCTTGAGCGTGTCTGCCTCCCTTTTGCCCGCAATTGGCAGTAGGTACTCTATGTATTGTGAAACCTTTCAAGCTTCAAGAAAAGCAAATACTCTCAATGTTTGGTGGAGCATGACGTGCTAACGCAAGACCAACAGTGCTGGAGCAGAGGAGGCCCTTCCTTACCCCCTCCCCCCCCACCCCGAAAGGTGAAGCCCTTGTCTCCAGGCATCCTGCTTTCCTCTGGTCCTGAGCAACCCAAGTCAATTCTGAGATGCTGGGCCAGGCCACCTAATGCCCTGAAATTTGTTTGGTGGGGGTTTTTTTGGGTTTTTTTGGGGTTTTTTGTTGGTTTGTTTTTTTTTTACAAACTCTGTGTTATGTTCTGACCTGCCATATTAATTTTCCAGATGATATGATTGTGGCTTTCAAATTGGAGTGCGCTTTGAGAAATATCACCAAACAGGCATGCTGCTGCTGCCATCTGTCTTTGAGCTGCTTCTGGGATCCCATTACTTGCTCTCAGCAGACAATCGTTATTGCTTTATTGAATTAGGAAGAAAAAAATCCAGCGACTTCTGAAATACTGTTTTCCATAACTAATTCCAGGTACTAAATTCTCATTGGGACCCTGGGGACATGTTGAAATAATGCTTTACGCAGATCCCGGGCATGAAGTTTTTACAGGTCTGCCCAGAAAAGTCCCGTGATCTGATAGTTTTGAAGGACATGTCGTTTGGAGGGCTCAGAACAGCTCCAGCACCCCCGCATTGAGCGATCTCAAGCCATGCCACCCAACCAAGAGCCGACACTGGGCGCCATGTTACTTTTTGTAGAAAGTGAAGGCTTCATTGCCCCTCCTGATGGTTTTGGCCAGCTCAAGCTGTCGCCCCGAGTCCCCCTTTTTCTCCAGCCAACCCCTTTTCCCATGTCTTCCAGCTGCAGGCAGTTGCCCCACGCCACCCAGCCTGCATCCCACTGGGAAGCAAAGGTCTCGGAATGGCAAGACCCTCTCCCTGGGCGAGTGGGTGGCTCTGCACCGATGAGCAGCACCCCCCCAAAGGTGATGCTGGTGATACACGGTGTGCCATTTGGCACCCCAATGCCTGCTGCACGCCGTGGTTCAGACCTGTTCCTCCTCCTTTCCTTTCTCTGCAGAGCAGCAGCAGCCAGCCCAGCCAGGAAGGGGGTTAACACCAACAGACAAGGCTGTGGGCAGATAAAAGCTTATGGGAAGGTGGTATTTATTTGGATGTAAAATGTTTTTTCACCCCGTGGTGCACTGGTCCTGGCTGCTTCCTTCTTGCCAACTCATCCCTTCTCTGCGCAATTTAAGGCAGTTTGGGTCTGATTGCTTGCAGTCCACGGTTCAACTGGAGGTTTTGATGCACAACGCTTGAAAATCAGGAGTGAGACCTCTCTGGCCGAACACCCGAAAAGGGAGGGAGCAGCGATCGCTCCTGCTGTCTCACACCCGTGAGAAACGTGCTGTGGATCAGGGTCGGTCCCGTGGCTGGTAATTACTCTGGAGCCACCTGGGTTTGAGGTCGGGGCACAGTGACAAGATTTATTGTTTCTCTCCCAAAGTGGTTTCTAATTGGCGTTGGAGCAAATTGAAGAGGGAGCAAATCAAAGTTTCTTTTCCATCTGGATGGACACGGTGCTGTTCCCAGAGCCCTGCAGCTTGCATTGCCGATCACCGACTCCGATGTGCTCCTTGGCTGCGGCGTCATCAGTGGTGGACGGGACCCGGCGTGGAGGTGCTGGGACCCGGCACCCACAGACGATGCATTGAGCTGTAGGGCTTAGGAAATAAATACTTTTATAGAAACCGTGCACCTTTTCAGAAATGTCCTGCCAGAGGCGTAGGGTGGCTGCCTGGAGATAGCTGTCACAGCCGTGATGCTTTAATCAAAAATACACTATTTACAAGTAAGAGAAGCTTTTTTTTTTTTTTTTTTTCCCTTTGCCTGTCAGGTTAATTTGAGATTTCATTCAGCGCTGGCCCGCTCCTGCAGACCGAGTTGTCGGCTGTGACGGCGTGGACAGATGCCCTTATCAAGGAGCTCTTAAATACTTTGTTCAAATGAGCCAACCTGATTTATTCCTCTGGTATTTATTGCTTGGGTTGCGTGCCCCACTGTGTCCGGTACATCCCCATCTCTCCTTCCATCTTCTCTCTGCAGCCACCGGTGCTAGAAGTGTTGCTGTAGCTCGGCAGTGGGAGCACTGCGGGGTGCGATAGCCGGCTCCGCAGGCAATAAGGAGCTAAAGGCAGCCTTAAAATAGCAGTTGAGTGGTGGCGTGTTTGCACAATGCTCGTGAGAGAATTCCTGCATGGTGGGTTTAGGGCTTTTTTGTTGTTTGGGTTTTTCTGTGTTGACCCAAAGCTGCTGCTGTGTGGAGATCTTCCAAAGAAAAGCTAAGAAGCCCCAAAAGGTGAAGGAAAGATTTGCTGCTGGGATATTTTTTTTCTAAATTGAGTGATTTCTGTTTGAAATTTTTTCTCTGACGGTTTCTAGTTTTGTAATCAAGGACTCAGCCCCTCGTTTGAGCAGAATGAAACTACCTTTCATTGGAAGCTTGTCCAGGGTTTGAAATGGTTGGTCTATGGTGATCCTTTGAGACCCCCATCAGGAGGGCAGCAGAGACCTCCCCCAGTTGGGTAACTTCCTATTTTGGCTTGGGTGACGATAGAAGAGGCAGCCGTGCAGGTAGCAGGACCCTTTCTCATTATACCTTTCCGGGGTGCGTCAGTTTAGGTCTCCATGGCAATAATGACTTTAGATCAGCAAGGAAAAAAAATCCTGATTTGAATGACCAATTTTAATCTTGCTTCGCGTTTGTCCATGTTAGTAATATTTTTTTTTTGAAGACAGGGTGATTGCTATTGTAGAATAGCTTGCAATTAAGTATCCCCTTCTTAGAAGTTATATAATGGCTATAAAACCCCGAATTACAGGTATCTGTTCAAATTCTAATTGTTTACAGATTTTTGTGTTGGAATTGGTATATTTTGCTTAGTAGATGCTGGGTTGAGGTGCGTTTGGATGGGGATAGGAATTCCAACACAGAAAACCTATTCTCATCTATTAAAATAGGTAGCTTGTGACTGGACAAACTGTTTCTGGCGTTCACAGCCCACACTTGTAAACCCATTTCAGGCACCAGGGCCACCCAAATGGGTCTCTTCAGAAGAAGGTGAGATGGGAGGTGGGTCTGGGGGCAGGTGGTCTGTAGGCTGCTTTGATAGGACCATGCAAGGGTGAGCTTTCATAGCATGTGATCCTCCAAAGGTGCCTGAGCAGCTCCTAAAACCACACAGAAACTGTACCTGGAAATGCAGAAACCTATTAATTGGGTCTGAAGGCCATGGAGGTGCCATGGAGCCCCAGGGGAGATCGAGACCTAGAGTTCTGCAGCATGAAGTTGGTGGCCAGTCACCTCTAGGAGACATTTTGCACGTTGTGGTCTTGGTGTCGGGACGTGTTCCCCTGGATGGATGCCTTCAGCAGGGAAGCTGGTCTCAGGCTCTTTTTACTGGATAAAATAGCTGGTGTTCAGCGTTTGTGGTCTGTAGGATGGCAATTAGTGGACTTAGACTGCAAGAAAGATTTAGGTTAATGTTTTGGGAATGTTTTCTAGCAGTTAGGGTGGTTAAGCCAAAGCCCATTTATTCCCCCTTTCGCTGCCCACCCAGTAAATTCACAACTGATGGGAAGTTTTAAAGACCAAATTAGACAAACATCTGTCGGCAGCGATGCAGGCGTGTTTGATCCTGCCCAGGGCAGAGAATAGAGCCAAAACCTTTCAGAGGCCCTTACAGCCCTCTCTTCCTGCGGCTGCAGGACACTGGGGCAAAATCCATTTAATGTGGGCTTGATGGAACGAAGCAGCAGCGTAAATAAAATTCATGTGCAGGAGCATCCATTGGAAAGAGTGGGGAGCGGGGCAGGGGAAGGCAGTGCTGGGTCCCCAGGCTGGAGGAAACCCACCCAAGCGCCTCTCATCTGCTTCTCAGAGAGTCATAAAGATGCTCGAGGTTTATGATGGGGCCTTGCGCCCCGTGGGAAAGCCTTCTGTGTTCGTTCGGGGTGGTTGGAAGCCCGGAGGTGGTATCTGCTCCTCTTACCCATGGATGTGTGGTCGGCACAAAGGTTTCTCCCAGGGCAGTGCTCAGCGCTGTGGTTCCTCACCCGTCTGCATGGGAAAGGGTCTGCTTGGTATGGCTTCGTCATGGGTATAGAATTAACCCTCCTTCTGGACACTTTCCAGGTCTTTCTCTCTCTCTCAGATCTCTCCCATCTGAGCGTGGCAAACCCTGGCTGGACAGGACCTCTCATCCCCCCAGCAGTCCTCCTCCATGGGGTCCCGAGTGCTGTCCCTTGTGACAGCCCCTGCAGGATCTCCGTCCTCCACTGCACTGCGTCCCACTGGGCTTCACTGAAGCCCTTAAGCTCCGTCACGATCATTTAATGAAATTCCTGGAGAAAAACAGTGCAGCCAGCTCCTGAGAGGGGCTGTGTGGGACACCCGGCCGTGTCTGGACCACGGGCAGGAGGGATGCACTGCGCCTGTCTCCTCCTATGTGCACATCCTAACTTTGTGCCTATTTAATTTCTTCAGTATTTGCATCCTCTGACCCCAAATGAAGGTACGGGCTGTCCCAATGATTTTGGGCAAGACCAGACCTGCCCTGGGCAACCTACGCTATGGCTCCTTTGGCCGGCCTTTGGTAACAAGCCGGGGTGTCTCAGGATCGTGACATCTGCTCGCTTTTCCTCTGCTGCAGCCATAGATTTGTGTTCCAGAGATTGTGCGGCTAGCTGGAATATAAATTATTCATGGCAGGGAACTTATCGTGTTTATCTGGAATAATTGAGCAATTAAATCTGTTTAGGTATGTAAAAGGATTGTGCAATGGCTTGTCTGTCTTCAGGCCTTAAATTCTACAAGAGCATTTATTACATATTTAATCCATAATAATAATAATAATAATAATAAAAAAAAAAGAGACAGACAGAAAATACGTTCTGCTTTGATGCATTGATCCACTCCAGTATGTTCCTTTGCAGAAGTTGTTCATTCCAGCAGCTTCACTCATAAATACCTTTTGGACCAGGATAAAGGAGAGCGAACTTGGCGCCTTCGGTCGGGAGAAAACATGAGAAAACGTAACACCTGGTCCGTGACTCCGTCTCTGAAAATGCTTCGGGTTATTTACGTTAGCACCAGGATTGTCTTTATTTTTTAAAAACCTCTGTCCCAGACTCTTTCCACCGGGTCGCAGGATCACGATCCTCTCCGCCCTGGCTGCTGCTCTGCTGTGTTCAGACGCTGATGCAGCCAAGGAAATGCAAAGTTTGGGCCGTAAAAGGATCTTCAAATATTCAAGGCTGTTTAGTTTATTCCCTGAGCTACAGCCATTATCTCCTATTGCTGTAATTGTCCAGGATTCCCAAAGGAGCCAGAAGCTCACCGGTGAGGCTGCAATGGGGGCCTGCTCATAACAGAAATGTGGAGCCACAAATGAATAAATGTGGAGCCATGTGGTAAAGGAATGATGATTTCATTCTGTTTTACCAGTAGGAAACTGGGCTGCTTTTTAAATTAGTCTGTTATAAGTCTCTTTATCGAGCAGCCTCCGCTCTCTGTAGCGTTATAGCTATGAATGGCATCCCTGCCGTACTGGGCAGCCGCTTCGCACCCGCAGAAACCCCTGTATCTCTCTGCTTCGGGCAGGAGGTACCACTGAATGGAAAGTTTTGGGCTCCCTCCCAGGCTGCTATTTTAGTTCTGCGGGAGACAATGAGCGAGCGGGGCCGGAGGCTCCTGTTACTCCGTCCTTCGGCTGGCGGCGGGGTAGGGGAGCGGCAGCAGGAAAAGGCAGAGCGAGCCATTAGGCTTTTCCTTGACCGAGCGGGTTTCCGTGGAAGTCCCTGGGGCTGTACTTAGAGCACACCGGCCTGCGAAGCTCAAGAGGTTAAATCCCGGGGGGTGAGCTCTTCGCCGTCCTTCCCCGGCCAAGCCCAGGGGACAGCATCCTCTGAGCACCTAGGGGCGTCCGAACCTTCCATGCGCTCCTGCAGACGGGGGACAAAGGGCCGTCTAAACAGGAGCTAGCGAGGCAGCAAATCGCACAAGAAGCCTTCCCTAATGAACTGGAAGGACTTGTCCCTTCGCCTGGGGCGGCAGCACTGCCAGCGTGCTTAGCTAAGCAGCACTTGGCTTCGGCAGGGGGGGGTGGAGGGGGGGGACGGGACCCGCGCTCCGGGGGGGGGAGCGGGAGGCTGGGAAGGTTTCCTCCTGCCCACCCGTTCCTATCCGCCAGCAAGGGCGAGCAGGTGAAGAAGGGGATGCTGGCGCTTCCCGAGGACCCAGCAGCTCGGTCGGCGCCTCAGCCACGGGGGATGCTGCCAGGAGAGTGCCATCCCATGGGTGACAGGGGAACAAGGTTGGTCACGGAGCTCCCCAGCGTGACGGTATTTCCTACGAACGTTTGCTTCGTCCCGGCATCGGTGGTGGCTGCGCGGTGTGGGTAAAGACGGTCCCAAAAAAAAAGCCCGGCGCAAGGAGCTGGAGGTCGCCTTTAAACACGCCTGGGCATGTTTAGTTTGGAGAAGAGGAGGCTGAGGGGGGACCTTATTGCCCTCCACAGCTACCTGAAAGGAGCGTGTAGAGAGATGGGTGTTGGCCTCTTCTCCCAAGGGAATAATGACAGGACCAGAGGAAATGGTCTAAAGTTGCAGCAGGGGAGGATTAGATTAGATATTAGGAAGAATTACTTTACTGAGGGAGTGGTCAGGCACTGGAACAGCCTGCCCAGGGAGGTGGTGGAGTCACCATCCCTGGAGGTATTTAAGAAATGTGTAGACATGGCACTTCAGGGCATGCTCTAGTGCCCGAGATTGTTGGTTTGCATCTGTTTGTGGGTGGGTGTAGTGTGGGGTTGTGCGTGTTTGTTTTGGTGTTGTGTTGTTTGTTTTGTGTTTGTTTGTTTTTGGTTTGTTTTTTTTTTGTTGGTTGGACTCGATGATCTCAAAGGTCCCTTCCAACCAAGAAAATTCTGTGATTCTGTAAAACCCAGAGGGTCTGCAGAGCCTCGTGTGTGTCAGTGCCTCCCGGCGCCCTTCGGGGAGAGGAGGAGAAGAGTTGCTCCACCAGCCTTCGGTTAGTTGGGGGAGTGCTAACCAGGAGGAAAGGGAACTGGTTAAGAAGTGACTAATAGGATGAAATGGCACTGTCTTATTCCGCAGCTCAGTTCTCTGGACGAATGGAGTCTCCCATCTGTTGTTTGCGGTGAAGGAGATGAGTTTGGGGGTTGGTTCCTCTCACTCGCCAGCAAGCGAGCAAGTTGATTATTTTCTGGCAAGCGTTGGCAGGATGAGTACTGATGGCTTCGGTGGCTTCCCCTTCTGGGCAGGAGTGCTAAGGACTAGATTTTTATTTGTATTGACATGTTTGAAGATAAAGATGAGCATACAGTGGCCTTTTTCAGAAGTGCCTCGGTGACCAATTCCCCTGTCAATTAAGTGCCGATGCACTCCTAATTGCACAGTCCCTCTGGAGCCCTGGATTCTCCTCAAACTGTGCTGTAGGTTTGGACCAGGAAGCTTCAGCCCACGCTGCCTGTGCGTGTTTGCATCCGCCTCCTCTCCACCTGGATGCATGCATGCATCTTGGTGATGTCTTGACATGCAGCCCGGCCAGGGACACGCGACAGCTCCTGCACCCTGGGCTGCTCCTGGTCCTCCAGAGGTGCCTCAGGAGGCTTCATCTCCTGATGTTATCTGTTTCCCCGCCCCCAGATCAGACCCTGGCTGGTGCACCACATCGCAGCCTCCCACGGGATGCTTTGCAGGCTCCTCATTTCAGTTGCACGCAGGCTGTGCGCTTGATCCAAACAAGAGGGGCGGCATTTCCTACCCTCAGCCTGCGAGCTTCGGGGCAAGCTGTCCCCGCGTTGCTGGAGGAGAAATCAGCAATAGCTCTGCTTTAAAAAACAAACCCCAGACTTCAGAACAAGGCATGTCTTGGCCGTACGCTCCACCAGCCAGTCTGAGATGGTGTGGGAAGCCTTCTCCGTGCGGTACGTTTAGCTTTTTTACATGCATCAGCAGCTCTTCCCAGCATTTGCTGAGCTTTCCCTGCTCTCCTACAGCGATTCCCACCTCCTGCCTTCCCGGCAGTGTCCCAGCTCCCTGCCGCAGCTTGCCGTTCCCTCTCTTCTCTAGCCCAGGGCTGCCTTTAGCACTGCCTCTTCTCTTGGATCAGGATGTTGCTTTAATTGCAGGGTACGTGGCTTTTGGCAGATTTCAGCCTGACGATGTAAAATGCAAGACATGCTCCCCCCCCCGCCTTTCCTCCTCCGGAGAGCTCCTCTAGAGCAGATCCGGGAGGCATGGAGGGGAAGGGACATTTCGCTGACTGGCTGATTTGGTGAGACGAGGGTTCTTCATCTGCAGGCAGAGCTCTGATGAATTGGAGGCACGTGAGGACACTCTCAGGCAGGTCACTGGCAGCTCTCGGGAGAAGCCGGGCTCTTGCAGGGTTCCTCCGGGATAAGCCAGTAGCACCCATTAATGAAACCCTTCTTCATCCAGTCAGCGGTCTTGGCACTGAGCCTCCCTATTAGCATGATTAACACAGTACCTTCGTTACCCAGTTCCAGCTTTGGTTATTTTTACACTCTGGCTGTACTGCTGCTTTCGAAAGGCAGAGGAGGGAGCGTGGCCCTGGCCCTGGGGTGCATCTGCTGGGGGTTGGCTTCATGAAAGGTGCCTCTGGGGCTGGCTCCTCGGAGTTGAAGGGTTCCTGCCGAAGGCTTGCTGTCTTGCTCTTCCCAAATGTGTTCTTTTTCAACATTTCCAGTTTTGTAAAATATTTAATACACATGGTTTAGGCAACTCGGAGAAAACCCACGCTGCTCTTCTCTGATTTCCCATGAACTTGGCTTCTCGTTTTTCAGCCAGATGTGCACCCTGCTGTCTCACGCCAGAGGAGAAGGATGGGTTGTATCTTCTGCTGAACAAAGCTTGTTTGCTCCCTCCTGCTCAAAGTGGTCTGCCTTGGATGGGATTGGCCACACTTGACTTGAGATGACTTGGAAGCTCTTCTTCCCAGCCTAAAATAATCATTTAAATCAAGTCAGGTGGTCTGTGCTCCTGCAGTGCCCCGTGGCCTCCTCTGATACAGGGTCATATCTAGCAAGGCTGCAGTGAGGTGTTGTAAATGGGTAGAGCTGGTGAGGAACCATTCAGTCTCAAGACTCCAAAGCCTTAAATATCACCATCTAACACTCTCCTGTTCTTGGTTTTATTACTTTTATGTAGTGGAATAGCATCCTGAGTGACCTCCAAACGGTCCAAAATAACCAACCCTCAGCAAAGCCAGAATTATTCTTCATTATAATCCTAAATTTTGGCTTCAAGAGATCTTGGCCGTTCAATTAAGAATTCTTTCTGCTTACAGCTCATTTTAAAGCTTCTCCTGTCTACTGCAAAGGCTGAACTCTATACTTAGGATACTTTTAGAGCTGTATTGTCTTACCTCAGGAGAACAAAACAACCCGCACATTACCAGCATTCCTTCGCATCTCCTGGTAACAAATCCAGGGGACGGACTGTTTCCACAGCTTCCTAAAATAGGTGGTTTCAGAATAACTTTAGAAGCCTTGTAAGCTCAAGCTGTCTCTATCGTTTCAGCTCATTTTTATCTGGGTCCTTTTCTTGGTGTTTTTCTGGAGGGATGGGGGAGCTGCAGCACACGGGGATGCTTTTTGCCCCCCGCTACGTACCTGTGCAAACCGCTGCCCTCTGCAGGGGTCAGGATCTGCCCACCAGGCACGTGCCCACCTATAATAATTATCGGGGTTTAAATCTGCCCAGGGCACAGCCAGCACGTGCTGTGTGTATTCCTGTGTACAATTTTTATATATATATATATATATTTTAAGGAAATGCTGATTGGAAAGTTTCCGTTCCTAATGGGATTTGGAAATGGTCGGTGCTCACAGCTGGAGGACAGCATGGAGAGGGGGAGGCACATCTGGCAGCGATGACCCTGCAAGTGCTGCAGGTCGCAAACCCCTCCAGGCATTAGGGACTAGCGGGATTTGGGAGCGGGGTTAGAGGAACAGTCTGGGACCTCACAGGGGTCTGGGGTGGGACGGGTAAGCCTGGTGGTCCTGGGGGCTGAGGCAGGTCAGGTGTTGGATGCAGACAAACCAAATGTCAGTAAAGATGGGGCGCTTCAAACTTGCAAAGCTTTTAAGATCAGTATGGGTATGAAATACCCTATAGACTGAAGGCCTGCAAGCTTTACCTCCCTGAGTCTTCTGCTGAGCCCAACAGCATGTGTATAATTTGCTTTAATGGTTAGAAACATCTGCTGTTAAAAGTGATGCTTAATATATTTGGCTTCCATTTCCAGTCATTAGTTCTTTTTATGCCTTTTTCTGCCTAATTAAGAACCTTTTAGTACCTGATATTGTTTCCCCTGAATGTGCTGCTATGTCGTAATCAAGTCACTTCTTAATCTTCTCTTTGATAAACGAAAAAGATCAACCTCTTTAATTCTCTCATTTCAGACATTTTCTGCATCCCTAGAATCACTCTTACAGATCCGGTCTATATCTCCCGCAGTGTTTTACTAATCTCCTTAAAATGTCGGTGTGGAACCGTTGAGGGCTCTGGAAGGAGTCCCTCGATGCTGGAAGAGGAGGTTGAGCCACCTCCTCATTCCCACCTCCAGCTCCAGGCTTCCTACATGGAGCAAGCGCAGGTTTGTCAGGCAGCAGAGACCCGTCTTCATCAATATTTATGGTTTTACCAAAACCTGCCATGTGAGTGGTGTTAGCCATAGTGAGATACTTAAGCAGTGGTGAATCCTTGTTGTCTCCCAGGTCGGCCAGGTAACTAGTCTGAAATCCATTTAACGTATTCACTATTCATATTTTACAGTGCTTTCTTTTTGCCAGCATGTCGCGCGTTACTAGGTCAGAACACCTTTTGGACATCAAGGATATTGCTTCTGTGCATTACTAATATCAAATGTGCAGAGAATGAAATCAGGTTTGCTTGCCGTGACCTATTTTCCCTAAAACCACGTTGACTGGCGTATCTGCTTGCCTTTCAGTTCTCTGCTGCGTGAATCCAAGCCTTGTCTTTCCCTCTTGGACAGATGTCTGGCTAGCTGTCTCCTCCAGGCCATACCTTCTCCTTCTTGGATATTCAAGCAGAAGACTCTTCCGGTCTTCTAAAATTTCCTCTTAAAAATGAACATCAGCACGCAGCAGTTTTCTTAGCTCTCGTAGATCTCTTGGATGCAAAATTATTCGGATCTGCCAAATTTAAATATCTTCTGGTGCTGGTAGATGTTGTTGAGTGTTCTTCTCGATTGCTAATAAGTTGGAAACGCTTCATCCTCGGAATGAGTGTTATCCTGCTTCTTCCCAAATGTTCGACGACAGTAATTACAGCACGTCCGCCATATCTGTCTCATTAACAGCTTTACTGTCTCCACCCAGTGATGGACCCCTGTCCTTTCTAGGATGGCCTTGGTCCCTAAAACCCTCCACCAGTTCTTCCTGCTGCTCCCCAGGAGACATCTTCCTGAAGCTCCTTTGCTTTCATACGGTTTAAGCACTTCACAGCTGCTCTTTTCAGTCAGTTGATGTTGGTGTTCAGAGCTCTCATAGCTGATGATTTTATATTTCTAATTGTGCCCTTCGTTTTGCACAGCAGCCACCTTCACTTTTAGCTGGCCTCGTTCTCTCTTCATTGAGGCGTCAGCTTGGTGTCAGAGCTATCATCTATGTCCCCGTTTCCTTTATATTTTTCAGTGAAGGAGGTTGGCGTACTCTGAGCACCTAGTCTCAGACTATTCAAGAGGGCACAGCTTCACCTCCCCTTATTTTAGTGTATAACAGTGATTTCAGCATTCCCACAAGGTGAGCTGGAACTGGAGTTTTCAGTAATGTTGGGTTTTCCTCTTCTCACCGACAGACATTTCATTCTGCTTGTTGCCCGGACTGTTAGCAGTGGTGAAGAAATAGTAGGATGAATTATTCTTTTCATATTCTTGCCCCCTATTTCTCTACTGTTTTCTGAGCATCTTTCTGCTGCAAGATGAGCCCACAGGCAAGAGGATCGTTTAGAGGATATCAATGTATGCCAGCCAAGTAGTTCACCATTTCGTGCATTTCTGTGTCTTACTTGCCCAGTTCTCCACCAAATCAAAATTTTCAGGGGTTGGATTAGTAAAGATTTACGCCCAGGCTTTTCCGTCCTCCTCTTTCTTTCCTCAGGGAAGGATCTTTGGCAAGATGACTTGGTCCTTCCTCTTTACTATCTTCCCTCCAGGATCCCTTAAGTTGTCTTTGATCTGTATAATCCACACGTTGTGTCATCGGTGGTTGCATCAGTAGAGGCCGGTCAGGCAATTTGTGATAATCCCAACTAAATTTACATTTCAAGTGCTTGTTCTGGGAACATCCCCCGCCCCGCTGTATTCCCTGCAGCTTTCTCCTGCTCCTCAGGACAGACGTTCCTCAGCAGTTGCTTACCAAGTCACTCAGAGCAATTTGATGGTTCCTATCCCATCGGAAAGTCCTCTGGCTTTTTTTTCTGTTTTGGTTGCATAAGCCAGGTTTATTGTGGAAAGCGCGAAAGCTCCAATGATGCCGTTGTTCTCCAGCCCCTGAGCTCAGGAAGATCCTGTTGGGCTTGTCCATGGGCCATATGCAGCTTGCGTGGCTGTGGGACCTGGGACTGATGCCTCCCGGTGCCTGGGGAGCGGTTCTCCCCTTGGCCAGGGGCAAAGCAGGCACTGTGCGTGGCGTGGGGAGGGGGAACCAGCAAAAGCAGAGCTGAGAGCTGTTGGGTATTCACCAGCAGCTCGTTAAAGCTGGCAGACGGTTGAGGGCAAACAGTTGAATTCCCTCAATGTTTTGTTTGGTTGTTTGGAAGTTTATGCAGGAGAGCAGGAGAGTGTTCTTCCCATTCCAGAAAATAAGTTAAATCTTGTGCCAGGCTACAATAAATACAGACTGTACAGAAGCAGGAGTGTGGAGCTGCGCCTAGTCGTGGTGCCTTAAAATGGAGTTGCAAACAGCCCCGATGCGGGTCTGGGAATTATCTCCTCTTCCCCCAATTCCCGCCCCACCGGAGGGTCTTAAAGTGCAGGTAAGGAGATCGTGCAGAGAGGGAAGATTGGCGTTTCTGAGATACTGGGAACTTTGCGGGGAGAGAGACCCTGAATAGAAAGGATCGGTTCTCCCTTAATCGGAGCTGACGGGGGCGGCGGGCAGAGCTGACAGGATTTTGGGAGACGCTCTCCTGAAATAGAACAGTGGGAAGAAATTCCAGGGGCTGTGGAAGCAAAAATAACGCGAGGAATTCTGTATCTCAGAAGAGAGACAGCAAGACCGTAAGAAATTACAAAAACTAAAGCAATGTTCCCAGGCATTAAATATAAGGGCGCTCGTTCAGAACGGCTGGGAGAAACAACGATGTCACGCAAAATTGCTGGGGAAAAATTGCGTCTGCTTTTCAGCCCCGAGTGAAATACTGGAGCAGAGGCTGGTGGGGGGACAGTGGCGTGGGAGCTCGGTGAGCACGGTGAAAGCTGAGAAGAGCACAGAGCTGAGGTGCAACCGGGCTCGGGAGGTGAGGGGAAGAACTCTGCGGGAGACCAAGAGGCGATGCAGAGCTCTGCAAGCCAGAGAGCCAGCCAGGGGCTGGGCAGGGGGCAGAAGGGGCATAGTGGGCAGGGGGAGGTTTGTTCATGCACCTCCTCCTTTAATTTTAATTCGTCCTTCCTAGTTGATTTGAATTGCCTCCGTTTCAAAAAGTTTTATTATTCGAAGGCTGGGCTTTTTGAGAGTCCTCCTGGGAGTAGACCTGTAAAAAAAGGGGTTTAGGGGACATCTGCCTCCCCTCTTGGGGACTCACCATCCTGTCCCATCATGGGACCTGCCGAAACGCCCGACTGCCTCCTCTGAGCAGGAGAAGGTTAAAAACGTGCCTGTGGTTGGAGGGTAGGGAGGAAAAAAACCCTGTGGCCAGGTTATGAATCGGTTGTGCAACACCCCACACCTCCAACCACTGGACCAAAAGGCCACGCAGACCCGGAGATGTGGGGCTGGGAGAGGCGATGGGGCAGCCAGTGTCTCTGCAGCAGGGGGTAAGCCAAGCCTTAGAGGTGATCCATAGCACCGGGATGAAGAGATGGCTTCTGAAATAAAAGGCAGGGAAATCTGCATCCCATGGGATGCGTGCAGGCTCCTGGGATGTGCAGCCCCAGGAGAGCCCAGGGGCTGGGAGCTGCCGGGTGCTGTGCCTGCAGCCACCCACGCCGGGCTCCGCGTCCACCTTTCCTGGATGCTGCTCCGGTTTTTGGGAATGCTCCGGTCCTTTTTGCCACCTTAGTTGCTTGTCTCGGAGAAATCTTTTGCAGGCAGACCCTGGTTGTCCCGCTGACGGTGCTATATATTAATATTTGCACAGCCGCTGAGCATCCTGGGGATTCCTCGTATGGGAAGGCTCACAGCTTTCATACAGCCTCTTTAATTAACTTAATTCAGACATTAGCGTGTCACAGGGAACGTCTCTCGAGGGGGGAAGTCTTTCATTTATCACCACTTAGCCAGGGAGCATTGTATTTTTCATTTGCATCCAAAAGTTCATCCTGGCGAGAGTGAGAATTAACCATGTACTCCCCCCGGGGGCGCTTTGCCTGCCCAGCAGCGCAGATGCATCGTGCGAGGAGAACCGGCTCCCCGCTGTCCCGTTTGGGCTGCAGTGCCAAATTGCTGGGTGGGATATCACGACCACCACACCGATTCCAGAAAAACCATGTCTGCTGGCCCCGGGGAAGCATCGGGCATGTCACGAGAGCTTTCCCCCCCGGGAGGTAGCCGGTGGCAGCAGGCAGCGTGCTGGCGCTGGGGAGCCTTGCAGTTGTACATGTGTATGATGGCAGCATCCCTCTGTCGAGCTGTGCTGGACCTCCTGCCAGCTCTGGTGGCTAAGTGGGAGTCAAAAAATGGGCTTTAGGGAGGTGGTGGGGCCAGGAGCCTGTGGAAAGGCTTTTGGTTTTGGTGTTTGGGTTTTTGGTTTTGTTTTGGGTTTTTTTGTGGTTGGACTCAATGATCTCAAAGGTCCCTTCCAACCAAGAAGAGTCTGTGATTCTGTGATTCTCTTCCCTGAGAGAAGCACGAAGGGTGCTGCCTGCAGGCAGAGCCTCGTGGCCAGCAGAAGCTTTGCAGCAGAAGCCTTGGAAGCCACCCAACGCTAATTAAAGCTTGCTTTTGCACTGGTGTGTTTTGTGGTGGGTACCTGTGACAGATGGGGGTCTGTTCACCGTGACTGCAAGATGCTTTGGTGAAGAACGTGGTGCCAGAATGTTCTTTCTGGGAGCTGGTGCCTCATTCCTGTAGCTCCATGGGGGTTGTTTATGGGAGCCTAAGGGTGCGCTGGGGCTGCCTTGCATCTGGCCGTAGCCTGCCCACCTCTCACTGCCCGTGTCCTCTCCTCCTCTCGCAGGTGAAGGAATGGTTGTGCTTGAACTGCCAGATGCAGCGGGCGCTGGGGATGGACATGACCACAGCTCCTCGCTCCAAGAGCCAGCAGCAGCTGCACTCTCCTTCGCCGTCCCCATCGCACTCACCGGCCAAGCACCCGCCGCCCTCGGCTGCGGATAAGTCCCCGCCGGCCGCCCGCACCCTGCCACCCGAGCCATCCAAACCTCACCCCACCACACCGCAGAGGGAACCGCATGGCCCCGGCCAGCCAAAACCTCAGGAGGCGGCCAGGTCCTCCCCACAGCATCAGCAAGCCAAGCCTTCCTCCTCCGAGCAGAGAAAGACGGCGGGAGATGCGGGGGCAAAACCTGCCGCCCCGGCTCCCGGGGCTGGAGCACAAGAACAAGCCCAGGAGGGGCTCACAGGGAAGCTCTTTGGCTTTGGGGCATCCCTTCTGACCCAGGCGAGCACCCTCATGAACGTCCAGCCAGAGGCCCCCCCTCCGAGCCAGCCGTCTCCTGGCAAAGTGCCTCCAAAAATTGTCTTCAGCGATGCCAGCAAAGAGGCTGGTCCCAAAGCCCCGGGGGCGCAGGGCCGAGCTGGTGCCGCCCCGGCCGCTAAGCCGGGCAAGCCGGAGCAGGGCATCAAGCCAAAGGAAGTGCCGAAAGCGAGGGTCTCGTGCCCCCTCTGCAAGGCGGAGATCAACGTGGGCTCCAGCGAGCCCCCCAACTACAACACCTGCACTACCTGCCGGCAGCAGGTCTGCAACATGTGTGGCTTCAACCCCACGCCTCACCTGGTGGAGGTAAGGGGGCTGGCGGGGGGTGGGTGCCTTCCAAGCCGAGGGTCGGTGCTCTCTCCTTCCTTAAAATGGAAAAAAGATGGTGTGTTTTCCTCGAAAGGTTTAAAAAACCCTTTAAGAAGCTTCTGGAGCCATATTCCTTCTGGGGGAAGCCCCAGGGCTGGAGGCAATGGTCCTCCACCTCTTGGCAAAGACATGGAAGACATGGATTTCCTATGTGTATACTGAGTTCCTGCTGGTTTCATGTGGGGAGCAGAGCAAGGGGTGGTCGTTGTTTGTGGCACCCCCCACAGTCCCCACTGCTCCCCAAAGGTGTCCAAGGGTGAGGAAATAGAAACAGGTCATGCAGGTGCCAGAGTCACCAACAAGCATCTTCCATCTGGTGCTGTCTCTGGACACCTTGACCAGGCTCGGGATGACGCTGGTGAAGGATGTTCTGCGTCCTCAAATGGTGAGGGTGCAAGGAGAATGGTATGGGTGGGGAAAGTGCCAGGACCTCAGCAAGATTTCAAATCAGCTGAGGGCACACGATGGCTCATTGGAGTTTGCTGCCCTCTCCAGATGGCAAGGGCCCTCCTCCGCTGTGGCTGGGTTCGGGGCAAGGGGGTGGGCTGAACAGAGGATGGATGTGGGCACCATTTGGATGTGAATTGGCTGAGTGTCGTGCAGCCTGTTGGGGTGGAGTGCAAGGAGAGGAGGAGGAGGAGGTTGAGGTGGTCTGAGGTCCACCCAGTCTCACCAAGTGTAGTCTAAGAGGTCTCTGAATTGTTGTGCTGCCCACCCAGATCATCTTCCCAGGCACCAAAAAGGTACCTTAGGCAACTCTGGCCACTAACACCTGCAGAGGAGAGTGGTCAGTGCAACTGGGGCTCAAGTGGAGCATCCTCCTACCTCTTCCTCCTCCTGTGCTAGCTAGTGAGGGAGATCTTCCAGACCTTTGGAGAAGGCCTCGGTTAAAGTCTAGACCCTCACTCCCTCCTCTACAGGTGGTTCAAGACCCTTAGAAGAGGAGCCCCAGGGCTTTCTTCTAGAAATGCTGCATCTTGCAGCCAGTAAGACACAAAATCGATATCATCAGCACATGGAAAAGTTAATGGGGACTTTAAATGACCAGAAGTAGGATTGTTAATCTTGGCTTCGTTCCATGGCAGATAATTACATTTTATGTCCCTAACTCCTCCTTGCAGTTTCAATTACATCCAGTAATTTTCTTCTCTTCCCGAAGCTGCTGCTGTTCATGGTCACGTTCACGGTGGAGGAGAGCTGCTCTCCCAGCGTGGCCTGCACGCAGAGGAGAGCTCGTGGAGGAGTAAACCAGAGCCTAGTTACGTGTCTGTGCCCATCAGATGGCCACCTACACGTCCGTAATGCCATTTTCAGTGGAAAAGCTCTGCTTGTTGCTCATACCGCTGCTTCCTTCCTACCCTGACGGCTTGGGTGAGAAGAGGTGGTGTCCAAATGTCATCCCTTGGGTAGGCTTGAAGCCCTGTGTTGGCGTGCTCTTGGGTAACGATGCGTTTCCAAGCTTCAGAAAGCTCATGAGTTGGTTAAATGGCTTTAATGTGCTCCCCTTGGCACCCGCCTGCTGATTAATTAATTAGAGAATTAGTTTGGGGTTGGGTTGTACCTCATAATGTGGTGCTTTCTGCAGGTACTAGGGAAAGATGGCTGAGGGGAGGTCACCTCTCCCCAGCGCTTGTCTCCAGAGTCACTCACTGTCACCTGGGATTAAATTTTCAGATTTTGAAGGCTGGAGTCTGTCTTGGCGCCCTCAGCTTTTGACTAAACTCTTTGAGACACCCTTGGCAAACTCCTGCTTGCGGCTGTGTCTGTCATAAGGTTTCTCGCTGCTGCTCGTCACTGCCATATCCATGTGCCTTCACGTAGAGCGAAGACCCACAGTGAGGTCCCACCTGGGCTTTGTGGTGTCTCGGACTTTGTTTCCCTTTCCGTAGCACCATTATCCAGCTCATAATAGATAGGCTGGTTTATGGGATTTATGTTTTTTTAAGAGTTGAGGAAGGAATGCAACACTTGAGCTGTGAACGTTTGTAACAAAAGCTTCCTGAGGAAAGGAAAACATTGCAAGACGTGTTAATGCAGTCGGGCTTTAGGTTTGCTTGATCTTCTGAGAAGATTGCCCTGTGGTCTGATCCTCTTTTTCCTCGCAGCTTACGCGAGCTTGTCCTGAGCCCCAAGATTCACACAAATTCCACAACTCACCCTTTGAAGTAGTGAGGCTTGACCCATTAATTGCTTTATGAATTAGGACCTTGACTGTAAGTTGCCCTTGGAAGTTGCATGGAAACTCAGGAGGAGATTTGAGCCCGGGTCTGGTACGTGCAGAGGAGCGTGGGCTGTGGGTGAGACGGGCAGCACCCTCTGTATGTCCCACTGGAGCCTGGGCAAAGTCTTCACCCTGGCTTCAAATGGTATCAATAACAGGGAGGGAGAGGCCATGGTGGCCACGGTGGCCTGATTTTGGGGGGGAAGGATGGAGTTTTGCAGCAAAACAGCGCTAGAAGAATGCATTTTCTGTAAATAAAGTTGTCTCGCGGCTTTGTCATGGTGTTGGAGGTGGGCTGCACGTAATTATGGTTTCATAGCAAAACTGTGTAACCATCTTGGGAGGGAAAAAATCCTAAATAATGTTTGCATCTTCCTACAGGACAGGTATCTTCACTAATTAGTTCATCTCCGCTGCCAGGGAGGCTCTAATGAACTCGCGCTGAGGGAAACTGCTCTCCATGTATTGGTGCGGGCTGTCACAGCTCGGTGGGAAGCGTCACCCAAACTGAGTGAATTCTTGCTTGTTGGGGGCTGGAGGGCTGGATGGGGGGCTGGATGATTCCAGGCATGAGGTGGGAACTGGAGGGGACACTGGCAGCGCTGCTTCGCTGGGGACCCGGGCTCCTTGGTGGCATCACATATAATGCTAAGGGTGAAAAGCATCCTAACACCCACTATCTCTAGTTCTTTAGCATGTGCTGACTTCCAAATTCATCATGGCTGTTGAGGAATAGTGTCCGCAAGTGGCTGAGGTGGACCTTGGAGGGAGCATGTGGCCAGAGTGGGTCTTTGGGTAGGGGATGGGGAGGTATGGAGGAGCTGCATGCTTAGAGAGACCCCATGAGACGTCCTAGCCTGCTGGTGGAGGTGAAACCGTGTTAGACTGTTGCATGCCACTGGAAGCGGACCTCCTGCTTGGACATCTGTGTGTGTTTCTGCCATGTGGATGGGTGACCAGTGGGATGTGACAGGTCCCAACTAGCTGGACACACGGTCAACATCAGGAGGGGCAACTGGTCAAACCTCTGGGCCACTCTCAGCATGGGTGGGGCGGGAGGTGTTGCTGTCTGGCCATCGCTGTTATGAAATGGGGAGAAGAAAATAAAGAGTGAAATGCAGAAAGCAGGGAAGGCTTTTGCCCCTCTCCGTAGCCTCCTAAAACTTCTGATTTCCCTGGAAAGATACATTATTATTTACCCAAGGTATTTTTATCCCCATCCCACTCCTGATCTAAAGATGGAGTTGGAGGCTCTGGGTCCTTGTCGTCCCCTCCCACCCTCTGCAGCCTCCTGGGGAGGTATCCAAGGAGCTGCCTCCTCCCCAGTGCTTCGTTCAGCTCACTCAAACCTAGCAAAAGAGAAGAAAATATTAAAAGTTGTTTTTTTTTTTTTCTGTGGAGTCACCAGCTGAGTTGCGTAGGTGTCACGCCACCTAAGGAAAAGGGTGACTTGAGCTTCCATCATTGTCTTTGCACTGCCGTGAGCTGAGGGCTCGTGCAGTCTGGTCCAGGTGAAGGTAGCTCCAAGAGTGTCTCGCCTGTGAGCAGCCAGGTAGTGCCTCCAAGCCCAGAGCTCCCACGAGATCCACCGGCAGAGCTGGCTTTCTTTTGGCCCTGGGTCTCGGGGTGCTTCTGGACATGGTCAGAAGATGATGCTGAGAACTGGGAGCGTAGGACACCTGAAGAGTTCAGGTACAAGCATGGCATTTTGACAGCACATCCCAGGAGAAGCGTGTGGGCTGTGGTGGCCCACAGCTGTGGAGACTGTAGGTGACCAGCAGAGAGAGGAAGCCCAAAAGTGTCCCCAATGTCCACTTCTTTTGCTTGCTTGCCATGATACGCATTACCCAGCTTTAAATAAGTTGTTTATGTGAGTTAACAGGAGTACAGGTGCATGGAGCTTCCTCCCACCTCATCACACCTCCTCCAGGAGCTGGCTCCTGGGAACAGCACCATCAGCTGTTCCCACCAAGTCAGATCTGGTGCTTTGGGGCTCTCTCAAATTCCCTACAGCCTCAGCCTGGTGACATGCAGGCAGGAAAGAGGTTTCCGTTGCAGGAAGACTGAGTGCTGGGCCATTTCACTGGGGATTTAAGAAATCACACCTTGTTGTGATTGAACCCCAGACAACAGGTAGGACCACGCAGTTGCTCGTGCAGTTCTTCCCATTCCCCTAGAAGGGCAGGGAGAAGAGGAAGAACAGGAGGGGAAAGGAAAGTGAAAGGGAAAAAAAACCTCCTGGGTTGAGATAAAGACAGTTTAATAGAACAATAACAGAAAAAGGAAAAACACCAATAATAATAATGGTAAAAGAATATACAAGTCACTCACCACCTTGTGAATTGTCACTGTCCCAAGCAGCGATTGTGAGTACCTTCTACCCCTGGCTAACCCCATTTATATACCAAGCATGGCGTCTACTGTACGGAATATTCCATTGGCCAGCTTTGGAATCCTCAGCTCAGGAAGGACATGGGCCTGTTGGAACGAGTCCAGCAAAGGGCCACGAAGATGCTCAAAGGGCTGGAGCACCTCTCCTATGAGGACAGGCTGAGAAAGTTGGTATTGTTCAGCCTGGAGAAGAGAAGGCTCCAGGGAGACCTTAGAGCCCCTTCCAGTACCTGAAGGGGGCTACAGGAGAGATGGGGAGGGGCTATTTATCAGGGAGTGGAGCGATAGGATGAGGAGTTTTAAACTGAAAGAGGGGAGATTTAGATTAGATATTAGGAAGAAATTCTTTACTGTGAGGGTGGTGAGACCCTGGCCCAGGTTGCCCAGAGAAGCTGTGGATGCCCCATCCCTGGAGGTGTTCAAGGCCAGGCTGGATGGTGCTTGGAGCAACCTGGTCTGGTGGGAGGTGTCCCTGCCCAGGGCAGGGGGGTTGGAACTGGATGATCTTTAAGGTCCCTTCCAACCTGAACCATTCCATGATTCTATGATTCTGTTCCATCGTTCTGTCTGTGCTCCTTATCAGCTCCTCTGGGAAGCTGAAAAAAGTCCTTGAAAAATATAAATGTCACCTGTCAACAACTAAAACAGTATGCGTTATTGCCATTCCTTTCATACCACATCTGAAACACAGCAACCACTAGGAAAAAAAAAAAAAGAGGTAACTCTATCCCGACTGAAACCAGGACAGTCCTGTTTACGGCCGAGTCTAAGGGAGCAAGTGATCTGGCAAGAGCTGGCTGGGACCGTGATTGCCCTGCGCCGCACGGAGCTCTCCTGGTAACCCTGACTGACCCCGCTTGACTCCAGGGGTTTTTGCATTAAGGAAGGAATGAACTATGCATGTTGTGTTACTAAATAAGCGTGGCAGGATGTCCCTTCGCCTAATTAACCAGCCTGACACAGTGACAAGTTTCGTGGCAGAACGCTGCTGCTGCTCCCTGGGTGCCAGGCCCTGACCTCCAGCCGGTGCCTTACCCTCAGGAGGGGCTTCCTACTGATCTGTGGTACTCGCCACACCGCAGCCAGATCCTAAAATTGCATTTGTTTTCTCGCTTTCCCCGTGCATTACCGAAAAGCACCCTTTTTATAACGCTTGTGTTGTCATGGACGTGCTCTGTCTCCCTGTCTGCTCTCCCCAGCCAGTGCTGTTAGGTTCCTTGTTATATGCATATATAATATATTATAAAAATGTAATGTGTATTATCCTGGATGCGATATTGCAAGTCGACAAGATGCAGGACCAGCATCCGCTTGAGCCCTTCATGGCACATGTTCCCCTTCTGCTGCTCCCCCTCTACCTGCAGCCAGGTACAAACGAGCCTCTTCAGATGGATTTTTTTTTGGTTTTTTTTGCAAAGAGCTTGTGAATCACCGCATCGAATACTTTCCGGAAAGCCCTGAGCCTCTCTTTTCCATCACGCTCCAGGACCTCCCGCTGGGCAAAATTGGTCCCTGAGCAGAAGAGCTCCCCAGGGTGCGATGCTGCGCCGCCCCCTCGCTCGGGTGCGAGATGCTGCCGCCGAGGAGGGGGCCGAGCCTGCCCTACTTGCAGAAGCGACCGCAGCATCTCCTGCGCTTTGGCTGCAGGGAGGAACGCCGGCGGAAAACGGGAGTTCAATTAGCTGGAAAACACTCTGCCGGATCAGCCTTTGTGCAGAAGAGGGTGTCGCTGCCGGCAGCCGGAGGATGGGTTAGAGCAGGGGGGCCGAGGAAAGGTTTTGTGCCAAAATTATTTCAATATTGGCACATAAATTTCATAGAAAGGGGGAAAAGCGAGGGGGAAGGAGCACCCACTACTCTTGCTATAGGTGGGAGCTGGTGGCCGTGAGCCCATGTTGTCCCCCCGGTGTGTCATGCCCCCCAGCCCCCTTCTCTGCCAGGTCCCTGCTCTGGCTGGGAATGCAATTAGCCGGCAGCTCCCAGCCAAAGAGGATTAGCTGGGTTAAGAGAGTGTCTCCAGCTCAGCGATGTCCCGGCGCAGAAATCCCGGCCCCGGTCTGGCATCTGGAGCCATGCACGGCTCCCGGGCAACTCCGCTGCCTCCTTCCAGGGAGAAAAGTGGGATATAATAAGAATGCCATAAACAAAAACCTGCCTCCTGCCCTCTGGAATGCAGGCAGTGCCTGTGTTGGGGATCCGGTGCTCCGGAGGAGCCCGTGTCCTTCCTCCCTGTGATGCTCCATGTACCAAACCCTTCCCAAAGAGCTGCCCACCTGCACGTGATGACGGGGGCGGGTGGGTGACAAGCAGGGACAGGTGCTTAAAGTTTGCAGGCATCATTTTTTCCATAGGAATCCAGGTCCTGCTATTCCTACCGGGCTCAGAGGGCCGAAGGGTACCACCGGATGGGCTCTACAGCCCCTGGTGTAGCAGGGAGCAGCTGTTGCCAGTCACCCCTTTGAGGCTGTTTTCCCTGAAACCGGGTGTCCTGCCATGACATCTTGGCAGGGTCCCCAGGGCTTGGATGGATGCTGGGACGGCAGGGTCCCCTCTCCGGGAACACGAGGAGGAGGGAGGCGCCACGCTGGAGGGTGGGCAGGGGGTCAGAGCCTGGAGTTTCCTGCGGGAGGAGGAGGTAGCCAGAGATGCGGGCCACAGAGTGCAGCGATTGCTGGCTTTCTCCTGAATTTTTCTGTAGCAATCATGATTTTTTTTTAAAAAAAAAAATACCCCAGCCCCAGGGGTATAAATATTCAGGTCAGTCACATAAACTTAAAGTCAAACCGAGAGAGCTGCGTATGGCAGCGTGAGACGAAGGCGGCTTCGCCGGCGTGAGCCCTCAAATCCCTTTACGGATTGGTAATTAACAGCTCGCTGTGACTCAGGAGTTTTCTGTGCTGCTTAACCCGCTGTAATTAAGTCGGCTCCTGCTGCTGGGCTGGGCGACGCCGGGCTCCCCGCTGGCTCCTTCTCAAGCACTGGGGGCTGAAGTGGGGTAGTGGTTATGGGTGACCTGGCAGACTGGTCTGAGTTAAGAGTGGAGTCACGGAATCATGGAATTCTCAGAGTTGGAAGGGACCTCTAGAGATCATCTAGTCCAACTCCCCTGCTAAAGCAGGATTGCCCAGAGCACATCACTCAGGACTGCATCCAGGCGGGTCTTGAAAATCTCCAGAGAAGGGGACTCCACGACCTCCCTGGGCAGCCTGTTCCAGGGCTCTGTCACCCTCACCGTAAAGAAGTTTCTCCTCATATTTGAATGGAACTTCCTATGTTCCAGCTTGTGCCCGTTTCCCCTCGTCCTGTCGCTGGAAACCACTGAAAAGAGTCCAGCTCCATCATCCTTCAACCTGCCCTTTAGGTCCTTGTCCCATCAGATGGGTGATGCACAGCGTCCGTGGGTGTCCCACCCATGCAATCCATGTTTCTGTGGCTGTCCCAGCCCCTCTGGACCCCACTGCTGGTTTCTCTGCAACACCCCATTAGATGTTACCTCTGCGTCTGCTGTGGACGCTTGTCTTCTGCTGGTTGTGTCTTTGGAGATTCTAGGTCTACTCCAAACGCTGGGATTTGCCTTGCTGAGTCTGCTCTGGGCTTCTGGCCACTTAGAAAATTATCTTAAGAACTGCTGTTCCTTTCTTTAATCAGAAAAAAGAAAAAGCCAGACCTCCAGATTCCTTTCCTCCTTTAGATGCAATTATATTATTACGGGGCAAGTGTCAGCTGCATGTGGACCCTGCTGATTAATGCTTCAGAGGAAGCTGCTGCAGATTGTTTTCAATGGTTCATAAAACCAAACTATATATTCAGAGGGGTGACAGTGGCTGGGCGAGGTAAGGGATTTCTGCCTTCCTCGCTTCTAAATGAAGATGTATTTGAAGCGAGTGATGCTTCCCCAATGCCAGGCTTGTTTTCCAGAGCATATTTGCTGTGCCCTAGGACTTGGAGCTGCTGCCTGCTGTATTGCTGTGCTTCTGGGCTAGCAAGCTGCCTGGGCCAGCAGTGCCAAGGTGTCCTCCTGAGCTGTCTTGTCAGGAAGGCCAGCAGGTATGTCAAGAGTGCTCACCGTGGAGCAGGCGGTGTAAAGATTCAGGCTTAAAACGAGGAACCCTTTGGCTTTTGGGGCATCAGTATTGCTGCTGTGGGTCAGCCCATGGTGCTGGAGGTCTGGTGGGTACCAGGGCAGATGTGATACCTGAGTCTTCACCGTAGATGTTCTTCTCAGCAGCCCGTAAGGGTGCAGGCAGCTCTTGGAGCCACCATCTCACTGTGGGGTGGGTGGCTGCCCACATGGTCCCACAGCCCCCGTGTGCCAGCCTGCTCCCAACAACTGGACGGGGTGAAGAGGACCCACAAGCAGATATTCTCCAAGAGGGTGCTCCAGGAAAACCTGTGAGACCCCACGTCTTGCTGTGAACTGGAGCAGCATTGCTCGCTGCTGTTTGTGGCAAACCACCACCCACTGGTGGTGCAGAGGGAGACTGGTATTGCCCCATTAGGCAGCAGTGTGGGTTTAGTTCTGCTTTAATTGATGGTGGAACTTCACCTGTGCGGTATTGATCGTGGTGTTTCCTAGAAAGTTGCCAAGGAATAGTTTAGGGAAACGCTTTTTGCCCGTATGACACGGATAGATCTTCACGCCAGCTCTGGCCCCCTGCTAAGCTTTGATTGCTTTGCCCAGCACACACGTATTTTGGTAGGTGTTGCAATCTGCTTCTAAGGGGTGATGGTGTTCTGCCCATGAAACTTTCGTGACAGAGACTCATCCTTCAGAAACCCCCCCCAAGCCATCCTCGAGTAGACGGAGGGTACGGCGACCTTGCGGCAGGGACATGGAGACAGATGTACAGGGCTATCACTGTGAGAGGATTTGATATTCTCACGAGTCAGGTGCCATGAATATTAACATTCACCAACCTGGGAAGGGCCCGAGTAACTTTCCATCTTCCGACTGAGGTTTCACAGTTTGGAACCACTCTGGGAAAGACTGAGAGAAGATCAATAACTGCCCTAACGCGCCTTTTTAGGGTCTTTCTTGACCTTGAGAAGCTTTGAAAAGAGTTACTGTTGTACACATGAAAGGGTGAAGGCAGCAAAAATAGGCAAAGTATAGAAGCATAGAGAGGAAGCAGCACAAGCTAAAGCTGCCTCAGAAAGGTTTTTATAAATAAATGCTAGAGAGAAAAAAAAAAAAGCCCAGTCCATTCACAAAATTCAGGTGTACCTGGTTCTAGCACAGGATTTTCTGCCTTTGCTTTTCAAGTCAGGCTCAGGAACTGTGCTGGTGGGGCAGCCCTGGAGCCCCGTGCCTTCAGGAGCTCCATGCCTCTCTGCTGATGTGGGCAGTGTCACTGCCATGCACTGCAGGACCAACCCAAGAGATGTCCTTGTAACTCGTCAGATGAGCCCCACTCGCAGGGAGCTGATGCAGACCTCAGCGGACACCTTGTTCAGGCACATGGCTGAGGTTGCTGTGGCATCCTCCTAAAGGTGTGCCAGATGCAGCAAAGAGCAGGAGATGCTGGAGAAAAGCAGGGGAGGAGGAGTGTGATGTTACAGGAGAGGTGTGGAGGCTGTCAGCAGGATGGGGACAGCCCAGACCTTCATTCTTGCCCCTGCCACATCTTGTATTGGAGGATGAGTGGCTAAAGAAGCTCAGGAGCAGTGCCCAGTGCAGGGACTGGTACCCAGTGTCAGCAGGTTATCTCCATCTCTGCCCTGGGAAAGGCGGCAGCGGTGGGATTAGAGGGGGCTGGGCTGGGGATGCTCAGCAGCCTCCAAACACGCAGGATTACAGACTACTTCTGCTTTAAGGACAGTGTTGCTTGGATTGCATCTGTGATGCTCAGCTTGGTGGCATGACTCCTTGGGGGCCGGTAGGATGCGATAGTCCTGACCCTTGCTGCTTAGCAGGGTGGGTGGGCTCCTGTGTCATGAGACCTCTCCCTGGCCAACAGCAGGGGCTGCTGGTGAAGATGGAGAGCATCTGCCTGTGGCAGACACTGCTCTTACGAAGACAAGAAGTCTGTGAAGGGGGTCAGGTTGGAGGCTACCTTTGGAGCAGGGTGCTCTGAGCAGCACCCTGGGGACACATGGTGGAGGCACGTGGTCCCCAGGCAAGTACCAGCAGCAGACAGTGAGGCTGGTGGGACCGTGTAAATCAGAGTCTTGGTCTGAGGATGTGGTGGGCAGAGAGAGAAACAGCTCTTTTTGTTGGAGATGGCGAGAGGATTTGGCTGTTCAGCTCCTGTTTCCACCCCCTGGGAGTTGGCACAGATTATCCTGATGCTCACAGGCCGTTATACAACCTGGAGCTTTCTTCTTTCTTTAATTTTTTTTTTTAATAACATGCCATGTTAGTACTTTATTTGGGAACATGTTGGGACACTTAATCGAGCATTTAATTGGCTTTGTAACAGTGGATTTCTGAGTGGGTTGAGGGGGAGGCAGCTTTAGGGCCAGGCTGCAGTGGAGATGCTCGGTTTTCCAGCTGTGATGGCGGCATCTCGGGCTGGCTTTGTTGGTGTTGATCCACCTTCCGAACCACCATGGTTTCTCCTAGTGGCATTTTGCTCACAGACTTTAGCACCTGTAAAGGTCCATGGAACAAAGTTAGAGGGAGGAGAGGTGCTGCCAACACTGAAGTGTGTGGGCCCGCTGGGGAAGAAGCACAAGGTGAGGCTGATGATGGATGTGCATGTGTTGGGGGTGAGCATAGCTAGCTCAGGCCAGGCTCTTGTGTTGAATCCCTCCATCCCACGTCAAGAACGTTGTTGGTAAAGTCCAAGGGCAGGACAAGCCCTCCTGGGGCTGGAGGCATGTTGAGGCTGTGCTGCTGAAGCAAGCCCAAATCTTCATCAGCCACGTGCGTGTCAGAGAAGGTTGTGTCCTTTTCCAAGGGCTGACAGGACCTGAAAGACAGTTTTATGGTATCTACAACTCAACCACTGGAGTGTTTCACACACCACGTAGTTCAGCATTCAGTCCTTGCCATGTGCTGGCATGCCCTATTTTCCTGCCTACACGTGTGTTGGGGCGAGCCACGCGAGGTGAGGACTATAAAATCCCATTTCCTGAGAAGTACATTGAGTGTTGGAGAAAACGCCACCGGGCAAGGGAAGAGAATCTATGCAAAGAAACGGCATTATTAGCGTGGTTGCAAGGGAAGGCTGGGGCGTCAGCCAGCTGGACGTTCGTTTCCTTTCTCCGATTGTCGCGGTTTAACCCCAGCCAGTGCCATGCGGTTCTCCCCGTCCCCCCAGAAGGGCAGGGAGAAGAGGGAGAAAAGGAGAGGAAAGGGAAAGGGAAAAAAAAAGCCTACTGGGTTGAGATAAAGACAGTTTAATAGAACAATAACGGAAAAAGGAAAATAATAATAATAATGACACGAGTCACTCTCACCACTCGGTGAATTGGTATCTTCCCCAGCACTGATTGCGGATTCCAGCCCCCGGCCAACCCCCATTTATACCGAGCATGACATTTACTGTATGGAATATTCCACTGGCCATTCTGTCATTCTGTCCGTGCTGCTTCTCAGCTTCTGTGGGAAGCTGAAAAAAGCCCTCGAAAAATATAACCATCACCTGGCAACAACTAGAACGATATGCATTACTGACATTCCCTTGGTGCCAAATCTGAAACACAGCAACCTCTAGGAAGAAAATTAACTCTGTCCCAGCTGAAGCCGTGACATGGTTAAATGGCTGTGGGGCTTTGCTGAAGGGAGGCAGCCTGATCCCCTCTGGGCGGTGGTACTGCCAGGAGATGAGGAATAGAGAGCTGAGCCCTCACCATCATCCCCCTCCTTGAGTCTCCTGGTGTTGCAGCGTAAACTCTGGTCTTGTGTGAAACGAGACCTTTCTCCCAGTTGAAATTATTGAAATTTTTATCCCCTGTATAATTAATATTGTCAGGGGAATTGGGGTCCTCAGGGCCACAGAGCCCAGGACTTAGCAGAGCTCTGGTGCGATGCGCCCTGCAAACAGTGGTCCTCTCACCAGGCAACGTGGGCAGCAGCAAGGAGCAAGTAGCGTGAGCCAGGGCACTTCAGCCTCTTATTTAAATAAATTAAACCTTACAGCATGCTAAAAGCCCAAAAGCTGAATGTACCAGGAGTTTGCACCAAGTGGCTGGCTGCTTCCTCCTCCGGGGCTGGTTGCTGGGCTGGTGAGATGGAGAAGGTGGATGGTACCAGCCTGCAGCAAAAATAAATGCAAAAGTGAAATAGAAAATGAAAGCAGGCTCTTTCTTTGAAGCACACCAAGGCTCTGAGCCCATGCAGGTCTCTGAATGGAGATTTTGAGTGACATTTCATTCTTATGTTCCCCAGGCGGATTAGCGTGACCTATTAGTGTGGCCATGGCCATCTTGCAGCCACCTTTTGAATGATTTTTCAGACACAGGGGTCAGGAAATGACTGGAAACATGATTAAATGCCTTTTTGGTTGACATTTGCCACTTAACTTGAGAGGGAAATGTTTCACAGGGACAGTTTGATTTCTGGAGGTGTGAGATCCTCGCAGAAGCCAGGTGCCCATGTGGCACCCCAGGGCAGGGACCGGCTGGCAAAACCCCAGATGCTAGAAACTGTTTTATTTTTATTCTTTATTTATACTTATTTTCTGTTCTCCCGAAGGAAATTCTTGGGATGGCTCTCAGGGACCCGCATCCCTGTGTGTGGAGGGGTTGGGTACCAAACCTTTGCAGGCGTTTTGACCCCCCGCAGGGGGTCCATCTGCTTAAAAGCCTTTGCACGCCTGCCACCGTGGCGTCCGGGCTCCTCAATCTTGTGGTCCCTGGCTTCCTCTGCCTGCGTTTTATTCACCGAGCAGAAGAGGGAAAGATAAATCTCTGCATTTTCCACTCCCCGCTCGTTTCCCGGCTTTCAGTGAACCTCTTCAGTGCAGAACATCATCCCTGCCCCTGCCATTTAAACTGGAACAGCTTCGTTTTCCTACGCGTCTCTTTTTTTTTGGCTATAAAATGTGCCTAGCAGCTGCTGCTCTGTTGGGCAGACTGAAAGCCGTGCTGCAGCTTCCTTGGTGCTGATACAGGATTTCTTACAAAGCCCGATGCTTCCGTAGCCTTGTTTTTCACGTAAGGCTGTAAACCAGCTCCTTTCCAATAATGGGAAGTGTTGGAGGGATTAGCTTGGAGGTGCAGTTATTAACGTAAGTGATTGTAATTATAAGCCGAGGCATTAACATAGATGCTCATGCTTGATCCTGCAGGATTGCACTCTTTTCCATCTTTGATTTTTATCCTGTTTCTGCTCCCATGAGTGGGTGGAAAGGCTTCTCCGGCGCTTGGGCTGGTGCCTGTTGAAGTGCTTGCTGACTTGCAAGCCAGCGCCTGTGTTTGGGGCTGGGGGAGTCCCCATAGAATCATATCGTAGAATGGTTTGGGTTGAAAGGGACCTTAAAGATCATCCAGTTCCAAACCCCCTGCCCTGGGCAGGGACACCTCCCACCAGACCAGGTTGCTCCAAGCCCCATCCAACCTGGTCTTGAACACCTCCAGGGATGGGGCATCCACAGCTTCTCTGGGCAACCTGTTCCAGTGTCTCACCACCCTCATAGTGAAGAATTTCTTCCTAATATCTAATCTAAATCTCCCCTCTTTCAGTTTAAAACCGTTACCCCTCGTCCTATCGCTACACCCCCTGATCAAGAGTCCCTCTCTCCTCTTGCCTCTGCCTTTACTCCCCGTTATTTCTGGTCTGACCCCCAAAATGCTGGTGACAACTCTACTGGGGTGTTTGGGCAAGGGGGTTTCACACGTGGCACGTTGGCTGCTCCCTGGTCCTCGCACACGTGTGGCTGTGCCTGAGCTTTTCCTTACCCCCCACTCGCCCTGCCACTGCACTGGCCTTAACCATAAATAAATGAGTGAATATTTAGAAGCCCCGGGGGATAAAACGCTCCATCAAATGTGCTATCGTTCCCTGAGAAAGCAGGGAATTTTTAGGCAACGTCCCTTGAGAAGCTCACAAAGCGGAGGAGGGTGCCAGCGGCCGGGCTGGGGAGGGCTCCTGTGCCCCCGGAGGCTCGCCCGCTTTCTAAGGATATCGATTGCTCTAATACAAAATCTATTTCTCTCTAAAAAATTTTCCCATCGTGCAAACGCCAGCACCGAAGAGCAGGAAATAACCACCTGGGAGACAGCTTCTGCCTTCCTGTTTGGCTCCTCTTAGGCTTGCTGGCTGTATCCTGTGCTGACATAGGTACGTTTGGGTATCCTCCTCCTCTGGGGCTTGGCGCATCGCGGACCGACTGTTGGTGGAACAGCAGACTCAAGGTTTTGTCGCATCCAAAGTCTCTGTGGAGTTACTTGGTAATTTGCTAGAATATTTTTTCTGGAGTTCCTTGGTTTTACCCCATTATTCTTTTTGCCCTAATTCAACAAGATCTGCCTATAGCTGGGGAAATGTCTCCGTCCCCCAGCACAGGCGCAGAGGGGAAGCCAGCACCTTTCCCTGTCCCGTGTCCCCATGGGTGACAAATGGGGCATAAAATATAAGTTTAAAGAGGGAGCGTAGCCTCAGCTTTGCTGTGCCCACAGGAGTATGCTTCCTTCCTCTGAGTGAGAGCTTGCCCTATCGGAAAAGGACATCCAAAATTATTTATTATTTTGTACTTTGCCGAGAGTTTCTAAATATGCTGCTTGAAATGGCACCTAGAGAAGTGAGATCTTCCAGAAAGCATGCAAAATGAGCAATTATAAAGCCACCAACCCACTAAAGGCAATTTCTATCACCTTCTCTCCCTGTTAAAAAGTCCTCCTGTTGGGTAGGTAAAAGGTGGTTTCCCAACTAAGCCGTGGTTGTGGTTGTTGTGTGTCCCTGGTGGGCTCCGAAGTCGCCTGCTCTTTCTGGTGCCGTCACAGCAAGACAGGGATGCTCTTCCCCTGCGAGTGCCCGTCCGCAGCGGGGGGAGCTGAAATTCCCATCAAAGCATGCCAGGGAGCCGAGGGCTAAATGTCCCCCTGCCTGCACTGTGGCCCCCCCGGGAAAACAGCAGCTTGCAAAGCCCAGCCTGGGGACCTTCCTGCACCAGCGCAAGGGAATATGAAACTTATTAGTAAAAATTGCCTAACTCCTTTGTGTGGCAGAAAGGAATTTGCCGGGGGGTGGGCAGGGATGGAGCCCGGTGCTCGACTCGCTGCCCAGAAGAAGTACTTTTCCCTTCTGAGGCTGTTCCTAGAGCTGAGATTAAACGCTGTTTAGGAGCTCCTGGAAACGATTCCCCAACAAAGCAAATCCTTTCAGCTAATTAAGAACCTGATGCGAAAACCCCAGGTAATACTTTGCAACTTAAACAACTTTCCAGGGCATTTGGAAGAGAAACAATTTTAAAGGCGCAGCTGCTAGAGTTCTATTTTGTGTCTTGGAGGGGAAGGCAGGGATGCCGGAGGACGTGGCTGTGGTTACTGAGGGCTCCCCTGCCCTGCCCCACGGTGCTTTATCCTGCCGGTCACGGTGAACGTGAAACCGGGTAATGGGGACAGCAGGGAGGCTCGGGCTTCACGGCTCTCGTCAGGTCCCACATGGATGGTATCCACCTGGCAAAGCCTTTGGCACTGTCTCCCCGAGCATCCTGGTAGCCGGGCTGGTGGGGTATGGTCTTCTGGGGGACAAGGGGGCTGTGCTGCCATCCTGGCTGGGGCACAGGATATGTGCTGCCATCCATAAGGGGGATAAAGCATCTTCTCAGCGTGCCCTGGAGTCCCAGCTCAGGACTACCGGCTGCTAGACCGGTCCCTGCAAGATGCTGTCCTGGTCCCCAGCTCTGCAGGGGCTCAGAGAGGAGGAGGAAAAACCAGGGTGCTCTCCAGAGCATCCTCTGCGTTTCAGGCAGGGAAGATCCCGAGTGGCATCCCTGAGAGATGTTCAGGCTCAGAAACCCCCGGCGGCATCGGGGAAGGGAACGGTCCCAGCTGCCCCCAGCCCCATGGGCAGGAGGCGGTGGAGCCCAGGCACCTTCTCGCTAGGGCTGAAAGCCTCTGCCAGGGTTTTTGCTGAGGATTATTTCAGTTCTGTTTGTGCTTCACCGAGGCCGTGCTGAGCCGATGCCAGCTGTCCCTGCCAAAGCGCTATTTGGGAACCAGGGCAGGCTTCTCCCCATCTCTGCTCTCCGTGGCTGTAGGTCCCCCACCAGCAAACCCCTGAGCTGCCTCCAAGCTCATCCTGGCTACAAACCGTCGAAATGCACCGAACGCCATCGGCAGAGCACGGGGCTTTGTTTCAAAAACCTTCCCTTCACTGCTTGCCTTGCATCCTTGTCTGCCCACTGCCATCTGCTCTGCCTGCTAAAATAAGGCAGCGTGCTGGGGACGAGGTGTGCTGTGCTCGGGGAGCCCCACGCCAGCGGGCCCAGGCTGCCCCAGCACCGGCTCGGCACCTGGGGATCCTCCGCTCAGCATCTTCTGCCATGGCCTTGGGGAAGCTGCCACCTCTGAGGGTGGGGTTTGTCCCCTCCAGCTTTGGGTTTGTCTCTCCACGCCGATGCAGAGAGCAGTACCCACCGAGGGTGACTCCTTGCAAGGGTCTTGGCTCCTCACCCTGGAGATGCTCATCTCACCCCTGGGGCAGGTGGTGCCTTGCTGAGACCCGCTGCCCAAATTTTAGACAAGTTAAGTGAAATGAACCCTACATTAAGAGACCTGAAGACTGTGGAGAACAGCCCAAGTCCCTCTCACCCCTCAACACCCTCTCCCAAGCTTTTCTAGCGAAGGGGTTGAACTTGTTCTGAACTTCTCCTCATTTACACAAAGGCAGACCCTGAGACGGGTACAAACCAGGAGATATGGAAACTACTACCCTCAGCAGAGGCTGTAAACTGGCAAGATAAGAACAGTTAGCCCCCCGCCTGGAGACAGAGAAGGAATAAGAAGACCCCAGACCATAAATTACCACGGAACCAGGTGGCACATGAAAAGTGTGTGAAGGGAGGGTGCGTAGATTGTAAGGGTAAAATTGCCCAGGGATTACTTCGTTCTGGGTCCGGCTCTGGAGGCAATCAGCTCGAGCTGTCCTTGCTGCTGTACCACTCAATTTATTTATTTTTGTAAAATTTTTGCCTGAGACTCTGTTACAGGATACTAGGGCAAAGAAACTTCTTCGACAGTGATAAGGGGGCTTTTTTAATTTAGAGATCTGCTTTAGGATCTTCAGATGGTACCTCTGAATGCTTTGCATTTTCCCGTGCCATGGCTTGAAGCTTCTGGCCATTATTTGTGCCATGACTAGGAGATAACTAGCAGGCAGTCTCTGATCTCTGACACGAGTTTGATTTTTTGGTGTTTTTTTTTCCAGTTAGAATATTTTTAATTGTTTGGAGCACAAAGAGCACCTGAGTCCCAAGCCGGCTGAAGCAGAAAAGCATTGATTTCAGTGGGGTTCGGTTGACTCAGAGAACAAATAGCCTCAAAAAAACACTCTAGTTTGGCAAAGAAATGAGATATTGGGTTGGGAATAACCCCTGAAAGCATAAATGTGTGTGCAAGGATAGGACCTGGGCTGTGGGTTTGCCTGTGGCTCTGCGGGTTTGGGCTCTGTCCCAGCCAGGGCTGCATCCCTGGGATGCGGGTGGCCCGGTGCCAGCCCGGCAGTCCCTGGCTTTTGCAGGCTCGGGAGAGGGGGATGCGGCGGCAGATCCCACCGGGAACGAACACCCGCGCTCCGCCAAAAGGGCTCGCTGTCGGCAGCAGAGCTGTGAAATTCCCAGCTTTACGTAATTTCCCGATTTACTCTGAGCTGTTAAGTATGACCAACAGTCATCTGTTTGCCAAGAGCAAATAGGACATCGGGAAAAGAAGAGCAAACTAGAGCCAGGCAGCAATATTTTTAACAAATCTGGGTTTTTCTTCAGGCTGGAAGTCAGATGAGTGTTGCCAGCCCTCAGAGGAGCAGGTTTCTGCAGTGGCCCATAACTACTCTTAAAGTGGAGCTTCTTAAATTACTTAAAGGGTTTATATGAGGTGGTTCCTCTTGTGGTTTCAGGGAACCAAGAGGTCCCACAGGCATCTGTCTATCTTTGCAAAAAGGGCAGTGGGAGAAGGAAATGTCTTCACAGATGCATTTTAAACTGAGTAAACAGTCATGTGATTTTTAAATTATTTTTTTTAAAAGCAACCATTTTATGTGGACTTCACCCTTTCATTTTGTTTGGGCTTCTTAGCTTCATTCTCCCTGCATTTACGCTTGAGATGAAAAATCTCAGGTCTTCCACCACGGTGGCTGTAGCCGGTTCCTACCTCCCAGTTGCAGAGAGACCTGGTGGGACCATCCGTCCAGGTCGGGGTCACCATCAAATCACCATGTGGCAGCTGGGGATTTTAAAAGAGGTTAAAGATCCGTTAAAATAAGGGGTTAGCTGAAAATGAGCTTAAGTGTTAAAATAAGTCTTGAAGATGATGAAAATTAGATTGGACCCACCAAGACACGTCCCTCCTCTGTGGGCAACTCGTGGGTTCCCCAAGTGTGCCCCCGTGGCCCAGGTTTTAGGTACTTTGGTGGAGTTGGGAATCTCATGGGAAGAGCACAGCCGGGGAGGACAGGGAGAGGGATGCTCTCCCAATACAGAGGGCTGGGAACTGGACCTGGGCGGGTGGGAGATGCTGATGAGGGAATAGGAGAGGACACATGAGGTACGAGCGTAGAAAGATGCTGATGTGTATCATTTTGGGGAGTAAAAGGGCTCATCCATCTCTGTTGTAACAACCCGTGTTTCTAGAACGTTTCCCAGCCTTTTACTGTAATAGTTTATTGACCTGCACACAAGCATGAAAGATTATGAGAGTTAATTTTTCAAGCTTATCACTTGATTTATTCCATAAAGGTAGTTCATTTAATTAAAATATTTCTGCCGCTGAAATCAGGACTCACAATCTTGAAGCCTGGAACAGGGTATGTGGGCTTTTTTGAAGCAGCAGTCGTTTAATGGGGTCAAACAGCATTGCCCACGGAAACCAAAGCTTCCAGTTCTCTAGGAATACAACGTATTTCAGGGCAAAAATCCCGGCAGGGGTCATAAAAATAGAAACAGAACAGGATGGAGAAAGAGAAGGCAGTAAAGGGCTGAAATCAGTGGGGTCACGGGTTCCCTGAGATGTCTGCCTGTGTCTGTGCGGCACTGGCTGCTCTCAACCCAAAGGAGAAAGCCCTTGGCCCTTGATGCCCTGTTTCCCAGGTGCTAAACAGCCAGGAAAGCCCGGAGGTGACCTCCCGCTCTCTGGCAGGGCCTGGGGGAGCTGAGGACAACTGTTCGCTGATGTCTCCTCCGGTGGTACATCTACCCAACAGGCAAGGGCAGTGGGAAGATGGGTTTGGAAGGTCTCAGTGGTGGAGCCCTGAGTACCCTCAGCTACCTCCATGTGGGGTTTTCGGTCTCTGCCAATGTAGGGTTGTCTCCTGGGAAATTTTATCATTATATTTTTGAAAAGCATTTTATGACTGTGCAGGTACTGCAGGACGTGGGTTTGTGTTGTCCTCAGCCTCCAAGCCATTCAGCTGATGGCTGTCCCCAACACGCTTTGAAAACGATCCGTCGTGAAATAGGTTCAAACCCCATTTGCTGCTGCTGGACTGGTTTGGGGACAAAGGGACCAGGGACTGAACGGCTCATAATGGGAAGGAAACGGAAGCTCTTGAAGAGGCAGATTTTCTTCTGGTTTGGAAGTGAGTGGCTGCTGCCTGATAGACACTTGGGGCTCTTTGCAATTTAAAAGAGAGCAATCAGACAGCTTGAATCTGCTTTTATCAGATGCAGAAAATTACTAGCTGGATGCCTGGATATTTTAGTCAACACTAGTGCCTATGAAAAACCAAGGTTTTGATTAAATAAGGCTTCTCTGATAAACTTAGCTTTTCTTGGATTTTCTTCCATTCTGTTGGAAAAAATGAACAGAATATTACATTTGTTTTCTGCAGAGTTTGGCCAGGTTTCTCTCTGCGAGCATTATTTTGCTGCGAACTTGAAATCTTCCGCATATGGGTTCAAACGGGTTCCTGGGTTATTTCATCAAAGGTACGTGTGAAATAGCAGGGTGGCCACGAGAAACATCTTGCATCTCCGCTGTCCCAACACGCCACAGGGAGTTAGGATCAGTGATGACCAAGGTGTGGGTTCTGCTGGACCCCACGTAGGTCTCCTGGGGGTTATTGCAGGGTTATTATCATGCAGCCGGCATTTGGAGATCCTCCCGCTGCTGTTAACCTTGGCTGAGAAATACATCCCGATAATGGGGGCTGTTGAAGATAAGGCTGGCTGGCAGGCTGATAAATCTCGTTAAGGAGTACTACATCACGGAGTAAATTACAATGCGCGGCCAGATCGATTCAAACAAAAATGAACAATATATTACTTCTTTATCGGCAAGGGAAAAATAGGCTCCTGCCTCCTTGCTGGTGGGTTTTGGTGCTGGGTACGGAGCTGCGGCGTGATGCCAGTGGTGGGGCTGGCTGAGAAGATGAGGTTTCTCAGCAGGTGCATCCCCGGCAGCGCCGGAGCAGGAACCCAGCAGGGTCCTCGGGGTGAGTGTACTGGGAGCAACTGGTCTGTCTGTGGGCAAGAGGGAACAGGGAGCTGGGACACGGTTGAGGACAAGAGCCACGTCCCTCTCTTCTATGTGGTTAAATGATGGTCATCACAGTCTGGCCTCTAACGACTGTAAATGATCCAGGCAGCTTTGGAAATGTCATGCTGGAGCAAAATGGGAAAATCGGAGCTTGCCTTCCATGGGACAGCCGTAGCTAATCTTTGAAAACCAGAGCAAGCCCTCTGCTGCTTTAATACCGTTGGTTGGATTTTATTGAGAACAGAAAATCTTCTTAATTCCCTATCCATTTGGATCCAGTCTCTCGGAACGGAGCTGGTAGTTAATTTACCTCTTTCTCCAAGATAAAACAGAGAGAAATAGTGAGGTTCAGTGAAAAGGAAAACGAAAAGCCCTTTCAGCATCTGAGACCTGCTCTCTCGTTTCTCCTATTTTTCTTACTCTTTGTGATTTTCCTTTTCCTTAAATACACAGCGCCGCGCTCATGTGTTTCCTCCCGTGATGGCACCTTCAAGTGCCATCAGCCTGGACATGTTGTTTCTTCCACATCTCTGAAAAGCTCCTCTGTCTTGAGCCTGTCCCAGGCCAGAGGCAGCTTTGTCTCTACTTGCTCACTGCAGAAGGGGACGTCGGATAATGGTGAAAGTAGCAGAAGATGCGTGGTGGTAGCCAATGGCCAGGAAAAAAAGGGAGCACATCGAGGTTGGAGATAAATGAGTATCAAAGCTGCTGCCCAGCCATGGCAACTGTGTGAAATCAGGTATTTTACCTGAGCCAAAGTGCTGAGGGATGAGCTGGCGCAGAAGGTCGTGGGTGAACTTGTTGGGTCAGAGTGAGGATGGGCACTTCTGGTGGTCACGTCTGGCCCCAAAACTAGTCTTCTCTTCTTCACACAGTAACGCAGAGGATGTCCCATGTCCACCTGAGGGTGGTTGGCCTCCACGTCTCACCTCCTTGCCATCTCGAGGCAAACCTGCTTGCCTTCATCCCCATTGCCATGCTGGGAGCCGGCGTCTCTGCTTCCCGTTCCAGATGGCAGCTGGTTTATTGCTGGGTGTCTGTGTTACTGCAGGAGCGTGGCAGTGACATCCATGCTCAGCAGGCCATTCCCAGGGCAATGAATGCCCACTCACAGCCCTGGGAATCAGTCCCGTGGCTTTTAGACGACCTCAAACCATCAAAGTGCTCTCCTCAATATCCTACTGATTCTTCAAATTTTTATTTTTTATTTCTTTTTTAATCTAATGAACTGGAAGGAAATATGTTGAGTGGGGAGGGATGTCTATATATATTCTGCAAAAGCACCGGTTTCCAAATTCTGGACAGCTGTGTACCCTTTTTTAGCAGCCCCTTCGCACAGCCCACACAGCACCCAGGCTCTCGCAATTGGGCTCGTTTGGAAATACGCTTCCTTGATTGCAAAATAGTTTAAATCCTTTGACTTAGAAACATTCTTGCCGTTCGAAAAGATTTTTTTATTTCTTTTTTTTTTTTTTAAGCTCCGAAAATACAGAAGGTGCTTCCTGCCGCAGCAGCTGCCCTAATTTTGGAGGTGGTGGGAGACGGGCGGGGATGCGCTGGGGGAGTCTGGCTGGTGGCTGCAGCCGCACAAGGATGCGGGTGCTGGGATGCTCCGGAGCTGGGCTCTGTCGGGAGCCCCTCGCCCGTGGGTGCTTCGGCTGATGCCAGAGCTGGGGGAGGAGAGGGGGGTTTATTCTGGGGTGCTAGCCCGATGATCCAAACCAGTTACCCAGCTGGCCCTTGGCATTCAATTCAGCCAAGGCGAGCTTGTTTCCCAGCTCCGTGGAACGAAATTATTTGGGCCTGACAGTGAAATAACAATATGGGAAAGTAGTCTCAGCTCGACTCTAACACCACGATTCCTAATGACGTGGAAGAGTTGGTGGCCTTTTCCTCTAGCCTCTAGCAAGCCAAATTTGGGAAGGACCCTTGCTGGGGACCCTGGCGCAGCTCAGGAGACAGCAGAGCATCTTATGCCCCTGTCTGCGAGTCAATGTCCCCCAAAAGCCCATCGGTTTTCTGCAGATCTCTACTTTTGCCATGGGAGGGGCTGCCTGGGACGGTGATGCCCTGACCCCAGGGCACGGCCACTGGGGTTTGCGGCTGGGCAAGAAGCTGCAGGTGGTCCAGGCTGGCCAGGCTGGTGGAAAGTTTGTACCTCTCTTACAGCCGCAGAGGCTCGTGCTGCTTTCTCCCTGCCGTGGTGGCGTTCACCATCCCGGCCATCGGCTGCTGTGGTGGAATAAGCTGGACTTGGCAAGAGCAGAGCGATTCCTCGAAGGCAAGCAGAGGGGAGCGTTGCTATTACTCATCAGTCAAAGACTTTCAGCTGGAATAATCCCCCGCTGGCTCTGTGCCGTGTCGAACCGCAGGGTGGGAGGCTGTGAGCGCCTCGGGGGCTGTTTCTCTGGCCCCCGGGCTCTGCCGTGGAGGGCTGGTGCATCCCTTTCACGGCCAGGAAAAATATCCCTGGTGTGGGGCATTGTGCAGGGGGAAGGAGAAGGGAGAGACAAGGGAGGAGGATGCTCCCGGGTGGCTCAGGGACAGGACTGCGATGGCCACTTCAGTGCCTGGATGGTATCCATCTCCCCATCTCCGCTCTGCCTTCCCCTCTCCGTGGCACCGGTAAAGGGGACGGGGTGGTGGGGCAGACACCCCTCCTGCTGCTCTGGGTGGATTTGGTGAGGAGAGGGAGAATTGCTGTGAGACACAGCATCTCCCCTGTGGCTGCCGTGGAGCTTGGGGCTGGGAGCTGCCACTGCCCACGTCCTTCCCTTCCCTCCCGGCACGGCTATCGGCAGCTCAGCCATCATGTGCAGCTTCTCCCATCTTCCCTTTCTGTGTCTTCTTTCCAACTGGGAGAGGTCCCAGCACGGGGAAGGAAGGGGGATGGAGTGGAGCAGATGGGAGGCAGAAAACAAGCCCTGCGACGCCGAGCTCATCCCGGCGAGCTCATTACCCTGCTCTGTTTTTAATCACATTATTGCAGTGTGAAGGCCACCGATACATCGCACACATCTAAAATAGAGCTGGGGAGGGACTGTTGGCTCCATCAGCCCAAGAGAGGCCATGGGAACAGATAAGAATAGGCTGATGCTGGAAAACACAGCACTGGGTTGCTCAGTCGAATGCTGTATTTAGCAAGGGATTGAAATAACTGTGGTGGCTTTCAGCTGGGCTGATCTGTGAACCATGGCTGCACGAATACTCGCCCGGTTGATGGTAATGAAGTCAATTAGTGGGGAGCAGTTGGCAACCGAGGAAACTGGGCTGCGGGAGGTGTGTGTCATCCCCTCGGTGCCTCTCCCTGCAGATGGTCCCGGGAGACCATGGCTTTATGCTGAGGGAGCTCTGGCTCTTTGCTGCGCTGCCTGCAACAGCTTCTAGCCGATGTGCAGTGACTCCCCAGGGACCCCACCGGCCCCCCTCGCTCCCCCAGCCGGGCAGGCATCGGCACGGGGCCAGCCGGGCTCCAGGAACATGACCTGCTCTGCTGAATGGCCTTTGAGTTGCATTTAGCTCTTATTCTTTATTTACAGATATTTTTTTACATATATATATATTTGCATGCATAAACTTGAGAAGCAGCACGCATACACTGGCATAAATGCAGTTTAGCAAGCACAAGTGCAGGCAGCTCTGCATCAGGCTTGAGCAGGATTTTGAGGGTGGTTTTAGGGGAAAAAAAAGGCACCTTTGGAGCAGTTAGAATCATAGGATAGTTTGGGTTGGGAGGGACTTTTAAGGGTCATCTACTCCAACCTCCCCTGCAACGAGCAGGGACATCTTCAACTAGATCAGGTTGCTCAGAGCCCCGTCCAACCTGACCTGGAATGTCTCCAGAGATGGGGCATCGACCACCTCTCTGGGCAACCTGTTCCAGTGTCTCACCACCCTCAGCATAAAAATGTTTCTTCCTTATATCTAGTCTGAATTTACCCTCTTTTAGTCTAAAACCATTACCCCTGGTCCTATCGCAACAGGCCCTGCTAGTGGTAGCACACCCTATGCTTTCTGCTCGCTCTCGGAGGTGGCTGTCCCTCAGACATGTGTGAACACGCGTGCGTGCACCATCGGCCATGCACAGCTAGCCCTGCCTGTCCGTATCCCCCTGCCAGCCCTGCCTGTCCCCTACCCCCCCCCAGCCAGCCCTGCCTCTCCCCAGGCTCCCCAGGGCTGCCCCTGCCTGCCCGCCATCTCTGCATCCCCCTTGGTCTTGGTCCCCTCCCGGCTCCGTGTCCAGCCGAACCCTCCTTGCTCTCTTCCCCATGACCTTCTCTGACCAGCATCTCCCGCATTTGCTCCATCTCTCCTCCTCGTCTCTGGTGCTTCCGCCACCGCCGCGCTCGGTTTCCTCGCCCTGGTCTCAAATCCCATCGCTGCCTCAGCCTCCCAGGGGAGATAAGGGCAGGGGTGGAGGTAAAACCAGGCCCGTGGTTATTTGCTGATGGCACAGGAGGTTGAAAATGTGCTTTGGGAACATGCTGTGGTCGGGACCGTGATGTGCATCCTCCCCTCCGTGGGCGAGCATCCTGGGGAGGCACGGGGTCGGCACGCTTCCCGTCACCTCCTAAAACCACAGCGGCTCGATCAAAGGGGTTTGGCAGAGGTGTGCAGTGCCTCCAGCCACGGGAAGGGAATTTGGGGGGGTTCCGGAGAGTTCAGCTGTGGGAATGGGCTGAAACCGAAGGAGGAGGGGGGAGGGGGGGGGAGCAAGCATCCAAAATGAATAAGCACCGGGGTTCGCCTGGGATGGCTGCTGGCAGAGAGCATCTTTGCCAAGGGGAGGGCAGAGGAGCAGTTAGAGGATGGAGAACCTGCCAGCCAGACCCCAGGCACCGCCCAAGACGGGTCTGAAACAGCCCTGGCATCCAAAGATCAAGCATGACTCAGTCCCTTTCCTTTAAAACTGTGCTAAAAACCGTTCCACAGTGCGGCCAGAGCCGTGGTGTTCTTAGCACAAGGATGCTGAGCGCCTGGGAGGTGGGATCATGCAGTGAGATGCCCCCATTTCTGCTGCGGGAGGGTGCGTAGAAGGTGCCTGGATGTCAGGAGCCCTCCTCAACGGGAGCTCTCCTGCAAGCAGGGCTTGCTGAGAGGAATGCTTGAGAAGCGATTTTATGAGGTTCTTGTTGTTAATTTGGATCTTGATTCAGATACCAGAAGTGTTTTCCATATTTTCCAGGCACCCATCTGTCACAGTGATGAGCCCTGCACAGTACTTGTCAGCAAATAAATGAAATATTCTTGTGAGATTCACCGCGTTTAGCGCTGGGAGATGTGATCTGGCTCGCGAGATAACTTATACCTCATGCTGCTTATCTTATTTTGTACAGATTTTTGTCCTGGTATTTTAATAGATATCGGTCTGATTGTGTAAAATAACACTGTAGAGAATAAATAACCGGACAGAGCCCTGGGGATGATATTGCGGGGAGCGGTTTGCGCTGGGATGAAGGCCACGGCCGTGCATCTGCCAGAAGGAGGAGGGGTTGCAGTGAGGGTCTTGGGGGTGACGGGGACGGTGGGACTGGCAACCAGGAGCTAACTGGGAAAGCCGGGAAGCCTCCGGAGAAGCCTGGAAGCCTCTGGCACTGTCGGCTCCCACCAAGACTCTCAGACCTCCGAGTTGCCAAATGGGGGGGATTCACGCGCAGCCGTGATGCTGAAGCTCGCTGGCTCCGTCGTTAAAAAAAAAAACAACCCAGCGGCGCTGGGGGATTCAGCACTTAATTAACTTGCCAAGCGGTAGCGTTGACCAAAATTATGCGGGAAGACTTCTATTTTACTTAATTACAGTTTTGTTGTCACCCATTAGTGAATTAAAGCAATTGCAGGGTAAGACCCGGCGGAGGTTGGCGAGCGCGGCTGTGGCCACCTGCCAGCGGCTGCCAGAGCCCGGGGGGAGCCGGGCGCACCCCCATGGACACCCACCCACCCCATGCTTGCTGACCCCATGCCCCGTCCCCCCATATTGCGGCAGCAGCCCCGGGGGCTCCCCTGCCATCAGGGCTGCTGCAAACCCTTCCTCACTCCCAGGAGGGAGTGCGGGCAGCCATCGGCTCGGCAATCGCCGCCCCTTCAGCAGAGCCTGTGGGAATTGCGGCCGCATCCTGGGTTTCCCCGTGGTGCACAATTAAAAACCGGGATAGTCGTTACCGCTCGGATGCGATGCCTTGAGTGAAGCCTCCTGCTCTCTGGGGCGTCTCTGCACCCCGGGCACCATCCTGCTCCTAAAAACCACAGGAGCTCCCTTTCTCTCTCTAGAAACCTACTTTTTCCGTAACTCTTCTGCAAATTCCAGTGGTGTGGGGGGCAAGGAAGGCTGGGAGCCCCGTCGGGTTGGGGCGCTGACCTCCCAGGGGTGTAAGCTGGTAACCTGGCTGGGCTGGGCAGCCTCTCGGCTCCCTCCCTCACCCCCCTGCCTGCCCAACTGGCCAGTTTCCAGCGCTCCCTGCCCTTCTTCATTTAAGATGGTATCTCAGGTGTGCTTTGGTTTCATCCCTTTCTTTAATTATTGATGCTTTCCTCCACCTGGAGCCCGCTCTGAATCCCAGCGGCATTGCCTGTGCCCCGGCTCCCCGTCGCCTACACTCCATGCGGTTAAACCCCCCCCGTGCCTGCTGCCGCGGGGCACCCTCGGGCAGCAAACCTCGGCCTGGAGCAAGCCTCCATCCCCGTCCTGGTCGTGGCCATGGTTTCCAGCATCTTTAAGCACAGAGACTCAGACAGGCACCGCCATGCCTTTGCCATAAGCTCCTTACCCACTTACCGCCCCAGCGAGGGGCGCCCTGACTTCCTGGGCATCCAACGGTTTGGACGTGCAAAGCACTAAATACCGCCTAATTATCATTATCTTCATGAGATCTGGTTAATCTCGATGAGGATTTACAAGCTGTTAGCAAACCAGCCGGGTCGTCGAGCGTTTGCATTTTTCTCAGGGGCGGCTTAATCCCTTTCGGCCACGTTAGCTGGGAAGTGCCCGTCACCAAGTTATATGTAGGGGGGAGCCGATCCCTCTTGAGAGGGAGCAGAGGTGCTGTGGGAAAACCGAGCACTGAGCTGATAACACTGCGGGACAGCGGGAGAGGGATGGGTCATTTGTCACCGGCAGAGCATGGGGCTGTGAGATGCCTCAGACGCAGCATCTTCACCAAGCTCCTGTTTTTTCAGCATCGTGATGGGCATCGGTGCCGGGTGACGATGGGGCTGCAGGGGTCTCTTAAAGACGGGGACCGAGAGCTCGGAGAGGTTTGCCAGAGATGCTCCCACTGGGCGTGGGCGGCTTTGCTCGCCTCCGTCTCCCTGCAGCTGCCAGGGGCAGGATTTCACGCCTCCCCGTGTGCGTGCAGGAGCCCGGCAGCTCCTGCTGCTGGAGGCATTCACTGCAGCAAGCGCCGGGATGCGATGGCAAACACTGTGCCGGCTGCTGCGGCACAGCCTGTGCTCCCAGCGCACACACGGCTCCGCGCGGCGCTGGTGGCTGATGAGGCTGAGGGCTCTCCCGCGGCTCGGGAAAATTCGGTTATCCCTTCCCTGGTTCCCCCCGTTCTCCCCCTTTACCCAGAAGGGCAGGGAGAAGTGAGAGAAAAGGAGGAGAAAGGAAAGGGAAAAAAATCCTCCTGGGTTGAGATGAAGACAGTTTAATAGAAAAATAACAGAAAAGGAAATTAATAGCAATAATAATAATAATGACATGAGTCACTCTCACCACTCGATGAGTTGGTACCTTCCTGAGTAGTGATCACAAGTACCCCCCCACCCCTGACTAACCCCATTTAGATACTGAGCATGATGTCTGTGGTACAGAATATTCCATCGTTCTGCCCGTGCTCCTTATCAGCTTCTGTGGGAAGCTGAGAAAAGTCCTTGAAAAACATAAACAACACCTGGCAACAACTAAAACAATGTGCATTATTGACATTCCTTTCATACCGCATCTGAAACACCGCAAATGCGAGAAAGAAAATTAAATCTGTCCCAGCTGAAACCAGGACAGTTTCCCAGCCTTTCTGCCTGCATTTCGGGGTGGAGCTCCGCAATCTTTTTGGCAGGGCTATTTTTACCGGAGATCATTCCCTTATCCGCTTCCCGGAGTGGTCCCGTAAAGAGTCGAGCTGTCACATCTGCGAGAGCAGGATGGCAGGGTGAGCTGCTCAAACTGAGGCGGCTGCCAAGAGGAATGGCTGCAGAGCCACAGCTGGGAGCAACCTGAGGGAGGATGCTCAGACCAGGCAGTGGAGACATCAGGTCCCCATGGCACAGACCCGGTCTTGGGGGACCCCTAAGCCTCATCCTGATGAGATGATGCCAGCAGGTCCTCTCCTCTGATGCTTGCCTTGTGCCATGGTGGTGTCCCTTGCCTGCATGGACTCGAAGAGGTGCTGGTGGGGGAGTGTGGGGTCTCCAGCCCAGCCTCCCACGCAGAGCAGGGCAGCCACCAACACGGGGGGCTTTGTCTAGCAAAGTCTTGAACCCCCTCCAAGGATGGAGACCCCATGGTGACTGTCCCACTGCCTCAGCAGAGGGGCTTTTCCTAATGTCCACCCTGAACCTCTGCTTTTGCAAAGCATCTGTTCCCAGGCAAACCTAGGCAAAAGGAGTGGACCTATCTGGGAGGCTGCACCTTTTGGAGGGTGCGCTACCATCATGGTTGTCCCAGGAGGGCACTGGCTTGGAGCATGTGCGACCCTTGCCTCTCCATGGGCACAAGAGCCACCATGGGACCTGACTGGCATTTGGCATCCACAGTTGGCACCTGGTGGCCAGCGTTGGCCTTCCATGGCTTGAATTTTGCCCTGGAAGGGCAAAAGCAGCTCTGCCCATCCCCTCATCCAGAGCTTCCCAGCCACCATGGTCTGGCAGGGTGGGACATCACAAGCGCAGGCAATGCCTCTTCCAGGCAGTGTGTTAAGGGCCTGGACAGGGATGGCTGGGTTGTTTGAGGTGGGCTGATCTTCTCCGGTTCCTGCAGGACCAAGCTGGGAGCTGGCACGATGGCATGGCAGAGAAGGACGGGCAGGAGCTGAGCTCTGGCCTGGCACAGCCAGCCCATCCCTTCTGCATCCCACCTCCCCCTCACTGCTGGCATCGGGGAGGGAGCTCTGGTGAAGAAAAATGGGATTCCTGAAAGAAAAATGAAAGGCCACGTTTTTCCATGAGGCAGGAATTCAATTTGTGTCACGCAATCACATTTCCTTCTGCAGCCTGAAATAATTACACAGCGGAGCGGGGCGAGGAGATCTGATTCAGAGGCACAGGGATGAGAGAGAGTTCTGAAATAAAGGAAGACAAATGCAATCATTAAGACACAATAGGCTGCACTTGCCCCTTAATTAGACTTTCTCTTTGATTAAGCAGTAATTAAATATTACCGTGCTGAAAGGGATTTTTTTTTTTTAACGGCCTTCCGAAGCCCTAATGTATTCTTAAGATGTTTGTGTGAAGTGCAGGGGCTGCTGCAGGGCGGTGGAGGTGGGAGGCAGGATGCTGCATGCCTGCCCCTTCACCGCAGCAGAAGCCCTCCTGCCCCGCTGCTCCCTGGAGAGTGTGGGCTGGATGGCTGCTCCATGGCCAGGTTGTGGCTTGAGTGAAGAAGTGTCCATGGGAAAGCTCACTGCTCCCAGCCACAACCAGCTGCAGAGCGTCTCCGGCGTCTTGTCAAAACGTGGGGGCTCCTGGGTGTTGGATGCAGGGGCCAAACCCGTTCTGCTGCTGCCGTCTCACAGGTGTGGGTTTAGAGTTGTAGAATAGAATCATAGACTCATTGAGGTTGGAAAAGACCCTTAAGATCATCGAGTCCAACCGTTAACCTAACACTGCCAAGTCCACAACTAAACTATGTCCGCTAAGCGCCACGTCTACATGTCTTCTAAGTACCTCCAGGGATGGTGACTCAACCACTTCCCTGGGCAGCCTGTTCCAATGCTTGACAGCCCTTTCAGTGCAGAATTTTTTCCTAATATCCAATTTAAACCTCTCCTGACGCAATTTGAGGACGTTTCCTTGAGGCCATTTTGGTGAACCTCATCTTCTACATGGAGACCAATGCCCTCTGTGGCCCCAGGAGACACGGCTGGCTTGTAGCTCCGGTTCCAGCCCAGTCCTGCTGGAGATCCAAGACCATCTTTCCAATAGTGTGACAGCTCCTCTGGAGCCAGCTCCCCCCTGAGGTTGGCCACCTCGAGCTTCGGGAACAACAGCTCAGCAAAAGAGAAGCCTGGGAAAAAGGTCTTGGAGCATATCAGGCTGTTAGCAGCAAAATTGAGAAGATTTAAGATGATGAAACACCAAAAGGGGAGGAAATGTCAGGTCCCTATTCCTGGACATTCCTGGGTGGATAAAAATAGCCTTTGGATGACCTCGGGGGGGGAAAGTGCTTGTGGTCTCTTAATGCAGAGCCCCTGCCATAGCCCCGCGGGGCTCTCTGCCACTCACAGCCCCGCTTGCAAGCGGCTTTTTCCAGGCCATAAAACGACGCCTCTTGCTGAGAATTTCACTAGACGAGATTGCCTTGTTCTTTTCCCGCACAGCGTGTACTTTGGGTAATATCTTTGGGAAATTTTTGCGTACTTGTGTACCCAGCATTTTCTGTTAACCTAGAAAAAAAAAAATCCGTAAGTATTATGATTATGCTATTAAACCTTTATTGTATCGCAAATCAGAGTTGAGAAAGAAACTGTATGGAGCCCGAGAAGTGTTAAGCTACGGCAGTAATCTGCTGTCATTGTTTAACTTCATTTAAAACTGAAATACCTGCAAGACAGGAGATGAAAAGAGCCGGTGATGCTGGGGAGAGTGTGAAATCCCTGTGTCACAGCCATGGTCCCCCTGGCCGAACATCACTGAGGGTTGGATGAGGGTAGGGGTAGGTTTTAAGCTGGATGGTTGGGCTCTACGGTACGGCTCCAGCGCCTGTTCACCCCCTGGCACCTCTGAAGCCAGTTATTTGGTTTGGGTGGGCTGAGTCCTTTGCACCATCACTGTGTGCCCCATCAGCTGAACTTCTCAGTGAGGTCCCTGCTGGGGTGAAGCTCCCCGAGTTTGAGCAGAACTTTTCCTTTTTTCTGTTTTGCAGAAGAATGAATGGCTGTGCTTGAACTGCCAAACTCAGCGGCTGCTCGAAGGCAGCCTCGGCGACCCTGCCCCGATGCCGCTGCCTACCCCAAAGCAACCCACCGCCGGCTCCCCACGGCACCAGCCGCCAGCCACCATCCAGCAGCAGAAAGCACCCACACCGGCGCCCACCGAGCCAGCGGCACCCCCTGAGCGGCAGCCCTCACCCGCAAAGAGCCTCCGGGCTGCTGAGCCGAGCAGGACCCCAAGCCCTGGCCCAGCAGAGAAGAAGCCCCCGGTGCCGGCAGAGGAAAAGCCACTGCCCAAAGCTGCCCCGGAACCTTCCAGAGCTCCTGAGAGCGCCGCGCCGAAGGGGAAGAGCGTGACCCCCAAACCGGAGGTGGAGAGCAAGGAGAGCAGGGCACCCACCGAGGCGCCACGGGCAAAGGAGCAGGAGGTGAGTTATCAGGGTGCATCCAGCTCCGAGCATCCCCGGGGACCACATCCCGCCTGGGGCTGGGACGGCTTAGCACCAGCAGCTCAGAAACGGAAGGTCATTCCGAGTGTCATTGAGGCCATTTGCCTCAAGAAACGGCCTTTTGGGAAACGGTGAGCTCAAAGCACTGCTGTCTCAGCATTTCCAAACCGCTCAGGAATTTCACAGGCTCTGTAGCATTGTGCTGGCATTTGCCTTCTCTTTATTACGATTCCATCAATTTGGGCATAACACTTTGCCCATTGGATCTGTTTTGAAATAATATAAGGGCAGTTGGATTTGTCATTAAATGGAAAACTTGTTTCACATCGTTGCATGCTGCAGCAGTGGGCGTTTTTTGAGCTCACAGTCCCACCTTTTTTAAAATTCAATACAGTTTGGGGGAAAAGTTTGGCTGCATTGGGATGGTTTCCCTCCCTGAGCAATCATCCCAGCACAGCTCTGCTGTGGGCAGGGGACACAGCCGGAGGTCTGCATCAACTAGGAGGGGACAGCTGCCCCCAGGGAACAGGCTCCTCGCATCCCTGTCTGCTGGCACTTCTGAAATGAAATAAGGTCCCTGGTGCCTCTATGGGGATAATAAGCCCTACCAGTAGCACCAGGGCCAAGTGTGATGGCTCTTTCCCCACAGCTCGGAGGCTTGCCCCCACGCTGCCTAATTGTAACTCCAATTAAAAGGGCCTGTTTATTTCTGCTGGCATCTAATGAAGATGTTGGGCGCCGCCCTGCTTCTGAAGGCTGCTTTGCAGGGCTGTCTGTCAGGGAAATTAAAGTTCATTAAAAGGTGGTTATTCCCCACAGCTGCTGCTGGCAAAGCTCCTGTCCTCTCGAAGCCACTGTCTCAGCCTGGCTGGGTGCTGGGGTCTGAGGGCTGCCCCCTCCCCAGACATCTCCCCCCACAACTACCAGTGCTTGGGCTTCTCCCAGTGCAAGCAGGGGGGAGCAGGAGGCAGCTCTTCCCTCCCACCCCTTCCTCAGGGAAGGGCACACGGCCATTGGTAGCCCAAGGCTACCACCGCTGGCCCTCCGTGGTGGGTACTAAAAAGGTCAATGCTGCCATTAGACAACCTTCTCCTTTAGTTGTCAGGGGAGATAGCACTGATGGGGGCTGGATTTTTAAACATATTTATGAGTCTCACAATGCCCATGCCCCCGGGGACCTTTGCTGTGCCATCCACCTCTGCTGTGAGGACAGGCTGAGAGAGTTGGGGGTATTCAGCCTGGAGAAGAGAAGGCTCCAGGGAGACCTTAGAGCCCCTTTCAGTACCTTAAAAGGCCTACAGGAGAGATGGGGAGGGACTCTTTATCAGGGAGAGGAGCCATAGGACAAGGGGTAACAGTTTTAAACTGAAAGAGGGGAGATTTAGATTAGATATCAGGAAGAAATCCTTTACTGTGAGGGTGGTGAGACACTGGCCCAGGTTGTCCATGGAAGCTGTGGATGCCCCATCCCTGGAGGTGTTCAAGACCAGGTTGGATGGGGCTTTGAGCAACTTGGTCTGGTGGGAGGTGTCCCTGCCCAGGGCAGGGGGGTTGGAACAAGATGATCTTTAAGGTCCCTTTCCAACTCTAACCATTCTATGATTCCATGATCCCCTGCTTGCAGCACGCCTCATCACCTGCCTTCGTTGAGGGGGGGACACAGGGCATGCCCCAGCCTCCATGCTGGGCTGGCTCCCAGCGCTGCCCAGACCTCCTGCGTGCTCCCCTGGGGAGGATTTGGGAGGAATTGCCCGGGAGCAGCTCCGGAGCTGCCTGGGTCTGACTCTGTGCTCTCTCTCGCCCGCAGGATGGGAGCAAGCCTTACCCCCCGGACCTGTCCCGCAGCCCCCAGAGCCTGAGCGACACCGGCTACTCATCCGATGGCATCTCCAGCTCGCAGAGCGAGATCACCGGCCTGGTGCAGCAGGAGGAGGAGAAGCTGAGCGGCACTGGGCTGGCTGGCCAGAGTCCCCCCAGCCCCTCCGAGCTCACCAAGCTGGAGAGCAGCATGCGGCCCCTCCTGGAAGGCCGGGGCACCCCACCAGAGCCCACCGAGCATGGCAAGAGCTGCCCGGAGCCACGGGAGGAGCAGCGGCAGAGACCGCGGTACCTCTCCATCACCCCCGAAGCCTTCGACTCGGACGAGGAGCTGGAGGACATCCTGGAGGAGGATGAGGACTCGCTGGAGTGGGAGAACCAGCGGGAGCGGCGGGAGAGCGCGGAATCCTCTGATGAGTTCGGCAGCAAGCTGCGGCACGACTACGTGGAGGACAGTAGTGAGGGGGGCTTCTCCCCGGTGCCCCCCCGGCCCAAGGGCCAGGAGGCGGAGGTGAGTGACGAGGAGTTCATGCGGAGGCAGATCATGGAGATGAGCGCGGAGGAGGACAACCTTGAGGAGGAGGAGGACGAGGAAGGCTATGGGCGCACCAAGTACAGCATCCCCAAAGCTGGGCAGAAGGCTGAGGCAGAGAAGGGCAAAGAGCCGGCGTCGGCCAAACGGCGCTTGCCTCATGGTCCCGGCAGCCTGTACAAGGAGGAGAGGAAGGAGCTGGAGGCGGCAGAGGGTGACGACTTGAGCACGGCCCAGGGCGGGCTGCGGCGCTTCAAAACCATCGAGCTGAACAGCACGACCGGCTATGGGCGGGAGATGGAGATGGGGCAGGAGGCGGACACCAGCCTGGACCGGGAGCCTGAGCTGGAGATGGAGAGCCTGACGGGCTCCCCCGAGGAGCGCTCCCGGGGCGAATACTCCTCCACCCTGCCGGCCACGACACCCAGCTACACTTCAGGCACCTCACCCACCTCCATCTCCTCCCTGGAGGAGGACAGTGACAGCAGCCCCAGCCGCCGGCAGCGGCTGGAGGAGGTAAAGCAGCAGAGGAAGGCTCGCCACCGCTCGCATGGTCCCTTGCTGCCCACCATCGAGGACTCGTCCGAGGAGGAGGAGCTGCGGGAGGAAGAGGAGCTGCTGCGGGAGCAGGAGAAGATGCGGGAGGTGGAGCAGCAGCGCATCCGGAGCACGGCGCGCAAGACCAAGCGCGACAAGGAGGAGCTGAGGGCCCAGCGGAGGAGGGAGCGCTCCAAAACCCCCCCCAGCAACCTCTCCCCCATCGAGGACGCCTCCCCCACCGAGGAGCTGCGGCAGGCGGCGGAGATGGAGGAGCTGCACCGCTCCTCCTGCTCCGAGTACTCACCCTCCATCGACTCTGAGGCCGAAAGCTTCGATGCCGTGGCCTCCAAGCTGTACAAGTCGGGCAGCGAGTACAACCTGCCCACCTTCATGTCGCTGTACTCCCCGACCGAGAAGGGGGAGACCGGCCCCAGCCAGCCCACCAGCAAGCCCCTCAAGAGTGCCGAGGAAGCCTACGAGGAGATGATGAGGAAGGCAGAGATGATGCAGAAGCAGCAGGTCCAGCAAGCCCAGCCGGCCGTTTCCTACGGCAGCACCTACCAGCAGGTTGGTTACCGTGGCACCGAGGGGCAGAACGGCTTTGAGTACCAGTACACCGAGGAGTACCGGTACGATGGTGGCCCCACGCGCCCCTCCCAGCCTGGGTATCCGAGCGCCCTGGCGAAGGCGGGAGGGGTGTATGAAGAGATCCTGCAGACCTCCCAGAGCATCTCCAGGATGCACCAGTCCTCCTCCTTCGACCTGGCCCTTGAGCAGGGAGAGAAGGCGAAGGGGCAGGAGGAGGCGTACCAGGAGAAGCACTTCCTCAATGCTGAGAGCGCCTACGCTGACCTGATGAAGCAGAACGGCGGTCCGCTCACTCCCGGAACCAGCCCCACGCAGCTCTCCGCTCCCGTCTCCTTTGCCACCTCCGAGGGCGGCGCAGGCAAAGCCATTCCCGACGTCCGGGTCACCCAGCATTTTGCAAAAGAGGGGCAAGACCTAGCCAAGCTCCAGAGCGCCCCGGCAGCCCCCAGCCCAGTGTCCAAGGCTGCTGCCTCTCCTTACACCTATGGCAAAGGTGCCAGCACAGTAACAACAGCCTCAGGCACCCCCGGGATTGCTTCCCGGAGCTACAGCTCCCCAGCTCCAGAGGCCCCATCCATAGCCAGCAGAAGCTACAGTCCGGCGAAGAGCACGGTCAGCTACGGCTCGCAGACAGAGGACACCAGCAGAAGCAAGACGGTGGTGGAGATCAGCGTGCAGACAGCCAGGGAGAAGCTCCCAGCCGCAAGCGACAGCAAGTCCTCGCCGCCCAAGACGTACCCCTTCTTCAAGAGCTCCAGCCCTCCGCTCTCACCCACCTCCCCCACGCAGAGTCCCACCCGCGCCGCAAAGGCCACGGCAGAGTTTTCCACGCAGACGCAGAGCCCCCTCCTCCCCTACGAGGCTCCCACTGCCGCCACTGCCGGCCCTGCTGCCTCTTCCCCCATGGTGGCCCAGGGGACGCAGACACCCCACCGGGCGGGCTCGCCGCGCCTGACCCGGCAGCCCTCCTCGCAGGACTCCCCCTTCATGGTGATCACACTGGCGGCCGACGCAGCCAGCCAGACCAAGCCACCCAGCTCTGACTCCTCGACGTCTCCCACCTCATCACCCACCAGGACAAGCCGGCAGCTGCCAGCACACGGCTACAGCCAGGAGCCAGAGCAGCCACCAGGTACCTATGTCAGGGCACAGCCAGTGAAGGAGCACACCCCAAAGTCACCCGCTGTGACTTCAGCCACCGATGGCATCACGGGGCTGTATGGCTGGGGAGCGCTCCCCGCGGAAAACATCTCCCTCTGCCGCATTTCCTCCATCCCCGGCACGTCCCGGGTGGAGCCGGGGCCCAAGGCGCCGAGCACTAACGCCGTGGACTTACGGACCGCGCTGAAGTCCGCCCCCATCATCATAACGGACCAAGGCATGGATCTCACCTCCTTGGCCACCGAGGCCAGGAAGTACTGCCTGACCTTGGACCACATCCCGAGCCGGCAGTCCACGGCCATCCAGCCCTTGATCATCAACCTCAACGCCCAGGAGCAGCCCCACGCCATCATCGCAGCAGCCAGCACCGCCGGCCTGGCCATCGCCTCCCCCATGATCCTCTCACAGCCCAAGCAGCCTGTGGTCTACGGAGACCCTTTCCAGAGCCGGGTGGACTTTGGGCAGGGGACTGGGAGCCCAGTGTGCTTGGCGCAGGTGAAGCAGGTGGAGCAGGGCATCCAGACAGCCACTGTCAGAGCCAGTGGGGCAGCCGGTGGCAAGCCCGAGCCCCCGGCTCCCTCCCAGACCAAGTTTGCAAGGTACGGTGTGCCAGGACAGATGGTGAAGAAGGACATGCTCATCACGCAGACCGGTGGGGCGCAGAACGTCGGTGGCCTCCAGCAGCCCTTTCCACCGGAGCCGGGCTCGGAGCTGTACCGGGCAGTGCCAGTGGAGCTGAAGAGCCAGAGCCCTCTCCTTGCTCTGGGCGGCAAGAAGTCCCAGGTGATGATGGTGCAGATGGAGGAGGCAGCCACTGGCCCGGTGACCAAAGTGATGAAAGAGGAGCCTCCGGCCAACGTGTTGGACCTCACGGGTGTGAAGCCGGAGAGCCAGGTGGCCTGCTGCGACGTGGTCTACAAGTTCCCCTTCGGCAGCAGCTGCACTGGCGCTTTCAACCCCACCTCCAAGATGCCGGAGAAGAAAGCTGGGGAGGCGGTGGCAGCACCTGGTCGGAAAGCCAGCGGGCCCCTCTATGGCAGCAGGGAGCCGGAGCTGCCAGAGACCTTCCCCTACCGGGAGCAGCCAGCCCCGGCACCTGCACTATACGAGGAGCACAAGTTTTACCCCACCGGCACCTTCGGCCGCCTCTACTCCTCCATGTCAGACACGAACCTCTCCGAAATCGGGATGAGCTACTACCCCACGAAGGGGGATCAGCCCTTCCCCTCCCCGGCAGGTGACGCCGCCGTGGACCTCAGCACCATGAAGCATTCCTATAGCGTGGGCTTCGCCGAGGGGGGCTACCTGGGCCAGGGGCTGCAGTACGGCTCCTTCTCTGACCTCCGCCAGCCGACAGAGATGCTGGGCCACCCGCTCCCCATGCGGAGGTACAGCTCGGTCTCCAACATCTACTCCGACTACCGCTTCTCTCCCCGGGGCGACCTAGCCAGCTTCCAGGAGTCCAGCCTGGCCCACTACAGTGCCACCACAGCCCGTGAGATCAGCCGCATGTGTGCCGCCCTCAACTCCATGGACCAGTACGGGGGCCGGCACGCCAACGGCCCCGACCTGCTGCCCTACGGCCCCGGGGCTGGGCCAGGGGGTACAGGGGGGCTGGCGGCTCAGCAGCAGGGCCCCGCACCCGCCAAACCTGGCGGGATGTACAACCCCACTTTCCCCGAGGGGAGGCAGAGCCTCGGCAGCCTGGCGCAGTACAACGTCCCCGGTGTCCGCCTGGGCGCCGTCCGGCAGATGTTCCCTTCCACCGCCACCGTGCGCGCCGCCGATGGCATGATCTACTCCACCATCAACACGCCCATCGCCTCCACGCTGCCCATCACCACCCAGCCAGCCTCGGTGCTGCGGCCCATGCTGCGCGGGATGTACAGACCCTACGGCCCGGGCAGCGTGACGGCGGTCCCGCTGGCCAGCCTGGCCAGGCTACCGGTCGTCACTCCCCGCGTCCCACTGGCGGCACAGGGCCTCTACCGCTACCCGGCCCCCAGCCGACCAGCCCCGGCAGCCTCGATGATGGAGACGCCCGTCTACCTGGGCAAGCCCGTCAGCACGGCACCAGCAGCAGCGGGCACCGGCCCCGCTCCCAAAGTCCCCACCGCACCCGCCGGTGGCTTGCCGAGAGCAGAGCCGGGGGTGGCCGCTCCCCGTGCTGAGGGTCCGGCGGCACCGGCGGCTGGCAAGGAGAGCGGGCAGACGGCCGCGGTGCCCAAACCACCACCGGACGGGTCTCAGCGGGAGGAGCGGGAGCGTGAGGAGGAGCGGCAGCGCAAGCAGCAGGAGCACGTGCTGCAGCTGGAGCGGGAGCGTGTGGAGCTGGAGAAGCTGCGGCAGCTGCGGCTGCAGGAGGAGCTGGAGCGGGAGCGCGCGGAGCTGCAGCGGCACCGGGAGAAGGAGCAGCTGCTGGTGCAGCGGGAGCTGCAGGAGCTGCAGTGCATCAAGCAGCAGGTGCTGCAGCAGCAGCAGGAGGAGCGGCACGCGCAGCTGGCCCTGCAGCGGGAGCAGCTCGCCCAGCAGCGCCTCCAGCTCGAGCACATCCACCAGCTCCAGCACCAGCTGCAGCAGCAGCTGGAGGAGCAGAAGCGGCAGAAGACTGCCTTCCCCGAGCCCGCCACCCGCCCGCCCGAGGGGCCCGTCGAGGTGCCGCGGGGCCCGCCGCACAACGGGCAGGCATGGCCACCGCCAGGACAGGCCCAACCGGAGGGTCCCGCCGGACCCCGCTACCCCACGCCGCAGCGGCCGCTCAGCAGCTCGGCCTCGGACATGTCGCTGCAAGCCGAGGAGTCCTGGGAGCCTGGACGGGGAATCAAGAAGAGGAACTCCATGCCGCGGCTGCGGGACGCCTACGAGAAGGAGGGGGCGCGGGAGGCCTTCGCGGCGAGGAAGACGGCAGACAGCAGCGTGCAGACGGACGAGGAGGACGGCGAGGAGCGGTACCTGCTGTCGCGGCGGCGGCGGACACGGCGCAGCGCCGACTGCAGCGTGCAGACGGACGAGGAGGACAGTGGGGAGTGGGAGCAGCCCGTGCGCCGCCGGCGCTCCCGGCCCTCCCGGCACACCGAGGCTGGCGCCGAGGGTAAGCCGGAGGGGACAACCCGCGGCACGGCCAGCGTGGGCATCCAGACCATCAGCGACTGCTCAGTGCAGACAGAGCCCGACCAGCTCCTCCGCGTCTCCCCCTCCATCCACATCACCACCCATGACCCCCGGGTGGAGATTGTCAAGTACATCTCAGCCCCAGAGAAGACGCAGCGGGGCGAGAGCCTGGCCTGCCAGACGGAGCCGGAGCCAGCCCCCCAGCCCGGCGTCGTGGTCCCCCAGCTGACAGTGCCCACCACCATCCCACCCTACTCCACCAACATCCAGATGGTGAGCACGGGCCCCCTGGACCCCCACACTGTCCGGCAGCAGACCCTGGGCAAGTTCGAGAAGAAGAAGCCGGATCCCCTGGAAATTGGGTACCAGTCCCATCTACCGGCCGAGTCCCTCTCCCAGCTGGTGACCCGCCAGCCACCCCGTTCTCCCCAGGTCCTCTACTCGCCCGTCTCTCCCCTGTCTCCCCACCGTCTTCTGGAGTCCTCCTTTGCCACCAGCGAGCGGCTGAACAAGGCTCACGTCCCCCCGCAGAAGCACTTCACCGCCGAGTCGGCCCAGCGCCAGCAGACGCTGCCGCGTCCCATCAAGACCATGCAGCGCTCCCTCTCCGACCCCAAGCCCATCAGCCCCACTGCCGAGGAGGCCGGCAAGGACAGGTTCTCCCTCTACCAGCACCCACTGCTCCCCAGCACCCAGGTAGGTCAGTGCAGGGAACGACCTTTCCTTTCGGGAACAGCCCCAGGAGGCACCTCAGGACATTTCACTTTCATGAGCACTGCGACAATTAATATTTTAAAAGGCTGGCTTCCTCGGGCAGCTGATGGCAGCCGGCAGGTGTGGACGCGTGCACCGAAGCCGGCAGCCGGAGGGAGGCCCTGGAGCTCCACCTGCATGAGCCCGTTAAGGGGCGAGAGGTGCTGCTGGGTGGCAGGATCAGGGCTGTCCCCTGTCCCCTGCCCCAGTCGGGTCCCCCTCCTCCCACACACAGCTCCATTTTGGGTTGCGGCAGCTCTCCTTCCCTCCTTTGCCCCCATGCACCGAGGTTGCCTTGGGCTGCCAAGAGCCCCAGGGCAATACCCCGGGTGGCAGCAGCCCCTGGCCATCCCCCCGAGCCCCACTGCCAAGAGCCTGGGGACAGAAAGCAGTTTTTTGGGGCAGTCGGCAGCACGCACGCAGCCGGCCCAGTGCTTGGCTGGCTGCCACCCCCGGTAATTACTCACGGAAAGCGCCTGCCTGTTACTTCCATCCTATTTATTGCGCTTTTACATAAACGCCGCTTCCTTGGTGCGTGGGGGGACACGTGCGCAGCGTGTCCACCTCACCGCAGCCCCGGGGCACGGGAGGAGATCTGTGATGCTTGGGGCCCGGGGGGACATGGGGGGACACCAGCCCGCACCTCTGACCAGGTGTCCCTTGGCTTTGCAGGTGGGGGGGCTGCAGTCGAGCCCCCTGGCACGCAAGGTGAAGCGGACGCTGCCCAGCCCACCGCCCGAGGAGCCCCACGTCCCCCTGGCCAGCCCGGCCACCTCCCAGCTCTACCTGAGCAGCCTGGCCACCAAGGCCACCGCGCCGGTCACCAAGGCCAGCCTGCTGAAGGAGCTGGACCGCGACCTGAAGCTGGTGGAGCACGAGGCCACCAAGCTGCGGAAGAAGCAGGCGGAGCTGGACGAGGAGGAGAAAGAGATCGACGCCAAGCTGAAGTACCTGGAGCTGGGCATCACCCAGCGCAAGGAGTCGCTGCTGAAGGAGCGGGGGAGCGGGCGAGACCACCCCTACCTGCGCTGCCCCGGGGACCGCCGTGACTACCTGTCTGACAGCGAGCTGCACAGCCTGCGCCTCGCCGCCTACGACAGCGCCGGCCTGCGCCCCGCGCCCACCGGGCAGTACCCCGACTTCGCCCCCACCGCCGCCTCCTATGGCGCCTACCCATACCCTGCCCCCCAGGCCCCCGCCGCCTTCCCGCCGGCGCGCCTGCAGCACCCCCAGTACCCCACAGCCAGCACCTCGCAGGACGGCTTGCCGGCAGCCCCGTTGCCCACCTTCGCCTCGCCCGGCACCTTCCCGGCCCCCGGCCCTGCGTACCCGGAGCTGGGTGCCCCAGGCCAGCCGGGCTTCCGTCCCCAAAACCCCTACCAAGCCCCCAGCGCCTTCGCTGGGGCGGCCGCCGTGCCAGCGACGCAGCCCGCCCTCTTCCAGAGCCTGGCGGAGGTGGCCGGTGGGCACCAGAAGCCACGGCAGACCTCGCTGGCTGACCTGGAGCAGAAGATCCCCACCAACTACGAGGTCATCGGTGCAGCCACCAGCTCCTCCGCCATCCCCGACGTCACCTTCAGCACCACAACGGCGAGTGGTGGCTACGAGCAGTACAAGGCACCCGAGGCCCGGCCGGCCGAGAGAGCTGGTGTGGCGCAGGGCCCCTCAGCCAGCTTCTCTTCCGAGTCCCTCTACACCAGCCTGGAGCAGAACATCCCCCGTAACTATGTGATGATCGAGGACATCAGCGAGCTCACCAAGGAGAGCCCGGCGGTGGAGGGGCAGAAAGCGGAGTCAGCAGGCACGGGCGCCGAGAGCCGCCATGGCAGAGAGAAGAGCGAGCTGGGGGACACGGAGGGCTCCAGCCGGCCCTGCTGCTACGCCAAAGCCGAGGAGGAATCCGAAGAGGACGTCTACGACCACCACGGCCCTGACCATCGAGGGAAGAACAGCTACCACCGGGGTGTGGAGAGCAATGGCAGGGTGTTGGGGAGCTCTACCAGCTCGTCCTACTACTATGGAGACAGTGAGTACCGGCACTCCTCGCGGGCTGACAAGCACGGCTCTGGTGTGGCACTGCCGAAGCATTCATCCAAGAACCTGGCACCCGCTGTCGTCTCCTCAAAGCGCAGCAAGCACAGGAAGCAGGGCATGGAGCAGAAGATCTCCAAGTTCTCCCCCATAGAAGAAGCCAAAGACGTGGAGTCAGACCTAGCCTCCTACGCAGTGACAACCTCGGCCGGTGGCAGCAACGTGGCCTCCAGGGCCAAGAAGCTGCAGGAGGAGATCACCTACGGCCTGAAGAAGAACGTCTACGAGCAGCAGAAGTACTACGGTGTCTCAAGCCGAGATCTGGTGGACGAGGAGGACAGGGTCTACTCCGCCGGCAGCAGAACCCGCTCCTCTGGCTACGGGGTGGAAAAGTCCTCTGTCCGGGAGTCGGGTGGCCGGAGCAAGTCCTATGAGCGGGAGGGCATGGAGCGCTCCCAGAAAGGTGGCTCCAAGCCCTCGTCCCTCAGCATGAGGGAGAGCCGCGGGCGAGCGCCCGTCCGTGCGCAGCCCTCAGAGGAGGAGAGCCCCGTCAGCCCCCTGGGGAAGTCGGTGGGGGGATCACGTGCCACGGGGGGGCCCGGCCCCCAGTCGGCAGGTGACCCCTGCTCCCAGTTCTGCTCCAGCCACTCGTTGCCTGATGTGCAAGAGCACATCAAAGATGTGCCAAGGAGTCACTCGTACAAGCACGAGGAGGGCTACGGCATGGACGATGCCCATTGCGTTGTCTCGGACAGCGAAGGTAACGGCTCCCCGTGGTGACCACCCCAGAGCATGGCACTTCCCCGGGGCATGCCCGTCTGTCCGCTCGTACGCAGAGACACTCTCACCACCTCAGTTTGCTTGACACGTGCCTTCCTCCCCCCCTGCCCTGGGTGTTCGGTGTTAGCCGGTTCCCATGCGGTGCCTCGCCGCGCGGTGCCGCGCCGTGTCCCGTCCCCACCGACGCGGGCTGTCCCCCCACGCGCGTGCCCGCTGCTTGCCTCTCCCGCCTCATTGCATGGCTTCTGCCCGGGCGGCCTCGAGCGAGACATTGACTGTGGTTTGTTTTTGGTTTCCGAAGCCTATCATTTGGGTCAGGAGGAGACAGACTGGTTTGATAAGCCCAGGGAGGCGCGGGCGGAGAGGGTCAGGCACTACGGTGGCCACTCTTCCTCGCAGAAGAGACCCCCAGTTAAGCACACCTACCACGACTACGACGAGCCCCCTGACGAGGACCCGTGGCAGCATGACGACTACCCCCAGCACCGCGAGCACCGGCACCACGGGGAGTATGGGCGCCACACCGGCACCTCCCGGCATGCCAGCGACGAGCCCCCACGCCGCTCGACCAAGCAGCACCCACGGGAGCCCAGCCGCCATGAGCCCCGTGGTCACGGGCCACCAACCACCTCCAAGAAGGCGCAGCAGCCCGAGTCCCGCGGGCCTGCATCCTACGGCCCCAGCTCTTCTGAGTATCCCCCGTCATCCCGCCCCGCTGCTCACCACCACGGTGCCGAGACCCCCAAGGCGCAGAAGACCCCCCAGCCACATGGGCCGGCCACCCCAGCACCGAAGCCGGAGCCCCTGGCACACCCGCAGCAGCCGGCGGGCAGGCAGCAGCAGGCAGGGCAGCAGGCAGCACGGCAGCAGGCAGCGGGGCGGCAGGCTGCCCAACCGGCCGCCTCGGCACAGCCTGAGGCCAGGGGCAGGACACAGGGACCCCCTTCGTCCCGGCCACCGCAGCAGCAGCCAGGGCCAGCCCAGGCGGCCGGGAAGGTGCCGGCCACACTCCATGCACAGCCGGGTGGGCACGCAGCACCGGCGGTAAGTACGGGCTCGGCCACCTCCCTGCCCTACGTCTCTGCCCAGGACTGGCTTGGCTGGCTGTGGCCAGGGGCTAGCAGGGGAAGGGTTGGGGATGGGAACCATGGGGAAAGGTGTATCCCACCCATGAGCCCACCATGGCCACCTCTGGGTGCTGCAGGAGCAGCCGTCCCCTCGAGGGGAGCTGGGAGGGGACATCCCTGTGCCCTGGATCCCTCCCTGCTGCTTTTGGGGCTACAGGGCCATTTTCACACAGCGTTTGGGGGTTTTGGTGTTGCCTCTCAGCCCGGGCCATCCCCTGGATGATGATCTGCTGGGAGAGCGAGCCCTGAGACCTCTTTTCCCCATTCCAGCCGAAAGCAGAGCAGACGGACGCACCCAAACCCGCAGCGAAAGTGCCACAGCAGCCGGGGAGAGCGCCCACGGCACAGCCCCTGGGAGCAGCAGGTCAGTGGGTGTCATCGTCCCCCGTGCCGGCTGCCTGGCACCCCAGGGGCTCGGCCAAGCCCCCCCCACACCATCCCCTGCTAACAGTGGCTTCGTTCATCCCCCAGCAGACAGCAAGGCCGGTCCGAGGGCAGCCGGGCCACGTGGTCCCACCGGCCCGGCAACGGGGCAGCCGGGGGCGGAAGGAGAGAGCGTTTTCTCCAAAATCCTGCCGGGGGGAGCAGCGGAACAAGCAGGCAAACTGACGGAAGGTGAGGGCTGCTCCCAGGGACGGGGCAGTGATGCTCTTCCGCACCCAGATGGGATCGGGCACCCTGGGGGTGGCCGATGGGATGTGGCGCTACCGCAGTTTGGGGCAAAAGCAGGGGTTTGGGGGCCGGGGAGGGGTGGGGGACTGGTGTGGCTACGCCATGCTGACACCTCTCCCACTTCCCCGCAGCGGTGTCGGCTTTTGGCAAGAAGTTCACTTCGTTCTGGTGAGAGAACGGCACAAGGTGAGCGCAGCCAGTGCCGGGTGCTGCCCCGTGGGCTCTCCCTGCCCCGGCAGTGCCTGACACCCTCCCGCTCCCTCCCGCCGCAGGAGTTTGGGAAGAGAGTGGAGATTTGAGTCGTTGCAGTGGAAAAACCTATGAAGAAGCCAGAGAATTCAGCACGCGGCGCCAGACTCTGAGTATAACGGTGAGTGCCAGGGGCACAGCCACGCACTGGTCCCCTCTGCCATGCCATCCCCAGGGCTCCCGCAGCACCACTGTATCACTGAGCCCTGCCCTCCCGCGCTCCCAGCCCCCAGGGTGAGAAGAACATGGGCCATCCGCGTCCCCGTCCCGCTGGGCCACTTGTCCCCATCCTCATCCCCGGGCGCTGGCCCCAAGCCAAGGCGTGGGGTCTTGGCCTTCTTCCCCAGCCTCGGAAGCGCCGCGTGGGCCAGTGCCAGGCGGATGCTAGTGCCCACCCCGGGTGTGCGGGGAAGGTTTGGGCGGCCCAAGCTCTGCGCCGGGAGCCCATCCAGCGCGGGGGCGGCAGCAGCTGCTCCGCCGGCAGCAACTCTTGGCTCGCTGCGGCTTGTTCGCTGGGGCCGGCGCTGCCGCCCGGCGGGGTCCCCTCCGCGGGGATGCCGCCGCTCGGGCTAATGCCTCTCTCTCTCTTTGTTTCTCGCAAGCTTTTGAAAGCAGGGCGATCCCTGGATGCTGGACCAAACGGCGGCCGAACGGGGGCCCGGCGGACACCCCCATGCCTGGCGAGCAGCTCCGGCGTGGCACGCGGCGAGCCCCGGCACTGGGCGCGGGCGGATGCACCCTCTGCCCCCGCAGCCGCCCCCGAGGGGACGGGCCTGATCCGGACCCTTGGGTCAGGCCCCATAGGTGACGGGCCGCGGCCCTTTCTCAAGATTATACGCAGAGTTGCACCCTCCGAACCCCAGCTCTGGCTTCTTCACAGGTTTTTCCCCCCCTCCGCGAGCCGAGGGCTGGGCGCCACGGGCGCTGCTCCTCCTTCCCGACCCCGTCCGCCCCTGCACTGCGTCCCGCTCCCGGCCCCGCCAGGGAGCCCCCCGGAGCGCCTCAGATAGGACCTAACACTGTTTCACTACCGAAATACGAGGCCATAGGACTCTTGACAGGCGGCGCGGCCGGCCGTTGCCGACGTAGCCACCGGCTGGGCGCGCGTCCCGGCCCGCGGCGCTGCCCTGAAGCCATTGGAAGCATTGAAAGGGCCACGCTCGCCCTTGCCACGCAGCCAGCGCGCCCGCCGCCGGGCATCCCTTTTCTTTCGAGAACAGCCTTAATCATCCCACTTTGATTTCTGTGTATACCTCATCCGCACCGGGGAGGGGGGGCACGGGGCGTCGTCGGGGGGGGTGTCCTTTTTTTCTCAGTTTCTCTGGGTTCATTTTATTTTGGTTTTGGGGTTTGGTTTTGGTTGGTTGGTTGGTTTGTTTTTTTTTAAAATCTTTATACCAAATCCTCTTCCCTCTTTGCTTTGTGCGATGAGTTAGCACACGGGCTGTCGTCTGTAGAAGCAATAGAGTGCAGGAGGCTACAAAAGAGCACAAATCCCGTGGAACAAGATCAGGAGAGCTTTGCCTCCGGCAGTATCCTTCCTCTTACTGTGCAATCCAAGTCCTTCTCAAGCCATTTTGCGGGGACGGCTGGCATGGTGGCCAAAGCCCGCTCGCCCTGCCAGGAGGGGGTTCCCTGGGGTGGGGGGAGGCAGCCCGAGGAGGGGGCTTGCCAGCGGACCGCGACCCGTGTCCCATCGCCTCCCCACGCCGGTGGCACCCCTGCCCCCCCGGTGCCCCCCCCGCGGCGGGCAGCAGCCGCCCGCTCGCCCGCCTGATATTCTATGCAACGAAATAACACGACTCCAGAACAAGACCTGTGAATAGCTGATCCGTTCAATGTCGCGCCCAAGGGTTTCATCGCCAACGCCTGCCGCCCAGCGACCCGGTAACTACTCTTTATCGACCACCCGTGCGTATGAATTCGTGGCATGTTCGACCCACGGAGGGCCACTTTGCCAAAGGGCAGCCCTAGCGCCCGTGACCGTCTGTCCCGTCGTAGAGCATGGCTTGCTCCTTCTCTGCACGGTTCCACCCGCCTTTCAGTGCTTGCTGTTCTTTGCCTGGACTTTTCTTTTTTTCTTTTCCATCAGTCCATTGCTGTACTGGAAGCTCTTAGCAGAATTATGCACTCGTTATCAAGGACCCGGTCGCTGTGGGAAGCCCACGCTCCGTGGCAGCTCCCTGGCAGGGAGCTCTGCCAGTGCCCAAGGCTGGGGAAGAGGCTGGTGGCTGTGGGATGGGGGGGAGCGGGGCGCTCCCGTGGGGCAGCCCCACGGAGGAGAGCCTCAACCCTGCGCCCACCTGCCACCTCTCCCACCGATGACAAGTGCATCGCCTCCTCCGGGCCCCCGGCCCCCCGCCGCTCCTCGCGCTGTAAATACGTGTACAGTGTGTACATCGCACGCAGGACCGAGACCCCCGCCGGGGCCTGTCTCACCCCCCGAGCACATCCGCCACCTCGCCCCTCTGCCTGCTGGGACCGGGGGTCCCTAGCCCACCCCGCCAGGCTGGGCCCCCAGTCCCAATCATGGCAGTCTGCCGGCCGGGGTGGGGGGACGGGGTGGGGGGTGTCAAGATGAGGTGCCGAGGGTGGCTGAGCCCCGGGCGCCCTTTCCAGCGGGAAGTGCGATGCCGGGTGCGCTCCCTCTGAACATTGTGACGGTGTGCGTGTCTGCTGTGCTCTGTGCCACCCGTAGTGACCCCGTACCGTGCCGTACCGTGCCGTACCGCCCCGCCGCTGTGTCGTGACTCCCTCCCAGAAGCTGCCCCCTCACCAGGTGTTTCTGTGGGAACAGAATAAAAAGGACTTGACACAAACCACGGACTGGCCCCGATTCCTGCCTGCCTGTGGGGAGGGGGAGGCGGGAGGGACTGGACCCCCAGCGCACTGCAGGCAGCCGGGCTGGCAGCCCAGTGGGCCTGGTCGCCACCAAGCACCTGCGGGCTCTGTGGCCCGCAGCCGGGGTTGCTGGGCTGGGGGGTCCCTGTGGGGGTCCCCCGAGGGCCCGATCCCCCATGGCCTGTGCATGGAACTCCCTGTGCAGCAGCCACCCGCCGGGGAAACCGCTTCGGGGCGGCCCAGAGCCGTCGGAGTCCCAGAGCCCTGTCCCCCGGCTACGGTGGCGAACGGGGTCCCGCGGGTGAAGCGGTGTCTCCGGGCTGGGGCGGTCACCGGTGCCCGGCCGGGGCCGACCGTCCCCCCCGGACCTCGCCGCCTCCGGCAGCGGCGCCGCCCGCGCCCACCAGGGGGCGCCGCAGCGCGGGGAGGCGGTCCCAGCGCCGCAGCCAATGGGAGCTGCCGCAGGCCGCAGGCCCCGCCCCTCAGTCCCGGAAGTGACGGTGGCGCCGGCGCCGCCGCACCATGGAGCCGCCGGTGAGGGTCCGCCGAGGGTGGGCGGTGGGGCGATGCGGTCGGGTCTCTGTCCCTGGAGCGCGCCCCCCCCGCCCCCGTCCCCCGTCCCCGCGCCCCCTCATTGCAACCCCCGTCCAGGGCACCGCCCCCACCCCGGCCGGGAGCTCCGGCACCTTCCCGCTCCCGGTGCTCCGGTACATGGCCCGGCTCTGCGCCCGCAGGGCTGCCTCCCCCCGTCCCAGTAACAGCCCCCAGTACCTTCCTGATTCCCCCTATGCACCCCAATAATTGCCCTCACTACCCTCGTAAGTGACCGGGCTCTGCACCCCCAGTAACTGCCCATGTACCCCAATAACAGCCCCCCAGTACCCTCCCAATCCTCGATGTGCCCCAGTAACTGCCCCAGCTCGGCACCCGCAGGCGCTGCCCCCAGCACCCCAGTAACTGCCCCCCCCATGACCACTGGTACCCCGGGACTACCCCTGCCACTCCAGTAACTGCCCCTGTTACCCCAGTACTACACCTGCCCCCGGCTGTGCACCCCTGAGCACCGCCCACAGCATCCTGTAAAACTGCCCTGAAATGAGCCCTAATTCCCCAATAACTGCCCCACTACCCCCATGTACCCTGGTGCCCCAGAAACTGCCCCCTGTGCCCCACCTCTCCCTGGTTATCACCCCCGCCCCCATGCCCCCAGCCACCCCTGTGGGTCTTGCAGGTGCTGTCGAACGTAGACGAGGTGGTGGAGGTGTACCGGGAGCTGAGCCGGCACCCGGGGCTCAGAGCTGCCTGCCTCGGCCCCGATGTCACCACCCAGTACGGGGGCAAGTACTGCAGCCTCTACACTGGTATGTGGACGGGGTGTCCCCCCAGGGAGGCCGGGGATGTCTGGGGGGTCTCCATCTGTCTGGCGGAGACACCCTGGGTGTCCTCACCCTGCTCCTCCCAGAGTGGTCGCAGCGGGACCTGGCACGGGCCGAGAACGTCAAGTTCTGCCGCCAGTACCTGATCTTCCATGATGGGACCTCCGTTGTCTACTCGGGGCCTGCCGGCACCTGCTCTGAGATCAAGGACGAGTGAGTCCTGTCCCATCCTGTCCCCCACACCATCCTGTTCCCTGCACCCTCGGGGTGCTGATGGTGGGGACTGATGGGCACCCACCTGCCTGCAGGCTTCTGAGCCGGGAGTCCCCCAGTGGGGCGCTGAAAGCTGTCCTGCGCAAGGTTCCCAGCAAGGAGAAGGAGGAGAAGCAGTTTCTGGAGGTGAGGGGGAGTTAAGGGGAGCTGGATACTCCCTGGGGCTCGGGGCCAAATCCACACTGTGCTATGGGGCTGCTCTGGCATCTCTGCCCCCAGGTCTGGGATCAGAACTGCAAGGTGAAGAGCATTGACCTGACAGCGCTGGACAAGCACGGCACCGTCTACGATGATGGTGAGGGGCCGGGGGATGCCAGGAGAGGTGGGGATCCTGGGGGGACATGGTCGCTGGTGCTTAACCCACCCCTGCAGACCAATTTGGCTGCCTGGCCTGGACACATTCGGAGACCCACCTGCTCTACGTGGCGGAGAAGAAGCGTCCCAAGGCCGAGTCATTCTTCCAGAGCAAACCCCCCGAACTGGGCACCTCCAGTGAGGATGTGGGGTGCCCCGAGAAGGCAGATGTGCCCCTCAAGGTGGGGTCCCCCCGCCCTGGGGCAGGCGGGATCCTGTGGAGTGGCTTTGGGGGCTAATGGGGTTGTTCCACAGGGCGAGCAGTTTGTGTACCATGAGGACTGGGGGGAAGCACTGAGCAAACGCAGCATGCCCGTCCTCTGCGTCATGGACATCGAGGACAGCAGCATCTCAGTGCTGGAGGGTGTCCCAGAACACCTCTCTCCCGGCCAGGTCAGGATGGGGGGCCCCAGGGAGCCAGAGAAGGGAGGTTTCGGGGGCCAGCAGCAGGCTGAGCCACTTACTGCTCCTCTTCCCGCAGGCTTTCTGGTCCCCTGATGACACCGGCGTGGTCTTTGTGGGCTGGTGGTCCGAGCCTTTCCGCCTGGGGCTGCAGCACTGCACTAACCGCCGGTGAGTCCCCGCAGGGCACCTGCCCCACAAGCCAGGCCACCTGGCCCCATGGTGACACCCGTCTCTGCCGGCAGGTCAGCGCTCTTCTACGTGGACCTTACAAGTGGGGCATGTGGTGAGCAGCGCGTGCCCCAACCCCGCCGGTTCCCCGGCTCCCTGCAGCCCCCTCACCATCCCCTCGTTCCCATGCAGAGCAGCTCTCCGAGAACAACACGTCCGTGTGGTCCCCACGGCTCAGCCCTGACCACTGCCGCATTGTCTATCTGGAGAGCAATGTCTTTGGCCCCCACCAGCAGTGCAGCCGCCTCCGCATGGTGAGCAGTGCTGGGGGGACACTGGTGGGACACTGGGGTGGGAGTTGGCAGGAGGGCGGTGGTGCCCCCTCCCTGGGATGCAGCAGGGGTGGGCGGGCTGAGACCCTGCAAAACTCATCCCATCCCACATCTCCCACAGTACGACTGGTACACCAAGCAAACCAGCACGGTGCTGGCGGCCGTGCCGCAGCAGACTTTGGGTGAGTACAGCCCTGGGGGCGGCATGGGGGGGCCACAGAGGGATGCTGAGCACCGCTGCTCTCATTACAGGTGCCTTCCCGGGCATTTACTGCGGCGCTCTGCCGGGGCTGTGCTGGGCGGCCGACAGCCGCAGGTTGGTGCTGGATACGGCTCAGCGCAGCCAGCAGGTGAGGGCAGCTGTGCCAGAAGGGCAGGGAGGACACAGGGGGGCAGGGTGGGTCAGGGCTGTGCTGGACTCTGCCCTTATGCCCCTAGGACATGTTCGTGGTTGATACGGTGACGGGCGCCACGACCTCGCTGACAGCCGGTAAGTGCCAGGCCAGTAGGACCATTCTGGTGCCAGGGCTGGGCAGGGGGTCACACCTGCAGGTTTGACTACCCCTCCTCCCCAGATGCCCCCCAGGGAAGCTGGTCTGTCCTCACCATTGACCGGGACATCTTGGTGGCCACGTTCTCCACCCCTAGCTGCCCCCACACACTGGTAAGGTGCTGTCCCCTCCCCAGCGCCCACCAGCCCCTCTAGGGCCTGGCACCGACCCTTCTCCCCATGCAGAAAGTGGCCGTCCTGCCCAGCGCCGGCCTGGAGGCACAGCTGCAGTGGGTCTGCCTGCAGGACGCCCCCCCCGTGCCTGGCATCAGCTGGGGCATCCGCACCCTGCGGCCCCCGCCAGAGCAGGAGCACCCTCAGTACGGTGAGTACACCCAGTATGGCTGGGTTCTGCCGCCCCTGCCAAGCTCTGACCCCACCACCCCACCTCCGCAGGGGGCCTGGACTTCGACGCCATCCTGCTGCGCCCAAGCGAGGACCGCGCCGCCCAGAAGCACCCCCTGGTCGTGATGCCCCATGGTAAGAACTTGCCCCACACCTCCCCCCACCCCCCCACTGTGCCCCCACCCTGGATGGGCAGTATCAACCCCTTTTTCCTTTCACAGGGGGTCCCCACTCCGTCTTCATGGCCGGGTGGATGCTGTACCCAGCAGCGCTCTGCCGCATGGGCTTCGCCGTGCTGCTGGGTGAGTGATACCAGGGGGCCTGGTCACTGCTGGGTGGTATGGCCACCACGGTGGGGCTGCGGCAGGGGGAGGAAGGGCTTTGATGTCCCTGTCCCCCCACCAGTGAATTACCGTGGCTCGCTGGGCTTTGGCCAGGACAGTGTGGCCTCCCTGCTGGGCAACGTGGGCACGCAGGACGTGCATGATGTGCAGGTACGGCCTCAGCACGCGGTCCCAACCCTGGGGCACTCCATGCCCCTGCTGGTACCCCCAAGGAGGAACAGGGGGGCCAGCTGCCTCAGTGGGTGTCCCCTATGGTGGCAGTTCTGCGTGGAGCGGGTGCTGCAGGAGGAGTCACTGGATGCCGGCCGGGTGGCGCTGGTCGGTGGCTCGCACGGAGGCTTCCTGGCGTGCCACCTCCTCGGCCAGTTCCCCAACACCTACCATGTCTGCGTAGTCCGCAACCCAGTGGTGAACATTGCCTCCATGGTGGCCGCCACTGACATCCCCGACTGGTGAGTACCGCCGTCCCCAGCCCCCTGCCACCCCAGCCCTGCACGTGCCCCCGTCCTTCTTCCCGGCAGGTGCCTGACAGAGACGGGGCTGCCCTACGCGCCTGATGCCCTGCCGGACCCGGCCCAGTGGACGGAGATGCTGCACAAGTCGCCCATATGCTACGTCGACCGGGTATGTCCCCATCCCTGTCCCCCTCCCTGTCCCTGTCCCCACTGCTGCTGAGGCTGTGCCGCTCCCGCAGGTCCGTGCACCTGTACTACTGATGCTGGGGGAGGATGACCGGCGGGTGCCCCCCCAGCAGGGGCTGGAGTATTACCGTGCCCTGAAGGCCCGTGGGGTCCCCACGCGGTGAGTGGAGCTGCTGGGTGCCCGGGTGGGGGAGGGGGGTGCAGGCATGGTGCTAACCCCCCTCTCCCTTCCAGGCTGCTCCTGTACCCGGGAAGTGGCCACGCGCTGGCCGGCGTCGAGGCCGAAGCTGACGGCTTCATGAACATGGTGCTGTGGCTGATCAAGCACCTGCGCTGCTAACAGCCCCCCAGCCCCTGCTGCCCCCCAATAAATGATGTAGCTCAGCATCCTTGGCGTCTCTGATGGTGGTGCCGGCACCGGCGTCGCCTCCGCTCCCGGTGCCCCAGGCCCTTTTTGCCAGGCTGAGGGGCGAGCTCACCCCCCACCAGCACACCTCTCCCCCCACCCAGGCGGCCGGTGGCCCCTCTGCCCTGCTACCGGGAGCTGAGCCAGTTCCCCACCATACACCATGGACAGGCTATGGGATGGGGCGGCTGTGACGGTGTGCTCCAAACACCTGCCCCCCCCCCCCCAGACCTGACCTTTATCTTCTGTAACCCTTGTCCAAGTGATAACCACCCGTGGCCATCAAAAAATGGGTGCGTCCGGTCACGAGGACTGCATGGAGCTCAGAGTGGGTTTGGGGAGGCAGAGAGCACAATAGCCAAGGTCTAACTTGATCTGTGCGGCCACCAACCGCAGTGATGACACTTGTGGTCAATATGCAAATATAGGTCAATCATTTGGTCCCCGTAAATAGTGAGCAGCCCAGGAGTGCTTTGAGCTCTGCTGCACCCCAGGATCTCCCCTCGGGTGGGGAGGTGCCTCTCAAGGTTATAGAATCATAGAATCATTCAGGTTGGAAGAGACCCTTGGGATCATCGAGTCCAACCATCTACCCTACTCTACAAAGTTCTTCCCTACACCATATCCCCCAACACCACATCTAAGCAACTCTTAAACTCATCCAAGGATGGTGACTCAGCCACCTCCCTGGGCAGCCCGTTCCAGTGTCTGATCACTCTTGCTGTGAAGAATTTCTTCCTAATGTCCAGTCTAAACCTACCCTGTCGCAGCTTGAATCCATTCCCTCTTGTTCTATCGCTATTTGCTTGTGAGAAGAGACCAGCACCAACCTCTACAATGTCCTTTCAAGTAGTTATAGAGAGTGATGAGGTCTCCCCTCAGTCTCCTCTTCCCCAAACTAAACAGTCCCAGCTCCCTCAATCGTTCTTCATATTCCTCTAGGCTCACAGATTCCTTGCCCCAGCACGTCCCCAGTAAGTGACTAATGGCTTGCTAGACTTTGAAGCTTCACTGAGATTATATTTTAGATTATAATCCTTTAGAACATAAACCGTTGACCAAGTCTGTGACTAGGATTGGATCCAGCAACACCCGGACTTCTCTCTGAGAAGGAGTTCGGAAAGCAAGGGGGTCCTCTCTGAACCTCGACTCAACGGGAGGGTCTCCCTGACTGTTCTGTCTGACCCTGTCCCCGATGCGGTGAATAACCCAGTGTGACTTGATCATTAAATATTGTTAAAACACTGTTGCGTTTACCATCAAACTTGGTTATTCGTGGAGCGAATCCGAGTCCCACCTGCTCACGGGAACAAGGTGGTGGCAATTGGCATAATTGGGAACCCGGTGAAGAGCACCTAAAAGTAACTCGGGGGTCCCCCGTGGGTCCCCAAGGGCCCGATCCCCCCCCCCCCAGGCGGATCTGAACCTCGACGCCTCCGGCGGTGGCGCCGCCCGCGACCACCAGGGGGCGCCGCAGGGCGGGCGGCTGCCCGAGCGTCTCAGCCAATGGGAGCTGCCGCCGGTCGGTGGCCCCGCCCCTCCGCCCCGGTAAAGCCCCCGCTGGCTCCGGGGGGAGCGGAGCCGTCCGGCCCGGTCACTGCCCCGAGAGCTCCCTCCCCTCCCAACCCGTCCCACGTCCCGGCAGCCCCGTCCCACGTCCCGGCAGCCCCGTCCCGGGCACCCCCCCGCATCGCCTCGCCCGGGGAGCCCCAGCACCCGCCTGCTTCCGGTGCCCCGGTACCGGCCCTGGCTCTGCGCCCCCAGGCACTGTCCCCGCCCCGTCCCAGTAACTGCCCCCAGTCCCCACGTGCACCCCAATAGCTGCCCCAGTATACCCCAGTAATTGCCCCCAGCACTCCAGTAACTGCCCCACTACCCTCCTAATTCTCCCCCCCGCCATGTACCCTGGTGACCCAGAAACTGCCCCCTGCGCCCCACCTCTCCCCGGTTATCACCCCTGCCCCCGTGCCCCCAGCCACCCCGGTGGGTCCTGCAGGTGCTGTCGAACGTAGACGAGGTGGTGGAGGTATACGCAGCCGGGGCTCAGAGCCGCCTGCTTCAGCCCCAGTGTCACCACTCAGTACGGGGGCAAGTACTGCAGCCTCTGCACTGCTGTGGGGATGGAGTAGCCCCCTCGGGAAGGCCGGGGGGGTCTCTGACTGCCCAGTGGGGATGTCTCAGGTGTCCTCACCCTGCTCCTCCCAGAGTGGTCAGAGCGGGACCTGGAGTGGGGCGAACACATCAAGTTCAGCTACCAGTACCTGATCTTCCATGATGGGACCTCCATTGTCTACTCAGTGAGCAGCAGTACATGCTCTGAGATCAAGGACAAGTGAGTCTGGTCCCATCCTGTTCCCTCGGGGTGCCGATGGTGGGGACTGATGGGCACCCACCTGCCTGCAGGCTGCTGAGCCAGGAGTCCCCCTGTGGGGCGCTGAAGGCTGTCCTGTGCAAGGTCCCCAGCAAGGAGAAGAAGGAGGAGAAGCAGTTTATGGAGGTGAGGGGGGGTTAAGGGGGAGCTGGATACTCCCTGGGGCTCGGGGCCAAATCCACACTGTGCTATGGGGCTGCTCTGGCATCTCTGCCCCCAGGTTTGGGACAAGAACCAGAAGGTGAAGAGCATTGACCTGACAGCGCTGGACAAGCACAATACCATCTACAACGATGGTAAGGGGCCAGCAGGGTGGCTGTGGGGCTTCAGCCAGGACAAGGTGCCCAGGAGCTGATGACCACTGGACCCTTCTCCCACACAGGTCAGCGTTTGTGCTGCTGAAGCTGCGGTGTACCACAGCAGAGGGTGCCCCTGCCCAGCCACCCTGGGCATGGCCGCCAGCGCAGGGCAGCTGGAGAGCTGGCACCGGGCAGGCCCCTTGCGTCGGCTGCTCCCGCACGCCTTGGCAGCCTGCCTGGCCGACGAGCAGCAGGCGCCGGCGGCCAGCGCAGCAGCCATGGCCTCCAGAACTGAGCTGGGCACGGAGGTGGGCAAGGGGGCCAGGGGGGCTGCAGGGGTGGGCACAGGCTGGGGGTGAGCTCACCCCTCACCAGCATGCCTCTCCCCCACCCAGGTGGCCAGTGGCCCTGCCACCTGCTACCGGGAGCTGAGCCGGTTCCCCACTGTCACCCGTGCTGCCCTCGGGGCCACCGCTGGGACACAGACCTTCCTGCTCTACACCGGTGAGTCACGGGCTCAGCCTCCCGGGTGCTCTCCTGCCGGGGGTGCGGTGAGAGCAGGCAGTGATGGCCCCCTCCCGCAGAGTGCAGCCGCCCCGACCTGCCCCGACGCCGGCTCCTGCGCTTCAGCCGCCACTACAGCCTGCAGCACATGGGCAGCGGTGGCCTCGCTGTCAGCCGGGCAGCGCTCAGCGCCGAGATCCACCACCAGTATGGCATGGATGGGCTGTGGGATGGGGTGGCGTGGCCAGTGCCCGTGGTGTGGCCGGTGCCCGTGGCGTGGCCAGTGCCCATGGTATGGCTGGTGCCCACAGCTGGCCACCCACCACAGCCTCCCTCCCTGCTGCCTGCAGGCTCCTCAGCCAGGACTCGCCCACCGGGCAGCACCGCGCCGTGCTCAGCCGCTGCCCACAGCAGGGCCATGAGCTGCTGGAGGTAACGGGGGCTGCCCTGGTCACGGCAGCCTCAGGGGCCACTGGGGTGGCGTGAGTGCCAGCATGGGGTGGTGGGCACTGCGGGCATGGTGTGCTGGTGCTGACCCCTCTCCCCCCAGGTGTGGGGCAGTGGTGGGCGCAGCCACAGTGTGGACCTCACGGCACTGGGGAAGCACGGGGAGGTCTACACGGAGGGTAGGGTCCCTGCCCTGTGCCCCCTGCCTGCAACACAGGCAAGGATGGCACGGCCGGTGACTCCAGTGCCTGGCTGTGCCTGTGCCAGGCTGGGCTTTGGCACCCTTTTACTGTGCCAGGGCCCTTTGCCTGCTTGGCTTGGTCACACTCGGAGACACGGCTGCTGTACGTGGCTGAGAAGATCCGGCCCAAACCACGGCCCTCCTGCCCCTGGGATGTGCCAGGAGCAGGCAGGCTGGCGGAGGAGGATGAGGATGAGGAGGTGGGTGCTGTGTGTCCCATGGGTGTGCCATGCACCCCATGAGTGCCCTCTGTGTACCCTGTGAGCATGCCACATGTACCCCATGAGCATCCCATGCGCCACATGTACCCCATGAGCATCCCATGCACCCCATAACTGTGCCATACACCCCATGAGTGTGCCATGCACGGAGCCCTGTGAACGGCATACTCATGGGGTATATGGCACACCATGTCTGGGGCCACTGGCCATGGGGCTGATGGTGTTGTGCCGCAGGGCGAGCAGTTCATATACCGGGAGGACTGGGGAGAGGCACTGAGCACCCGCAGTGTGCCCGTCCTCTGTGTCCTGGACCTGGAGGGCAGCAGCCTCTCAGTGCTGGAGGGCATCCCGGAGCACCTCTCTCCCGGCCAGGTCAGGACGGGGTGCAGGGAGAGGCCGGGGCAGGGGCAGCCTGGGGCTGTGGGACAAGCCTGGCCGTTGCACAGGCCCTGTGGTCCCCGGACGACTGCGGCGTGGTGTTCGTGGGCTGGTGGCACGAGCCCTTCCGCCTGGGGCTGAGAGCTTGCTCCAACAGGAGGTGGGTCCCCCCAGCATCCCGTGCCGTGCCGGGATGCCCGCGCCGTGCCAGGCACAGTGGGGTTCAGCCTGGCCGTGGGGCTCCAGCCTGACCCACGCCTCCTCCCTAGGTCAGAGATTTTCCACTTGGACCTGGCCAGCGGGTGCTGCGGTGAGCACCGAGGCCGCAGGGGGTGCCCTGGGTCCTGGGGGTCCCCGGCGTGCTGACCCCCTGTCACCCACAGAGCTGCTGTCGGCTGAGCACAGGGCTGCCTGCTCCCCCCGGCTGAGCCCCAACGGCCAGCGCCTGCTCTACCTGGAGGGGGGTCTGGGAGGGCCCCACCGGCAGTGCCTGCGCCTCTGCATGGTGAGAGCGGCTCTGTGGGCACTGGGCATGGCTGTGCCACCCTGCACTGCTGGTGTGGTACCCAGCCTGGGATGTCACGGTGCCTGGTTGGGGTAGGGGGGAGCTCGGTCCCCAAGCCCCTCTGCCTCAGTTTCCCTGGCAGGGGTGCTATCCCTGACTACCATCTCTCCCCAGCTCACCTGGCAGACAAGGCAGACGGTGACGGTGCTCGATGTGGTGCAGGAGCCCACAGAGGGTGAGGGGTGGCACCATGGGCAGGACTGGGCGCTGCTGGGGGGCTGGGACACACCCCCCCCCTTATGCTGGATGCCCATGGCCCAGGCTCACTAGCCCTCTGCCCCACTCACAGCCTTCACCGGGCTCTACACAGAGGTGCTGCCGCTGCGGTGCTGGGCAGCTGACAGCCGGCGAGCCGTGGTGGGCACCCCGCAACGGAGCCGCACAGTGAGCCCTGGGGACAGGCAGGGACAGGGACACGGCCCCTGTGCTCCATGGTGACGCGGCTGCCCATGATCACCCCCTTGCAGGACCTGCTGCTCGTGGACACGGAGGCGGCCACCGTCACCAACCTGACAGCAGGTACGTGGCACTGGGCTGCCCGCGGTGCCCTGGTGAGCATCTGCGAGCGCCGGCGTGCTCTCTGTCCCCAGGGTCACCCGAAGGGTGCTGGGAGCTGCTCACCCTCCAGTGGGACCTGCTGGTGGCCACCTGCTCGGCCCCACACCGCCCCCCGAGCCTGGTGAGCAGAGTCCTGGTGCCGCATGGCACAGCATGCGATGGCACGGCAATGTGCAGCCAGGCACGGCAAAGTGTGGTGTGGCACAGCTTGGGCATGGGGTGGCATAGGGTTGGCATGGCGTGGGACAAGTGACATGACATAGAATCATAGAATGGTTAGAGTTGGAAGGGACCTTAAAGATCATCGAGTTCCAACCCCCCCTGCCATGGGCAGGGACACCTCCACTAGAGCAGGTTGCTCAAAGCCCCATCCAGCCTGGCCTTAAACACTTCCAGGGATGGGGCATCCACAACTTCCCTGGGCAACCTGTTCCAGTGCTTCACCACCCTCACAGTAAAGAATTTCGTCCTAATATCTAATCTAAATCTCCCCTCTTCCAATTTCTCCTGACAAAGAGGCCCCCTCCGGCTCTCCTGTAGACTCCCTTCAGATGGCACAGCCAGCGACAGCGTGGCATTGCACAGCATGGTGTGGCAAGGAACAGCAGAGCTTGGCACAGCATGGCGTGGCCAAGGACAGCACGGCATGGCACAGGGCAGTCTGATGAGGCACAACATGGCATGGCACCAGGCAGTATGATCAGGCACAGCATGGCACATCCATGCATGGCACGGGTTGGCATGGCACAGGACGGCACCAGAGCACTGGGACTGTAGGCACAATGCGGGCAATGACACCCCGGCAATGGCTAGCTGCCCTGGGGCAGGGGTGCCCCAGTGCCACCAGCTGCCTGTCCCCAGGTGGTGGCGGTGTTGCCACCGGCAGGCCAGGAGCTACCCCTCTGCTGGGTGCCTGTGGAGGACACCCCAACAGTGCCTGGTGTCACCTGGAAGACCCTGAGGATCCAGCCACCCGGCAGTGGGCAGACCCCAGCCATGCATGGTGAGTGCCCAGGGCCCCCACCCTACCTGGGTGCCGGGGACCCGCAGGGGTGGGCAGGGTGCTGGGTGCCCAGGGTGGTGGGTGCTGAGTGGGACCCCTTCCCTGGTTCAGGCACCCAGGCTTTCGAGGCCCTGCTGCTGAGCCCACCGGACGGCACCACACCACACCCCCTTGTCGTGTGCCCGCACGGTGAGTGAAGGGATGGTGGGGACATCCTGGCAGTGCTGGTGGCATCCTGGGTGACATTCCCATTGGCCCCAGGTGGCCCCCATGCTGTCTTTGACGCCCGTTGGCGCCCAAGCATGGCTGCACTGTGCCAGCTGGGCTTCGCCGTGCTCTTGGGTGAGTGCTCGGGAGCCCAGGGACATGTGGCCCCTGTGCCCCACTGGAGAGGTGGCACCCATGGTCCTCATCTCCCCAGTGAACTACCGCGGCTCCCTGGGCTTCGGCCAGGCCAGCATCAGCTCCCTGCTCTCCTGCATGGGTGAGCAGGATGTGGCGGACACCCAGGTGAGGGGCACTGGGCTTGTGGGGTGCTGATGGTGAGTGGGGTCTGCTGGGAGGGTGCTGATGGTGGGAGGATGCTGATATGGGGTGCTGATGGTGGGGTCTGCTGGGAAGATGCTGATGTGGGGTCTGCTGGGAGGATGCTGATGGTGGGGTGCTGATGGTGGGGTCTGCTGGGAGGATGCTGATGTGGGGTCTGCTGGGAGGATGCTGATGGTGGGGTGCTGATGGTGGGGTCTGCTGGGAGGATGCTGATGGTGGGGTGCTGATGGTGGGGTCTGCTGGGAGGATGCTGATGTGGGGTGCTGATGGTGGGGTCTGCTGGGAGGATGCTGATGGTGGGAGGATGCTGATGGTGGGGTGCTGCTGGTGGGGTCTGCTGGGAGGATGCTGATGGTGGGGTGCTGATGGTGGGGTCTGCTGGGAGGATGCTGATGGTGGGACAATGCTGACGTTTGGGTGCCCCACGTGTGCAGCTGGCGGTAGAGCAGGCACTGCGCAGCGAGCCCCTGGACCCGCACCACCTAGCCCTGCTGGCTGGCTCCCACGGAGCCTTCATCGCCCTTCACCTCCTCACCCGTGAGCCCCAGCGTTACCGAGCCTGCGCCCTGCGCAGCCCCGTCTCCAACCTGCCCGCGCTGCTGGGCACCTCTGACATCCCGGACTGGTGAGTGCCACCCCCCACCCTGTGCTGTGCCACATCCCCATGGCACCCACCAGCACCTCTGTGCCGCAGGCGCTACGTCTCCCTGGGGCTGCCCTACTCCTTCGAGCGGGTGCCCCGCGCTGAGGAGGTGGCCACCATGCTGCTGCGCTCGCCCATCACCCAGGCGGCCCGGGTAAGGCAGGGGCAGGATGGGTGGGGGGTGATGGGTGGGGGATGATAGGTGCTGGACACCCACCGCCGGCTGTGCCGCAGGTGCGGACACCGGTGCTGCTGTGTGTGGGTGCCCGGGACCGGCGCGTCAGCCCCACGCAGGCGCTGGAGCTGTACCGGGTGCTGCGAGCCAGGGGGGTCCCAGCGCGGTGAGTGGGATGCAGGGCTGGGGAGGGAGCCCTGGGGTGCCCACTGAGCATCCCCCCATCCCATGCCCCATCCCACCCCACAGGCTGCTGTGGTACCCGGAGGGTGGCCACGCACTGGCAGGCGTGGAGACAGAGGCCGACGTGTTTGGAAACTGCGCACGGTGGTTCCTTCAGCACCTGGGGCAACCTCGGCAGGACGGGACGGGCCAGCACAGCCCCTAGGCCTGCGGTGGCCCTGTGGCTATGCCAGCCTCAGGGTGACCGCTGGCCCTGGGGACCACAGCAGCACCAGAGGAGGATGGAGCGAGTGTAGCCGGGGGCAGGATGGGACGTGGGTTGGGGTTTGGTGCTAAATAAATGTGTGAGACCTTGTGCGATGCCAACCCCCCTTGGGCCATGGCCAGGCCTTTATTTCATGATGGCGGCTGTGACAGGCTCAGCCCATCTTCATCACCTTGTGGATCCAGTCAACGTAGAGGGAGATGCGGATGAAGAGGGCGGGCTGGTCGGTGCGGGCGCAGACGCGGGAAGGGGTGATCACCCCCTCCAGCACCCAGCAGTCAGCGGTGAGGCAGGCCAGTGGCCCCCCATAATCCCCCTGCAGCACCCAGAGAGCGACGTCACCCCAGATGCTGGCGTCCGTGGGCTCCCCGAGATGGGGGTCCCCAGCCCGGCTCACCTCACAGGCCCCCACGCCGGTGCGCAGCGGGGCAGTGCAGAGCTCGCTCTCCTTCAGGCGCCCACGCAGCGCCGTGTTGCATTCGCCGTGGGCCAGCACAGGCAGCCGTGCCACGTTCAGCACGCTGGCATCTGCCGTGCCTGCGGGCAGCGAGCACACGGGGCAGCGGGCAGGGGGTGCACGGGTGGGGGTGGCATGGGAAGGGGGGTGGTGTGGGCAGGGGGATGCCGTGACATGGGGATGGCACAGGCAGGGGGATGTCGTGGGCAGGGGGTGCCATGGGTGGGTGGATGCTGTGGGTGGGAGGCAGGGGGATGTCGTGGGCAGGGTGAAGCTGTGGAAGAGGGACGCCATGGAGAGAGGGATGCTGTGGGCAGGGGATGCTGTTGCTGGGGAATGGCATGGGCAGGAAGATGTCATGGAAGGGGATGCTCTGGAAGGGAGGTGCCATGGATAGGAGGTGCCGGGGACCTGGGGGATGATGTGGGCAGGGGGATGCTATGGGGGGGGATGCTATGGGCAGGGGATACTTCAAGCGGGGGGATGCTGTGGGCAGGGGATGTTATGGGCAGAGAGATGCCACAGACATGGGGATGCTACAGGCATGAGATGCCATTGCAGGGAAATGCCATGGGCAGGAGGATGTCATGGCAGGGGGATGCTATGGAGAGGGGGATGCTGTGGGCAGGGGAATAGCATGGGCAGGAAAATGCCATGGAAGAGGATGCTCTGGAAAGGAGATGCCATGGATGGGAGATGCTGTGAGTGGGGGGATGCTGGGGACCTGGGAATGATGTGGGCAGGGGATACTTCAAGCAGGGGATGCTGTGGGCAGGGGGATGCCGTGGGCAGGGGGATGCCATGGACGTGGGGATGCTGCGGGGAGGAGGGGAACGGCATGGCAGGGGATGTGTTGGGCAAGGGATGCCATCGTGGGTTTGCCCTGGCCGGGGTTGCCCTGCAGCAGGTACCTCTGGTCTCCCCCCAGCCGGCGATCTCACAGACAGTGCCCGCAGGCACGATGTAGCGCTCGGGTGGCAAGCAGATGAGGGCCACACGCTTGTTCAGAATGGCCAGCCTGGGGCGAGAGGGGCACCGGGATGTGGTGCCAGCCTGGCCAGAAGCAGGGCATGGCAGGGACCGGGGCATGGCTGCTCACCTGGCCAGTTTCAGCATCACCAGCTGGGACTCGGAGGGGCCACAGACAATCCGCACGATGGGAATGGTCTGCTTGTCAGGGTCCCCAGGGCCAGGGTCCTTGAAGAGCGTCCCCAGCTGCACCTCGTAGCCCACCAGGTCGGCGTCACTGTGAGATGGGAACATGAGGGCACGGAGGGCTCCCAGCACCCAGCGCTCCAGCCACAGCCTTACCAGGAGGAGAAGCACTGGCGTGTGCTGATGACCCACTGCTCCTTCACCAGGGACCCCCCGCAGAAGTGCACGCCAGCCCTGCAGGGACAAGGGGGTGAGCTCCTGGCGTGGGGGACACGTCACCCAGACGGCAGTGGCAGTTGGGTGCCCGCTCACCGGTTGCGGATGCTGACGGTCCAGGGTGAGTTGCCGGGCTGGCCACCAACGATGCGCCCTTTCCACTGCAGCCTCTCGTCCCGCTGGCCGCACTGCTCGAACGCCACCGCGTCTGCCGGCAGGCTGGGCATCAGCCGGGGCTGTGCCACCGGCACCCACCCCACGGCACCCACCCAGCACCCACAGGACCCCACCTGCGTTCTCCAGGACAGAGGGCACCTTGCTGCCAGCTGCGGAGAGAAAGCACAGGGGTGGGACCCAGCCACCCCCGGGGGGGGGACCAAAACCACCCCAGGGGGTGGCCAGAGAGACACCCCCCCAGCAGCGCAGGGGTGCGGGCAGGGGCTCACAGCAGGGCTTGATGGCACAGTAGTCGAAAGGGGTGCGGGGGTCCATGGTGTAGCACCAGGGACCATGGCTGTCATTATCGGGGTTGCGGCAGTAGTTCTCCTCCAGGTGTGCCTCGGGGTGGGTGATGGGCGAGATCCTGCCGGGAGGAAGACACCATCACTGTCACCATCCCCATCCCAATCCCCAATCCAACCCCATCCCCATCCCCACACACCGCCCCCCCCAACACACTCCCTCGCACACTCACTGGGGCACGTGGGGCGCCTGGGCAGCCCACGGCTGGCAGGTGATGCCCTTGCGCGTCTTGCTGACGTGGCCGTGGTAGCGCTCGCCGTGGCCATGGTAGCACTCTGGGGACAGGCAGGGAGGGCTGGCACCCCCAGCAGGTACCCTGGGGGCGGGTGCCCGGGGGGCGGCTCACCTTGGGCCTCCAGCTCGTCGGGGCAGCGGCGGATTTGGAAGCAGAAAGCGATGCGGACGGTGGGGCGGGCGGTGAAGCACCACGGTGCCTCCGAGCCATCGGGGTTGCGGCAGTAGTTCTCCTGCAGGTCCCTGGCGGAGGGGCCATGTGGTTCCCCCCACCCTGCCTCAGCTGGCACCCATGGGTGCTGCCCACCCCAGCCACGTCCCCCCCCCTCACCCCCTTACTTGCATGGGTACTTCTCAGGCACAAAGTGGTGCTGGTGGGGGGTCTGGGCGTCCCAGCGCTGGCAGGGGATCCCCGACACGGTGACATTCACCCGGCCCCGGTAGCCTTCGCCCTTGCCCCTGAAGCAGCCGGTGGTGAGGTTGAGGGGCCGCGGGCGTTTCTCTGCTTGCATGGCAGGAGCGGGTCAGAGTGGCAGGGTTAGGGGTGGCACCCCGGACACCCAGTCCCATCTACGCGGTGACACCAGTGGGGACTTACTGCAGAGGCGGATGCGGCAGTACTCGCGCTCCCGCCCGGGGTCAGTGGTGTAGCACCAGGGCCGCTCGGAGCTGTCGGGGTTGCGGCAGTAGTTGTCATCCAGCCCCTTGTCGGGGTACCTGGGCCGGAGATGGGGAGAAGGGATTGAGGGTGGCACTACCGCCCCGGCACCTGGCATAGCTGGGGAGGGTTGCGTGCTGCCCAGGGGCCGGGGGCTGGTACTTGTCGGGGTGGAAGGGGTGCTTGTGCGGGTGCTGCAGGTCCCAGCGCTGGCACTCCGTCCCTGACTCGGTGCGGTCCACGGCCCCACGGTAGTCCTCCCCGTTGCAGGTCATGCATACGGCTGCCGACAGCCGGGGGAATCAGGGCTGGGTGGGGAGGACATGGCATGGGGTGCCCCCAGGATGCGGCACTCACCGTCCTCACACTTCTTGATGCCGCAGCTCTGGTGTCGCACTTTGGGGTTGACGGTGTAACACCATGGGCCCCGCTTGTCCTGGTCGGGGTTTCGGCAGTAATTCTCCTCCAGCCCATTGCGGGGGGATGGCAGGAACCTGCTGGCAGTGGGGTGGGTAGGAGCGCTGCTGGGAGCCCCTCACCCCGGGGTGGGCACAGCCACAATGCTGTGCCACCCCCGGTCAGTGCCATTGCCCCTGTGCCACCCACACTGCTCCCACACAATCCCCATTGCCCCCACGCTGTCCCCAGCCTGTTGCCCCACACTGCCCAGGGTCACCAGCGGGTGCCACAGGGAAGCCGGGGATACGGGGGCACCTGTGGTCGTGGGGTGTCATGGCTCGCCAGTGCTGGCAGCGCAGACCCTTCTCTGTCGTGGCCCGTGTGCCACGGTAGCTGGTGCCGTCAGCGACGATGCAGTCCTGCAGGTAGTCTGGGCAGAGCCGGGCACTGTGTCAGAACCCCAGGGCCAAGCCAGGGCACACGGGCAGTGGGGAGCCATGCGCCAGGTGGCCTGTGCCTGGTCTATGGTGTCCCCATGCCCACCCGTGGCACCAGCCCACCTTTCTTCTGGTACAGGTCGTAGTGGATGTTTTTCTGCAGCTGGACGTGGGGCGAGTGCTGGGTCCAGGGCAGCAGCTGGCACAGCTGGCTCTGCCGGTCGTGGTGGAAAGCCCTGGGAGGCACAGCGGGAGCCTGGCATGGCACCGTGCAGGGCCAGGACCCGCAGGCACATGCGTGGGGGTACCCAGCATCCGAGTGGATGGAGTGACCCCCGGGGTCGTGGCTCCCTGCACTCTGCAGCGGCACCGCATCCTGCTCACCGGCAAGCCAGGCTGGTGGCACAGCGCTGGGCACACTGCTCTGCAGAGCCCCGCTCCGGCAGCGGCAGGGTCGGCTCCGCAGGCACTGCCAGCAACTCGGTGGCTCGCAGACGCTGGAAGTCATTGAGGGGCGAGCGGTGGCCTGGGGAAGGCGGCAGGAGCTCAGTGTGCCCATGGAAGACCACAGCAGAGACCCCCAGACCCCATGGAGCATGAGACCCCTGCCCCACAGAGCATGGGGTCCGTGTCCTGTGGGGCTGGGGGGGGATCCCTGCCCTACAGGGTGCTCAGCACCTGCTGCAGCCTCCCAGTTCCTGCTACCCCCCTTTGCCGCGGGACAGGGCAGTGGCCGGCAGGCTCCTGGCCTGTCCCCAAGGCCTGTCCAGGCCCCGCTCTGCCCCATGTCCTCCAGCCCCATGGCAGCCCCACAGTGGCCCCACGGTGGCGGGGCCGGGGGCCCTACCTGAGCCGAGGGCCGTGGTCAGGGCGAGCAGGACCCCCAGCACGGGCTGCATGGCGGAGGCCCCACGTCCCCGGGCCGGAGCTGGAGCGCCGGGCTGGCCCCAGGCAAATATTGGCCGGCGGACCACGGGCCAGGGTCACTCCGCGGCGGGGCCGCATGGGGGGCGGGGCTTGGCAGTGGGGGAGGGGCCTAGAGCACAGGGGGCGGGGCGTGGAGCATGGGGCGGGGTCTAGAACGGAGGGGGTGGGGTCTAGAACGCGTAGGCGGGGATTGGGGAGGGGCGGGGCGCCGGGGAGGGAGGGGCCGCGTGGGACGACCGCAGGGTGCGGGGGGGGGAGGTGGTGGGGGTGGGCCAGGTGGGGCGGGGCGGAAGGGGGCGGGGCGTTGCGAGGCCGCCGGGCGCCGATTGGCGGCGGCGCGCTCGTGCCGCCGGTTGCTAGGCGCCGCTGCGCCCCGCCCCCAGGTACGTGCCCGCGCGGGGTCGCGCTCGCGCCGCCCGCTCGGTGCGTCGGGGCCGCTGGCGGCGAGAGCCGGCGGGGAGCGGCCTCCGGGCCCGGCCGTCGCACGGTGAGGGGCCGCGGGGACCGGGACGGCGGGGACGGGGCCTGGCCTCCGTCCGGCGGCTCAGGGGCTGCAGCGGCACCTGCCGGGCCGCCCTGCCCTTGGCCTACCGGGCCGACTGGGAGCGGCGGCGCGGCCTGGGTAACGGCGAGGCGCGGCGCAGCGGGCCCGGGCCTCCCGGTGCGCGGGCAGCTGGGCGGCCCGCCGCCGCCTCAGTCTCGACGCGGCCTGCCGGGGCCGCGAATGGGCGGCGGGCCGGACTGGCGGTGGGGTCGCCGGCGCTTCCCTTCTCCCTGTTGTTTTCCCGCCGCCCAGTGCCCAGCCCCCGCCGGTTGGGACCGTCCGGGGACCACCCGGGATCTGCGGGCGGGAGGTGGAGTGGGCCTAGCCCGGGGCACCGAGCGGCTGGGCCGGGTTGGGCTGTAACCGGGCGAGGCGTAGGGTGCTCCGGTGCAGGCGCCAGCGGGAGCGGCCCAGGTGGCGGCAGCCGGTCCCGGGATGTGCCGCGGTTTCCCGGCGGTAGGTGCCGGAGCTCGTGAGGGGTCCCGGGCTCGGCCCGGCGGGATGTGCGGCGCCGGCAGCTCTCCCTCCTCCCCGGGCCCGGCTCGGCTCCATGGAAGGAGGGCAGGTGAATTTCCAGGTGTCTCTCCGGTCACCGATCCGGGCGGGGGTGGCAGGGCAAGTCCCTCGGCTCCGGGCCCGGTCCGGGACAGGGCGGGGGCCTGGGCTGACCGTGGGTCTCGGCCCTGCCAGCGTGACTCACAGCAGAAGCCGTTCCGGGCATAATAGACCCACAGTTCAACTTTTATATCCAGTCAGCGGTGCGGGTGACTAAACGCCAGTAAATAAATTCTGCTGCATTAAAAAAAGGCATAAATGCAGAATATTCTTTGTGGCCACCCTGGCTCCTCAGAAGCAACAGGCTGCGGAGCGGCTCACCCGAGTCTCCAGCGCCCCTCAAGTCAGTGGGTATGAATTTAGCAAGTTTTGCCCCAGTCTTGCAGGTTGTAAACTCCCCGTGTGTGCTTTTAGAGCTTATCCTGGTCTCTGCTGCTCGTGGGACGGGAGGATGTGCGGGCAGGGGGATGCGGGAGCCTGGCGGCAGAGCGCGATCACTCCCTGAGGGTGATGTGCCTCCCTTGGTTCCTGGAGCTTTGGGCTGGTAGGCTTGGAAAAATGGCACTGGCATCGCTCACCAGTTCAAAATGAGACTAAAATCCTTTTTTTTTGTATAAAAAGACCAAGTATTTGCCTATCTTCTCTCAGCCCCTCTAGGCAGGGGCTTCTTTCAGCAGCCCACTGCTGTTACAGGATGGACTGCTAGCTTGCCCTGGGAATACCATCCTTGACAAAATTATTATTTAACTTTCTATATGGAGTGTTGTCTCTTCCCATTTTGGGCTTTCCAGATTCCTTTCCTCGCTTTAAGAAGTTTCTAATTCAGCAAAGGTTTCTTCGTGCAGTCGCTGCCGCTATTCCGAGCATCCTAAACCACTTATTCATTCTTCCCGGCGCTTGTCAGTGCACTCTTCTATCCTAAATATAGGGTAGTATGCCAACGGCAGAAGCTTGAGAGCGAGCTGAAGTGCTGGGAACACCACTGTTTACTCAGAGGAGTAATCAGCAAAGCCTGGCTGATTCCAGGTCGCGCCGTCTTCTTGCTGCAGGAGTTTGCCCTCACTTCTTTTGGGAGCTGGCGCAAACTCTTGAATAACTAGGAGATGTTGGTGGCACATACTAGCTTAGAAATATCCATTTCTTTCAGCATTGTGTAAGCTAAGTTGTAAATTCTGCTTAATTGCTGATATTAGGCCTGGAGAGTTGGCAAAAGCTGTGGGGCTGATATCAGTGTTCTGTGCCTTGATTTTTAGCAGTAGGTTTTGTGTGGGGTTCGTTAACCCTGAGCACCTCTCTGCTTTTAGAAATGGCTGGTAGTCATTGCTAGCTTGAGTGCTGCTTGTCCGCCTCTTTCTCCTCTCGTCTGTCACTGCCCCATGTGCTGGGCTCAGCTGCTACGAGGAATGAAGGAGGAGACGTGACAGGTAGAGTGAGACCTCTTGCAGGCTTCAGTGGTAACATGCATGGTTAGAACTGGTTCAAAAGCTCTGACCGTAACTTGTCTTCCACGGCCAGCTGGTCGGGAGGAATTCTCCAGTGTCTCTTGTCAGCAGAGCTATACTCTGGCAGCGTCGGTGGGAACGCTGCTGTGTCCTGGCTTGTGCGAGCCTGCCAGCCGACCAGACCGGCTTTGCACTAAAAAACAGGGGTCCCGCTGGGGTCTGATGGAAAAGAGGACTTCAGTGGCTTAAGTGTCCATGGCACAGGTGTGAGATGCAGCGTGGTGTCAGCCAAGCAGAGAAGGTGTGATGGTTCTGCCCTGGCAAGGGGTGGTGTTGCTCAACAGCAGGAATGGTGTCTCCTTGCCTTTTCCATGTCCCTTGGACAGATAACAAGAGAGATTGTCCTGGAGAGGCACCAGGGTGCCATGCCAGCCTGGGGAGGAACTCCAGCTGATGGCAGTAAAACTGTCTGTCTCTTTTTGGCAATAACAGCTATCTGAAAAGTTTTGTTGCGAGGATGATTTTGGGTGGTTTGTGCTGTTCCTCCTGTTAGCTGAGGAATAGTACGGAGGATTTGATTCTAATAATGATTAATTTGAATGAGGAAAATGCAGACTCTGAAATTCTCCTTGGGCAAGCAGGGGTCATGTAAATAAATGCCTCTGGCATTCTTTGTGGCCCTTGTAGACTGTCTACCAATTACTTCTGGTCTCTTGCTGAATCAGTGGGAGTCTTGTTGCTCCTTCAGCTCCAAGTACTTCGGCAGTGATTTGGGTGAAATACAAATAAACACAGTTGGGTTGACCTAAAGTATCTGAGCCCTTGGTATGCTGAAAATGTTTGTTCTTAGGATGTTTGTGCAGTCTGGAGAGCTCTGTACCTTAAACCCGATTTGCAGAGGACTGTGATCGTGTTTAAACTGTGAAAAATAAAAGATCAACCCGAAGAACCTGTGCCTTTAGGGCTTGTTCTGTGAGACTGAATGAGTTTGAGCAAACTACTAAGCTGCTGCTGGATAGGAAGTTAATGTATTAACCTGCGTGAATACACTAGGTAGGTGCGCTTCCTAATCTAGTGCCTTTTTCTGTCTTTGTATCTCCGTGTACTTTTCTCTTGGCTTAAACTGTCTCCGGTTCAGCTTTTCTGGGATAAATTTTTAGCTTGCCAGTGGGAAAGATGTTACTGCTTCTTTTGTCATCGTGTTTTTCGTGAGCCTCTGAGCTGATCTGCTGCTGCAATGCTGTCCGAAGGAGACAGTCCAAGTCCCCTGGCCAGGCAAGCCAGCTCCTTTCCCCTCATGGGTGCGTGCTGGGCCCATGAGCTGATCGCCTGGGGACCAGCAGAAAGCTCCCTGGCTCTTGTGGGTGGTTTGTGGGCTGTTCTGGGTGTCTGAGGAGGAGGCAGGGCAAGGTGAGTGGCATGGCTTTGTTTGGGGTGTGGGGAGGAAATGGGGGCCTCCCTCATCTGTTGGCAGTGACTTGCTCAGACGGGCAGATGTGTCTTGAAACCACAGCCTGAATTAAAGCTGAAGCTTCTTGCCTGAAGCTTCCGCCCCAGTTATTAGCTGGGGTGCAAGCGACGTAAGGCACCCCAGGAATGCACCCTGTTTTCCTGAATGCCGTGTCCCACTCAAGGTCACCTCGGCCAGACAGTGCTGGTTTCCGGGAGCCAGGCTTGATGCACACTAGGAAATTCCCCAAAATCTCTGCCGATGGCAGCACTGCAGCCTTGCAGCTCTTCCACATCCAGGGTCCTGTCCCTGGGTAATGTTCTGGGACCCACTGAGAGCTTGGAGGGGGCCACTGGGCTGCCACGTGCTCCCACAGCTCCTTACAGTGTCCCTTGCCTAAGTGCGGAGAGCTCACAGCGGCCCCCCAAACCTTAACACAAGGGGAACGGAGCACCTCTCTTATGAAGAAAGGCTGAGAGACCTGGGTCTGTTTAGCCTGGAGAAGAGAAGACTGAGAGGGGATCTCATCAATGCTTATAAACATCTAAACGGTGGGTGTCAAGAGGATGGGGCCAGACTTTTTTCAGTGGTGCCCGGTGACAGGACAAGAGGAAACGGGCACAAACTGGAACACAGGAAACTTATTTACTGCAAGGGTGCCAGAGCCCTGGAACAGGCTGCCCAGAGAGCTTGTGGAGTCTCCTTCTCTGGAGATATTCCAAACTTGACTGGATGTATTCCTGCCCAACCTGCTCTGGGTGACCCTGCTTTGGCAGGGTAGTTGGACTAGATGATCTCCGAAGGTCCCTTCCAAACCCTACCCTTCTGTGATTCTGTTGGGTGGCCCCCTGAGCTGTATCACTGCTGATGCCACATCAGTCCTGATGCCGATGCCACCATGGCCATCCCAGGACAGCAAGCAGCAGTGGGGGAAGTGCATGGGACAACCAAGCTGTTGTGAGGCTTGCTGCTGTTGGAGAGAATTCCAACCTCCAGACACACAGTTGGGGTGTTTGCAGACTTCTTGCTGAGCTAATCTCTTTTTTTTCCTGAGTTAACTTTCTGCAAATTAATAACCTGAATTGTCCATGGAAGGAGCTTGTAAATGCCCCAGCCAGAAGGAGCTTGTCAGCACCGGTGTAGAGAACTCGAGGCCCAGCCGGGAGGAGGAGGGAGAGGTGGGCATGGTCTCCATGCTGGAGAGTGGTGGGTTAGCTCAGGACGAGCGGTTGCCTCAGCCAACTTGATGGCTTGATGCTCTTAAAAAGGCCCTTCTCTCTCCCTGTTTTCAGCTGTGCCCTCTTGCCTCCTCCCATGTGCCAGCTGTGGTGCTGAGCTGATGCATTGATCCTGCTAAATTGTTGTAAAATTGGGTTTTTTTCAGCTGGACCCTTTCTCCACTGGCTTAGCAAAGTGGGCAGGAGGGAAGTTGGACCATCCTCGGAGGCAGGGAGCTGTTGTATCAGCAAAGGGATGGTGCTCTTAGCCACGACAGATATTTTCTTCCTCAGGGTTGAGTTGTCTCCCCCGGTTTCACTGGCCTGAAGGTATCCTCTAGGCCTGGAGAGTAATTCCTGATGGGATTCAAAGTACATTATCTCTGGCAGACCTTCACATGCAGAGGGTGGGGCTTGGAAACAGTGGTAGAACTTGTCCCAGCCTCGCAGGTGGACAGCGATCAGCTTTGTTTTGGGTTTTTCTTTAGGAAAAAAAAAAAGGCTCCTGGCCTGACCTGTAAAGAGATATTTAAATGAAGGTTTCCACTGATGAGTTCTCCTTTCTCACCCTGGTGCTTTGGTCTCGCCACAGTGCTCAGCCGTGGCATTTGTCATCACTGGAACCGCAAATAAGGTTATTGTATGTATTTTCTACTGTGCTTTCTCAGAAGGGCTCAATTCATAGAGGGTTATATGGGCAGCTCCAGAAATACCTTAGATCCTGGCTCCTCAGAGCTTTCCAACAAATTGGCTTAGAAGCCTCTCTGTGCAATACTTGATTTTGCAAATACTGCTCGGTAAGGACCTGACGGGCGGCATTCCTCCCCTCCCTCCTCGGGGGCTGAAAAAGTGATTATGGGAGAGGTTTCAGTTTACTCTAGCATAGTTACAGGTCACGCGAGCGCTGAACGCATATAGGCCATGAATTCACACTGGGTCTTTTCTGTTTTTTGAACTAGATTGTACATTTAGACTTCAGAAAGCTTAATCTTCTGTGAAGTGTGTTCCTTAAGGGTGGGGATTAGCATTCAGTAATTTTGACGAGAGTTTCCAGAAGCAGATACTGATCATTTTATATCAGTCCCAAAGGCGAGGGATTGATTTTGGATGAATTTGAGTGAGAAGAGGCTGGGCTGTTGAACCAGCAGTTCCCCACTTGAGTGCTGACTTGCGACAAGTGATGTGAAAGCCTCGTGCCACTGTCACAACTTCAGATCGTGACCTGGGGGCTGTCTGTTCTGTTGGTCCCTTGCTAGGGTGGTACTGCTTGTCACTGAGACTTCTTCCCTCTTTTCTTGTGCAAGGTCAGCCCCCAAATGGACTCTTCCAGCCTCTTTGGGAAATACATCCCTTCCCAGAGCTCCCATGAAGCCCTAGAAGGATTTCCTTGTGCGTGTGGCTTCTTTGGGGCTTTTTGATTACAGGGCAGAGGGACTAAGAGTGGTTGATAAAAACGATCTCTGTCTCTAGTGCTCGGTTATTCAGCAGTCCAGGATGCTGTTCAGATACCACTTTAATCAGAATGGAAACAGCTGCTGAGTTTTCCCAGTATGGCTTCTGTGCCTCTCCCATAAACTTGTTCTCTAAAGCAGCCCTTCAGTACTGGTCTCTAGCTGAGAATTTCCTCTACAGCGAGGAAAAGTTTCATCAGGCCTTCTCTAAACATCGCTGAAATAATGGTGTAGAAATGCAAGGTGAAGATCTTTTGTTAATTTTGTGTTGCAGCTTCTGGGGTTCCTACACGAAGGTCTTACACAGTTGTGGGCTCCTAGGTGGGTAGCGAGAGGCATTTGGAGCCAGGAGGCAGAAAGAGAGATGTGTCTGTGCTGATACTGAATACTTTGGGGCTTCTTCCTCTTAAGGAAAAGACCTTTCCTCTAGATCTGCTTTCTCTGAGGGTGAGTACTTTGCTTTCCCCTAAGTAAGGGGTTCTTCTAATAAAATGGTCCCGCAGTCACCTACAAATACCGAGTTTGGTGCCAGTGGAAAATCTGGCGTGATGATTTTGACATTGGGATTGCCATGATATGAATATTCGAGGCTGCAGTGATTCCCTGTTCGTGTCCTTTAGACTTTTCTAGTTAGGTCTTGACATCTGTGGAGCGTCTAAGCTCTCTGCGCTTTAGGAGCTGATTCCTGCATGACAGACCACGCATGGTGTTTTCCCACCCCAAAGGAAATATTTCCAGTGGAATTTTTATGATAGTGCCTGGGGCCTTGCATTAGAGAATAAAAGGTGATTATTCTAAAACTTTCTCTGAATTAAACTTTGCCGGATCCTATCGGGAGGATACACAGAGTCAATGTAGCTGTGTCTCTTTTTCTCTAAAAATTAGACTTATACCTTGACAGACACAGGGTAAAGACTGGCTGGAGCCAAGAGTGGGACCGCACCGGTTCAAAGGGAGAATCTTCCTCTAGTATTTTTCCTAAAATTCAAAAAACCCTTGCCTATCTGCTCTCAGAAATTATCAGCATCCCCTACAGGCTGTACAGTAGTGCCTGCTTTAAGGCACGTTGGAAAGTAGAATTTCAGCAGTACTGGCACCAACTGAACTAAAACAGGCGCAAACGATCTGTATCGTTGGTTTCATTAGTTCTCGCACTGAGTTCATGTCCAGCTTCTGCCACATAGTGTTTGTGCGCAGGGTCGCTCTTGTGCAGCCGTGTAAGTGGTGGTGTGAGCTTTGGAGTGTGGTTGCAACGCAGATCTGTCCACCCTATGTGGAATAAAGCATCAAGGCGGTAAATGTTATTTTAATTAGCGCCCAGGTCAGATCAGGTGTTTTTCAGGCTGGGCACTAACGTTTTTGTTGGTGGCAGTAATACAGAAGTGATTTGGGCTAATGATCTCGGGTAATCTAATGTAAAGGTTTGTGCCATGGTGCTGTAGGTTTTTGCACAGTATCAGTTTGGTTCCCCAGAGTGAGTTGTTTGGCCAAAATGTGAAACTTCATGTCCTGTGCATGGGGAATTTTGTGCTTCCAGCAGTATTTGTAAAGCTGGTGCTTTATATTTATCCATATGCCAGCAGCCTTTTGCTGGTTGCTCTTTCAGAAAACACTTTATCACATCTTAGAATAAAATTGTGTTTGAATATCAGGGGTCAGCCTTTAGGGAGGTAAGACTTTTGATCTTCTGAGAGTAACAATTGCTGAGAATAAATAACAAATCCCTTTCAGAAACGCACAGAGGAAGCTAAAGCAACATGTAGTAACGGTACTGCATGCAAAACCCCACGAACCCTTGGTAGTAAAGTGTTTGTAAGAAAAATATAAGAATAGGGCTTTACAGCCTCATGAAAACTTTGTAATCAAAGCAAAAAAAGGGCTTCATTTGCTACTGGCAAAGAGGTAAAATTGTATATTGTGGACTTAAAAGCATTGAGAAGGCAGGCGTATTCCCCTGTGTGGTAATGGTGATAAGCCAGGATAAAAGTTGAGTGGGATTCTGCCTGCCGAACGTGGCAGTGAAGCACTTCGTGATTACCATGGCTAATTTGGGCATGAGAAGGTTTGCTTAAAAGCCTCGATCAGAGGTGGACCAGTCTAGAAGCTGGTGCTCCAGACCTGTGATGTGGTTTAGTCACCACCCTCCCCTTCAACCAGTGCCCCAGCGCTGGTACCATAGTGCTGCCCGCCCTTTATTCCTCAAAACTGGAATCCTGACCTTCCTCTTCTTTTTCTCTGCCACGCTGGGTTCTGTGCTGCTACGCCAGAGCCTGTGCCGTGCTCTGAAATGTCCTAGTCGTTGGGTCAAGTGGAAACGGTACAACTGCTCCTCTCCAGCCGCAGTGGGTCGGAGCCGGGACCTGCTGGGACAGGTAGGGCTTGTTCGTCGCTCGCTGGCTTTTGGTCCACAAGCTGCATGTGGCTGTGAGCTCAGCCGGCTCTGGCAGTTGGCCGGGGCCGTCCCCGGGGAGCAGGGTCATGGTGCTGTCCTGCCGTCACAGGAAGAAGCTGTTTCCTCCAGACCTCTGTGCCGCATCCTGGCACTGTGTGCTTCGCTCCGGTGGGATCCCTCTCTCCGGCCCTTTTCTCTTCCCTGAATTGCAGGCTCCTAAAGCTTCCCCTGCAGGTGCATAACTTTGTATGGGGAACTTAATCCCAATGACTTCAGGTAAGCCTTTTCACACCTTGTATGGATTTCTTACAGTCTGTTCACACGCTGGGTGAAAACTATTGCCTTGAAATGATGCTCCAGGAGATCGTTTGTGGCAGCTTCTCCCCTGCTCCACAGAGAAAAGCAGAGAACAGAGGAGGCCGTGAGATGTAGGATTTGATTCTTCCTGAAGTTAAGATCTGCAAACGGGGGCAGTTCTGCCCTTTGTGCCTTGGCCACACATACCTGCGTTTTGTGGTGGGTTGGTCAGCTCGGATCCTGCTGGAAAATCAATACACCGCCAGCATGAGGGAGATCACAGAGAGCAAGGCTGGGTGCAGAGCTCTTCCCTGCAAGTGTCTTTTGGACTGGTGTAGTATGTGGCTTGGTCACTCCAGCTGAGAGCCCAGGGACGAGCGCTTCCCGTGCTGAAGTCCTATTTTTCTGGTCATATATGGGAATTCAGGCTGGCTAAGCCAACTCCCTGGGCAAGTGTTTAGGGGTGGGATTCTTCTTTAAGCAGTGACTTAAGATGATGATTCTTAGGGAATTCTGCACAGCTGACTCTAAGCCCTGTTTGGGACCAGCAGTCGTAGGCTGTGCTGACTGGAAAAGGTCAGCCGAAGCTGGGAGCTGCCTGGGCACACGGCTAGATGTCTGGGTTTGGAGCAAGGAAAAGCAGCCCTTTGTATCAGTAGAAGCAGATGGCTCAGCTCTGCAGCCAGGTGTGATCCAGGAGCAGACACCTTTCATTTCCCAGCCTGTCAGTGTCTGCTCTGGTGGGTTAAGGGCACGTACAGAAGCTTACAAGCACATGGTTTCACATCTCAAGAGAGCAGAGAAGCTGCCCGCTCCCCACTGGGAGTGAAGGAAGAGTCTTGGTGGGAAACCTGGTGGTGTAAATCTGCTCTAAGGAGATGGGCTTGAGGATGGGCTGGAGTAATTGAAGGGACCAGTGTCCTCCTGCTTGGGCTTTGTGGTAGCAGCCGGCTGAGCTGATTTGCAGAGCACTTTTAAAGGCAAACAGTTGTCCTCCTCATTGTTCACCTCATTCCTCCCCGATGGAGAGGAATTACCTGTGTCAGCAGAGCTGGGAAGTTATTTTTCTTCAGGCTTGGCTGGGAGGAGTATACATTTGAACTTTTCTGGGTGTAACTAGTTAAAGATCGTTCTGGAGCAGAAACAAGGCAAAACATTGCTGCTCCCTGTGTGGGTGGTGATCCTGAACGGAAGCGCAGCCCTTTGGGGGGGAAAAGGGGGCTACAGCAGCAGCTGATGCTGCCGAGCAGACTGCGTTGTTGCTCCAGGTTTTTATCTCGGGCTGGTCTCCTGGACTCAAAACAAGTTGGCGATGAGGAGGCCGTTCGTGCAGGAAAGAGGTCTTGCAGCGGTGTTTCGTTCCATTTGCTGTTGGCAGGCTGCAGAGCAGTCCCTTGCATAGAAAAGTCACATGAGAAAAGCATTTAATGTATTTTTAGATGTCTTTTAAAAGTGGCTTAGTGGCTGAAAAGAAACCTGCGTCAGGTCACTTGCCTGCTTGCCGCAGTTTGCCCAGAAGTGCTCAAGTGGACTGTTAATGTGGAATAGATCCAGTGGGAGACTTCTGCTGTAAGGGAATTGCGCTGCCTGCTACCAGGATGCAGCTGGCTGTGGGAGGTGGCCCTCGCTGTCAGTATGGGCTGCTTAGATGCTGGTGTGGACAATAGTGGGAAATGAATGGGAGATGTCCAGCTGAAACTACTTTAATTTCTTTTTCCCTTTATCTTTTGGAATCGTTTGGGTTTTCTTTGGCAACTTTGTGCCATGCTCTTGCACGGTGTGGATTTTTATGGGGTCCAAACTTGGTGTGCTTGGCTTCTCGGTTGGTTTGAGCTGGTGGTGCTGGCAGAAGAGGTCCTGCCTTTTGCTCATACTGGTGCAATAGAAAAGAGAAGTGGGCTTGCAGACTCCGCATCCTGCCAGGAAGCTGAGCCAGATGGAAACTGGCCTCTTGGTTGTCTCTTGCTGGGTTTCTTTAATGTGTGTCGGTTCCCCAATCCCTTCTCTGTGTGGCTGTAACACTTGTACCAGCGCAAAGGGGAGAGAAGACTGGGATGGAGGGGTGGAAATGCTTCCTCTGGAAGTTACACAAGCTTTAGGAGGACTAAGATGCTGCTGGGGGTCTTCAAGCAGGTCAGGGCACATCTCCCCTGGGAGGATGAGTCAGGGAGAGGGTACAGCCATTCCTTTCTCTACAGAACATTGAGTTTCCAAGGCTTTGCCACCATGGGAGAGTGCGTGCTGCTCGTGGGTCCCGTGTTGCGTGATCTCTTGAGATCTTTATGGGCCATTGAATAGGAGGAAAAGTGCACGGAGTAGGAAGGAAGCGTGATGCACTGCATCACCTTGCGTCAGGGATGGGAGTATCGCCGTAACGTTTGCATTGCGGGGGGTGGAAGTACGAGCTGAAATCCTGGGTTGCACATACAGGATGAGATTATTGGTGTGTCAGTTGTTTGGTGGCTGGGCTGTTACACCAGTGCTTACCAGATAAAAAGAAAATGTATTTCCAAGAGTCCTGCCCTTTCAGAATAAGCTAAAAGAACAGAAAGCAGTGGCAGGTGAGGAGAGCAGGGGACTGGAGAGAAACCTCTCTTTAAAAGCAGCAGTATTTATGTAACATCTAACACAAAATATTAATGTAAATAAGACAAGCTGTGATTTTTACCTTGAAGCATCTGGTGAGGTGACTGTTCAGTGATAGTGTGTAGGCAGGTGGGACGAGAGAGCTGGAAAGTGCCAGATCGCTCTCCTTGTTCTCTGAGACGGTTTTGACCATAAATGATGAAAGTCTGTGCATAACAACAGGAGGAGGAAGCCAGAGAAGACCTGGAAAAGGTGCACTTTTTTCCTTATTTATTTGCTAGGGTGCTTAATAATGGGAAGAAATAGCTGGGAGAGACTATGGGTTTCCCATCTCTTGAAGTCTTCAACTCAAGATTTGCTTTAATCAAAAGTGAAGGAAACTTTGGGGACATCTCACTTAGAAGGTAGCCTTGAATGTGGTGCGGGCATGTTTACGAACATAATCTAAAATATAAATGTTGAGCTTTTCAATATGACCAGCTAAGCTAAATGTTTATTTAGCAAGCAAATTTGTTTTTCTTGTCCCTGTCACTTAAAATGAGTGCGGCTGTGCTAAGGGCTCTTCTGAGACGCGGCTGCCTCTCGCCCAAAGCCCCAAATCGCTACTTAATTTATGCCACCTCAATTTGAGCCCAGGTTTCTGGAGATGAATTTTAATGGCCAGAGCGGAGCTTGGACTGGAGCGCAGTGTTTGTCAGTGGGTATATTGGCAGAGGTGGGCTCTGGGGGTGCCACAAAACCCGTTGTTGGGGGGGGTTAAAGCCTGGTGCGTGCTCCCGGGCTGCGGCGAGGCAGAAGAGCAGGGTAGCGGATGGACGGATGCATGTGCTGCTGTCGGGACTGCCTTGTAGGGAGATGTGCCGGCAGCCCGGGACCTTCCCGTCCCTCCGGGACCAGCTGCCGGCCATTTCTGGGAATGCTCCTGGGGCTGGTGGCTCCTGTGAGCTTTACCCGCGGGGCTGAGGACATGTACGTCTGGCGTTCTGCCTGGCACGCCTTCCAGTGCATGTATAAATACCAGCAGGTTTCAGATGCATTGCAGATTCTCCTACGGTCTTTTTTAAAGCCCGAGTCATAAATAGGTTGGTGCTCGTTTGTGGGTCCGGCTGAATCTGTCATTAGAAATGATGTAATGATTAAACTCGGCATTGTGACTGCTTTCCTGTGGTGCTCCTCTCCTAGGTCTTGTTTTTCTCTTCTCTTCGGGCTTGAGCATCGCGGGTGCCAGGTGAGATGCATTTAGGCCCAGGAAAAAAAGTTAATTTAGCAGACCTTGCTATGGGGTGATGTTTCTTAGGGTGAGCCAGACCGGCCCCAGCCCCTCTTCTCCTTTTGATGCAGGTGCTGATTGTGCTCGCCCCGCTTCCCGGGGAACCCGTCCCGGCTGCAGCACAGCTCTGCACTACATTTTATAGTTAATGCTCTTTGGAATAAGTGTCATTCAAAAACTATCCAGCCAAGAAAGAGCACAAGATGTAATTCCAGTGATTTTTTTTTTTTTTTATTAGTTTTTTTCCCCAAAGGACAGTAGTTTCTATTTAAAGGAATTGGCAGTGCCTGGCCTTTAGCCCTGGGCGGGAGATGAGCTTTGAGGCTGCAGGGCTGAGGTGGGTTTCTGAACTCCTCCAAACAGCACAGAGCTCAAATCAAGACATTCCTTCCACGTCTGGTATTTTTATAGTTAACCTGTGAAGCTTTTGTGTACAAGGCAGAGGTCCTGGGAAGGGATGAGAAACAAGCTATTTTTACTCCATCACAAATAGGGCTTGGCATGTTTATTTTAGACTCTGGAGCCGCTCAGGCCAGTGTGGGGTTTTTTAATAGTCTTCTACTGTTACTGTCAGATTAAAAAAAAATAAACTTGAACTCTGGAAATCACAGGAAAATAGGGTGCCCTGGTGTACTTGGCTCTGAGGAAGGTGCAGGGAGGAGTTGGTGGCGTCGCCTGTGTTGTGCGGCGTGTTGGTCTTGGGGTCTCCTGCACGTCAGGGAAGGCTTTGCTGAGCCACCAGCTGATGATGGACCTCGTGTCCTTCTGTTGCATAAACTGCCTTGCTGGCTATCCTAACTGGATTTATAAAAGCCCCCAGCTGAGTAACTTGAGAAGCTCCGGGGAGCAAGAGCAGAGCTTGGCCATTAGGTGAGCGATGCTACGCAGGTCATTTGCTGCCTCCTGCTCCAGAGAAGACTCGAGCTGCCAGGTCACCAGCATAGCTTTGAATCTTTTTTTTTTTTTTTTTTTTTTTTTTTTTTTTTTTTCCTGTGGAGAAGTTCACCAGGCAGCGGGAGGTGAAATTAATGAGACTGGCTCATTTTCCTCCTGCCACCAGAGTCTGAAAGAGGGAGGATTTAGGTCAGTCCCGCTCAAAGAGCGGGAGGACCTGAGGTAGGATCCGTCCCCAGCCCCATGTGGCTGGCTCTCTGGTCTTGCTGACGTGGTGTGGCTGAGGAGTGTCCCTTTAATTGCAGGTGTCCTTTACACAGACACTTCAAACTTCTAAGCTCTTTATCCCGGTTTATCATTAGAAGCTATTAAAAGTGTGGCCAACGGTGTGTTCACACCGTGGTGGTCACAGCCTCTTCGTGTCGGGTGTTGTACAAACACGTAACACAAGCAGCCCAGGTTACATCTGCCCACGCAGGCTTAGCCGAGCTCCTTTGCTGAACCCAGATACCTAGAGAGCTGCTAGCCCAGGCCTCTGGGCTGGGGCGTCCCGGCTGAGACCCTGCTCTGGCTCAGCCCCTGTGGGGTGCAGGCTGGAGATGTCCTCTGAGAGACAGCAGTGTTTATTTTGAACCGACACTCTGCTGAGAAACTAGTCGAGTTACCGACATTTTAATTCATTCACTAGTAAACATCATCAGCAAGTTCGCAGATGACACCAAATTAAGCAGGAGTGTTGATTCCCAGGAGGATAGGGAAGGTCTACATTGAGACTTAGATTGGATCATTGGGCCAACATCAATGGTATGAGTTTCAACAAGGGCAAGTGCCAGGTTCTGCACTTGGGCCACATTAACCCCAAGCAGCGCTACAGGCTTGGGGAAATGTGGATGGAAAGCTGCCTGGAAGAAAGAGACCTGGGGGTTCTAATTGACAAGCGGCTGAATATGAGCCGGCAGTGTGCCCAGGTGGCCAAGAAAGCCAACGGCATCCTGGCTTGTATTAGAAATAGCGTGACCAGCAGAAGTAGGGAGGTGATTGTGCCCCTGTACTCAGCACTGGTGAGGCCACACCTGGAGTATTGTGTCCAGTTTTGGGCACCTCAATCCAAGAGAGATATCGAGGTGCTGGAGCGAGTGCAGAGGAGGGCAACGAAGCTGGTGAAGGGCCTGGAAAACAAATCATATGAAGAGCGGTTGAAGGAGCTGGGACTGTTTAGTTTGAGGAAGAGGAGGCTGAGGGGAGACCTCATCACTCTCTACAACTACTTGAAAGGACACTGTAGAGAGGTTGGTGCTGGTCTCTTCTCACAGGTAATTAATGACAGAACGAGAGGGAATAGCTTCAAGCTCCAACAAGGTAGGTTTAGACTGAACATCAGGAAAGAATTTTTCACAGAAAGAGTGGTCAGGCATTGGAATAGGCTGCCCAGGGAGGTGGTTGAGTCACCGTCCCTGGATGTGTTTAAGAGGTGTTTAGATGTGGTGTTGGGGGATATGATATAGGGGAGAACTTTGTAGAGTAGGGTAGATGGTTGGACTCGATGATCCCAAGGGTCTCTTCCAACCTAGACGATTCTATGATTAAACACTGCTGATAGTAATTTACAGGTAGAGCATTTTGCATCCTTACAACCCCAAAAGCTTGCAATTACTACTGCTAAATCTAACGAATCACACTACTGCTGAATTGCAAATTTGTCACTCTTCCTTCCTGTGCCATTTCATGTGAGGGTGCGAGTCCATCCCAGTTTGCCCTCCCACCACCAGTCTATTGGACACGGATGGGGTGGAGAGTACAGCAGGATTCCAGGGAAGTTCCCCTGCATCCCGGGAGGTTTCAGCTTGCACAATGGGATCATGGCTGTCCCTAGGTGCCCCTGCTCATACCATAGGAAGGTTTACCCGCCTTCATTCTTTATATTACACCTTATTCTCCTTTCTCTTTTCCTCTTATTTCTGGACCCATCTCTTCATCGCCTCTGTCCCTTCCTTTCTCTGCCCAGAGTCCCAAATCACAGCCCCTTACTGCTTCTTGCTCATCAGTTTCAGCTCTGCTACATCCATACCTGCATCTAGTGTTCCTGTTACTTAGGCAATCTCAAACTTCTATGGTTGTATCACTGCTACGGTCATCTTGGTACATGTGGCCTTGCAAGTCCCCACACCCCAAAGCTCCTCAACAATTATGTGACATGTTAGGTACCCTGCACCTAAGATAAATGTCCCTAAGACAAATCACTCTCACAAATTCCTCTATCTGTGTCCAGTGAGGTAGTTTCTTAGGTGTGGTCTGCACACCAGTACAACATATTAACATTTTTCACAGTTTTTAGGTCTACCCAGCATCCTTACCCTGGAGCCGTTGGAACTGCCACCATGGCTCCTTGCAGAGGTCCCAGCTAGCCACGACCAGCGGTGTTCCACCAGGACCTCCTGCTCGCAGCTGCCCCTGAAGAATTTACAGCCTGAGTTGTAAGGGTAGGAAAGGAGAAAGAGGGGTCGTCTAGACTCGTTCCCGCTGAACGATTACGGATTCCTCAACCTGATTTAGCTGGTAACTCGTGAGGCACACTGGCAAGCAGCTACCTGACCCAGCAGGCCTGCCTTCTCCCCAGCTTCCCTGCAGGGCTGGTAGAGATGACTGTAGTACCCTGGGGGTGTTTTCCCCCTTTCAGGAGCAACCAAGAGCCTGAAGAGCTGAAGGGTTTGTGGTGAAGGTTGGTATTTCAGCTTGGTTCTTATCTGTTGGGTTGACTTAAATCTGGCTTTCAAAAATAGGTAAGGCAACCAGACTCAAGAGTGTCTGGTCTGTTCTCCAAAGAAAACACATGCTTGGCCACAGCTGTGTGTTTTTTGGATTAAGCAGGCCTGGATTTATTTGCAAATATTGATATTTGTGTACTGTAAAACGCTGGAAATCTATGCTCTGAAGCTTAAGCTGGGTTTTGTCGGTATCTCTGGTGCCCAAGAACCCATATCCCTGATGGGATGGGAGCTTGGAGGGGCAGAGCTGGGGTGCAGGATCTGCCTTTAGCCTATACCCTGCTGTTTGCCAGTGCTTTGGACCTTCCAAAGCCACGACTGCAGTGTCTGGGTTTTCCCTTTTTGCCTGTCAGGTGGGACGGTTCAATATCACTGTGTTCGGATTGAAGAAGTGCATGGGTCTAGATCTATTTGCGGGCAGGGCACACGGGTTAGGACGCAGGATGATCCGTTCCCTCCCCCCCCCACATGGCTTTGCCCTGTCTTTAGAGAAGAAGGGCCTTTGGGGAGCTTTTGGCATGTCTGCGGTGTAGTTGGCTTGTTACGTGTGGTACTTTTGTCCTGGCAGCCTCGCGCGCTGCTCCAAGGGGGCTCCCAGAAATCGCTGCCAGTTGTATGTGCTGTGGCTTTGTCAATGACAAAAATACCTAGTTCTAAAGAGAGTTACTCTGCATGCAGAAATACTAGTGTATTTTCTTTTGCTTATTGGCCTGTAAAAGAGGGGAAAAAAAACTCAAACCGACACCTAGATTTGAAAATAAAGCCAGTGTTGTGGTTTGTGAACAAAGATGTGTTAATCCACGGAATTCTGGCTTGATGTATTGGTCAAGACTTAATGTTATAATGCAGAATAAATGTGTTTGTAGAAAAGAACCTGAAAAAACCCCAAAGATAATCCTATGCTATAACCTCGGTTACAGGGCACAATTTTAAAAATCAGCAGCAAATTTGGCTGGCAGCCCACAGGTCTCAAATTTGAAGCACTTGACTAATATAATGAGTTTTGAAACAAAAAAATACTTATTTATAGAATATATACTCAGGAACTGGAATATAACTATAGTAATGCTTAAAATATCCCTGGAAGAGTTGTACGGCTGGTCAGTGTATGTTTCCCAAACTATTTTTGACTCTTCTGAAAGTTTCCATGGGTCTTTCGGAGAGCTTTTCCCCTGGTGTGCTGCACCCTTGGGCAGAGCTGGTGTGCTGGGGGTGGTGGGGGGGTGGCTCTGCCCTGAGACCCCCAGCATAGGATGCCCGCTTCTTGTGCCCGGCAGTCCCAGAGTAGGGTGCTTGGAGGCTGGTGGGGCTGTTAGCCCCTTCCCCGGCTGGCTGGGTCCCTTATCTCAGGACAGGTGTGGCTGCGGATTTGTCCTCCTTGTACTGCCGGAGGAATTCGGTCCTTCGGCCAAATGACTCGCTCCTCCTTTCCTGTGACGAGCCAGCCCTTGGTGAAACGACCGTTCCCGAGGTCCTCACTGCCTTGGGTTCTCCTTTCATGGCTCAGGGTGACCACAGGGAGTGAGCACCCCACCACACACACTGGTCCTCCTAATGCAGCCTAAGCAATTTGCTTTATTTCTTTTATATCCCATACTTGCTGCATTGGCTTCACCCTGGCTCTTCCCATCCTCATCTCCTGGTTCCCTCAAAACTGGGAACCTGTCAGGTGCGTTTTTATCGACAGAATATCCCCTAACAGGCCACTCTTACCTCTTAAATAATCCTCTGGAGAAAGAGGAAGCCAGGCGGCTTGGGAACAGTGTCTATAACCACCTTACTGCTTGCAGCTTCCAGACCTGGAAGGAGTTGAAATCAATGTGTTTGTCGCTCCCACAGAATAAACAGCCTTGCCAGGACTTTGGCAAGGGAAGCCGTGCCCGTCTTTCCGAGGTCGTTGTATAGTTTGCTTTCTGGGACAAAGGCTACTTAGACATCTGGATTGCATTGGGGATTTTAGGGGAAACATAAATTATTAGTTTGCTGTGAATGGAGAATGACTTTGATTGCTTGGCGAGCATGCTTTCACCAGCTTACTACTGCACAGGCTAAATCCACGTTCTCCCGCTTCGGAAGGAGAAGCTGCAACTGCAGAGGCTGTTTGCCGTGTCCTGGGAACGGGGAGGGGGCTATGCAGACCTCTCCCGACCTTCTGGTGCGTTGAGAAAACACGCTCATTTTATGGGCAGTTAATTTATAGAAAGTTCCTGTTTAAATTTCCTCCAAGAGCCGTAAAACCGGAGGACAGCTGCACCCATTAGCCGGCTAATCAAATGCTGCTCACACCTGGCTCGCCCTCCCCTTCCCCTCGCTGCTGCTAACTTTTGGCTCCTTTGCGAGAGCGAGCGTGGGAGCTTTGGGAAATGCCCCCAAAAACCAGTCGGGAAGCTGCTCTGCGAAGCGGGGGGCTGGCAGGTGCTCACAGTGTTCGGGGATCACAGAATCACAGAATCTTCTAGGTCGGAAGGGACCTTCAAGATCATCTTGTCCAACCATCAACCTAACTGACTAAAATAAACACCCACAAAACAACAAAATGCAACACCATCACTAAACCATGTCTCCCAGCACCACGTCAACCTGTCTTTTGAACACTTCCGGGGATGGTGCCTCAACCACCTCCCTGGGCAGCCCATTCCAATGTCTGATAACCCTTTCAGTGAAAAAATTTTCCCTAATATCCATCCTGAACCTCCCCTGGCGCAACTTGAGGCTGTTTCCTCTAGTCCTGTCACCCGTGACTTGGGAGAAGAGACCAACCCCCGCCTCTCTACACCCTCCTTTCAAGTAGTTGTAGAGAGCAATAAGGTCTTCCCTCAGCCTCCTCTTCTCCAGGCTGAATAACCTTAGTTCCCTCAGCCTCTCCTCATAAGATTTGTGCTCCAGACCCCTCACCAGCCTTGTTGCTCTTCTCTGGACCCGCTCCAGCACCTTGATGCTGGATGTCCTGCTTTGTCTCGGGGCTGGGCTCTGAACCCCAGGAGCGTCCAGGGTAAGTCAGATATTTGTATTGCATCCACCCTGGTTTATAAAGGCACCGCTCCTGTCTGCCTTAAGGGAGTGGTACAGCCCGGCGATGGAAAATAACCACCCCTGCTCTGAAATAAAAAGCTGGTCTGCATTTTGCTCCTCTTCCAGGCGTGGGGAAAGCTGTGTTTATTTCCTGCTGCCTTCTCCCTCCTTCCCCAAAGATGGCAGAGAAGCAGCAACTCACAGACTTGTTTGCAATTGTGTGTGTTCATCTTTCAGTGAAAGAAAATGGCTTTTAGCTGGGTGCTGGGGCACCCGAACTCCAGAAACCCCACTCTGCAGCCAGAAACCCCTGCGGCAGAAACCCCCAGAAACTCCAGAAACCCCTGCGGCAGCCCAGCTGATAGGATTTCAGTATGCGCTCTAATAAATTCCATGCTAATAGCTAATTTTGATCTAGTTTGACAGAGAGGTCGGGGTCTTAAAAGACACTGAGCTCTTAAGAGTGCTCCTGGGAGCTGCTTTTTCCCTCTTCCGACAGCAAGCAGGCTGACGTTCCACCCCTCTGCTTCCAGGCTCTGCTGTGGTTGTACAGGTTTATTTTCCTTCACCTTCTTCCCGTGTTAAAACTTACTTGAAGAAAAGGAAGATCTTCCAGCCTGTGTTCAGGGCTGAAAAACAGAACTAAACTCCTGCTCCTTTACTCCCAGAAATACCAGTTGCTGCTCTGAAAGGCCATCCTGCTGTCTGTCTATCCGTCCTGCCGGCTGTCCGTGCTCAGCTGTGGGTCTTTGCCTCTTTGGAGATGCTGGCACGTTTTCAGCCTTATCTCCCTTTTATTCTAGGTGGTGGTCGACCAGCGCAGAAAATTACTGTGGTGTGAGCAGCTGGAGGGTAGAGAGACCTTTCTGGAGCCCCCCTGCTTTATCTGCCGGGAATTTAGTAGAGGTATAGTGGCAGGAATGAGCAAAGGGGAACACTTAGCACCCGTGAGTTTCTGAACCTGTGAGGGCTCCTGGAATAAACCCCTTCAGCAGGTTCCCTGATCTGATGCAAGAAAACTGTTTTTGGCATGCTCGGTGCCTGAAATCCCTCCGTTTTGTTTAAGCTGGGGCTTGTTTCCCTCCCTTTAAATCTCCTCTGCAGCAGTTGATAAGCAGCCGGTCCCTTCTCGGGGAGAAAATGCTGCAGAAAGAAATGCCAGGAATGTGAACAGCAGGTGGGGACTGGCAGATGTACTTATCAATCACGGCAGGAGTGGTTTACTCCTCTAAAGAGCTACTGTTTGCCTCCGGCTTGGTTTGTGTGTGTCCTTTCCAACCCCCTCCAGCCTTTACTGGGGTTGGAGATAAGAGCAGGGTAGTTTTCCCTATTTTTTAATTTTTTTTTGTTCCTAGGGCATGGCACAGCTCCGTGTGGGACTCCCTGCTCCAGGAGGCCAGAAGAAAGAGGGTGGTGGAGGCGGACCCTCTTAGATGACGCTGGAAGGGTCGCAGCAGCATACCTAGGAAAAACATGTTACATCTTAAGGATGGGCTTTGGGAAATCTTGCTTCCACGTTGCCCAAGTAGAAGGCAGACCCGATTAGTTAATCGAATTTGCTGCTCTGTTGCTTTTCAAAACATGACTTCATATCTCAGAGGACTCTGGAGTTATTTCTGTGGACAAAACCCTATTTTTAAGGTGGTGATACTTGGAGGAGATCTTCTCACTTGTCACTGCAGGTGGCTTCACTCCGGATTGCAGGATTGCACTTGCAGAAAGGGAAGTGGGACCCTCTGGCCATCGGCGGGGGGGGTTCTGAAGGGATTCAGCCATGGTGCGAGCACTTGATTTTTGCTGCTGCTCCTGATTTTTCTTTTTTGAGCACCTTTCACTTCATATGGGGGTGCCTTTTAGTAGCAGGACAACCTGATTTACATGAAATAACAGGTTGAATGGCGAAAAGCTTTTATCTGTTGATCTCTAAGCAGCTTTCCCCGGTGTGTTGACAGTGTGTGTTACAAGCGGAGCAAACCTGCTGTCACGAATGACATTATGGGTGTTTTTCCCAGCCTCTGAGCTTTCATTCTGGCTGATGTGCTCGTGTCAGAATACATGTTATCCCGGTGCTTCAGATCCACTCCAGTTCCATGTGCTGATCCTTGCAGAACCCAGAAGAAGCCATAGACTCGATGGTGATGTGATTAGACCTCTCCTTAAATGACTTGCCAGGTGTTTTGCTGGGTTATTTCAGCTGGTCTGAATAACGCTGTTGTCTGTAGTGCTTCAGGGCACCCATCTCCATCCAGCCTTGGTGATTTGCCTTCATCAGGACACTGCTGATGTAGATAGGTGATACATTTTAACAAAAAAAAAAAAAAATGAAGGGATATCTGCCCTGAAATCTCTTACAAGTTTTTCTTCAGATTGTTTCTTGGTTTTGTGGAAGAGCAGTGTGAGAGAGAAATAGCTTTCCCAAGGAAGAAAGAGAGTGAGAAGGGAGCAGGCAGTACCTCGGCACAGAATAAAGACCTTGGGAACTTAACTTTTTGCAGCAGCAAAATGTTCTTTTCAAACTCTGCTCGGACAGCACCGCCTTGCCTAAACAGGGCTTGTTTTTGGGAGGTGCCTCCTTTAGGTTTTAAAGTAGTTTAGACTCCGGAACAAAGGCAGCAATTTAGGCAGTGATGGTAATCAGGGTGTCGTTTGCATTGCCACCCAACCGCATTCTGGTAGCACCTTGCCCATGGACTCAGCTGGAGGACAGCATCCTCTGCTCCCTGGGCTTGGACGTGGGTCAGCCGATGAGTAATGCTCCCGAGAAGCTGCCTCCGAGTGGAATTACCCAGCAGAGGCTGGGAATGGAGCAGGGCGTAGCGGCAGGAACCAGGGAACACGCACGGTCCAGATGCTGTCAACCCCTTTAGTGCATTCCTGAGAAGTTGCCTCCCAGTTGCAGTGATTTGGCCGGTGTGCCCTATTGCAGGACTTCCCCTCGTTAATTCCCATTTGGAGTGGATTCAGTCTAAAACCCTGGGTGTGGGGGCTTTAGCTGCTGTGGCAGTTTTTCCTCCCCAGGCCTGTGTGGAGGAGCAGGGACTGTCTGGGTGCCACCGGTCATGCCACCCGCTGCAGAGACTGTCTGATGGGGGAGTTGCATTTAATTCTTGAACTTAATTACTCGCAGAGGAATTTCCCATGCTGCGGCTCGGCCTCAGGCTTTGTTTCAGGTTCAGCCATTTCCAAGAGTTAAAGGATTAAAAAAAAAAAAAAAAAAAAAGCTTTAAGCTGAAAAAAAAAGCTTTAAACAGAACCAAAGTGCTTGCATTGAGAGGTACTTGGTGTGGCACAATGGCTGGAAGGTTGGCAGTCTGGTTGCAAGGGGATGTGCCATCTCCTCTCCCAGCAAAAAACACCCCATATCTTATGTATCTTATCAGGTTACAGGCGCCTGAAAGGCTCCCAGCTCACCTGTGCTTTGTGGACTTGATCTGCCAAGTGAAGGTTTTCAAAGATCCTGTCCTTACAGGGCCTCCTTCAGCCCCAGGCGGAGAGGCTGAATCGTTCTGGGGGTGGGAGGGAGGTGTTGCGACCAGCCCTCCCCAGTCCTGGGGCCAGGATCCTGATAGCCATGGATTGGGTGAAGGACTTCTCTGTCTCAAAGGCAGAGAGAACAAAAAGTTGGAAGAGGGGTGGAGAATAGGAGTGAGCTGTGGTGCTTGCTGTGATATGGACAACCTTAATTCTCAGGTATTCTGAGTTTTTTAGCTCATTATTTGCAACCTTGAGGCTTTAGGTATTGTCTTTGTTACCTACAGCAACATCGGATGGTGTTGGGAGAGGGGGGTTTAGGCTCAGTCTACAGCAATGAGCAAAGTTCCCGGCTGGCATAAGGTCTTGAGGAATAAATGAGAGGCAATCTGTCTTCTGCTGCTGTCCTGCTGTGGGAGGCACCGCTGTTACCGAAAGATTTTTCTGGTTTTTTTTTGTGGAAGGTGCTTCAGTTCTGTAACCTGGTTTTGTTTGCTCTGGACTCTGCCGCAATAGGATAGCGGAGGCTTTTGGAGGACAGCGCTGAACTTACGATTATATTTGAGAAGTCTCAAAACTGCATCATTCTTGATCATTATAGTGTGTTTCTCGCTGCAGCTGCTGACCAGCTGTTGTCCTACATGACTCTGGGAAGTGCCAGGTACAAAACTCTGCCTGAGGAGTTCAGCCTGTCCAGCAGAAAGGCTGAAAACACAGCAAAGCTGCACTCGAGACCTTGTTTGGGCTGGAAGAAAATGCTTCGTTTGGGGGGGAAGGATGGCAAATGAGTCCTGGCTACCTACAGTTTTAAAAATCACTAACTGCTTTGTGTGAAACACCTTCATGGTGTTGAGGAGGGCATCCTTTCCTGTCCGGTGCACGGCCGATGGTGGAAATGCTGTGGTGCAGACAGTGATGTGGTCCCTGATGAGAGACCTGCTGAGTGGGTGCTTGGTGACTGTAACTAGTAAACCAGGTTATTTTTGGCATAGCTTCTCTGCTTTATAAGGGATGGACTGAGCTGCTAAAACCACATTTTTCCACTACAACTTGTTATTAAGCCCGGAAGAGGCTCAAGCACCAGTTCAGAGTTGCTCTTCAGAGGTGGGTTGCTGTGGAGCTGGAGATTAACCCTGGCTGCAGTGTAACTGGGTTGGGTTTTTTATTTTTAAACTTTAAACCTCGCCCTTCCAGGTGAGGAAATGGTGGTTATGATCAGGTTTTGTAACTGGCTCTGCTGAATGACTTGTATGTCACTTGCCCACATCTGGACTGTTCTGCATCCTCCAAATGTGGTGAGGTCCTGTGGGACCTGCCTGATCTCAACTGAGACCTTACAGGCCCTCCCTGAACCTACAATCTTTTAATGACAGTAAGCCAAGGAAATACTGTATAACTGTGACAGTAAAATAACATAAGCAAAGTGAAGTTTTGGTGCATGTAATTGGGTACCTAATTGCTGCGTTTGCCACCTGGGGATTGGAATTGCTCCTCTGCTCTGGAGGCTGAATGGGCCATACTGTGATAAGCAGTTTAATTGTTTCCCCACAGCATCTGCGGCAGCACTGTGAAGCCGAGGCAAACTGAACCAGGCTGAACGCACCTCCAGAGCTTTAACAGCGTCTCTGCCGCTCCAAAACTGTTTTTTTTTTTTTTCCTGTGGCACTTGAGCATCTCTCTTCATACAGCCCTTATGCTCTCGCTGAACTGTTTATGTTCTCCTGTGCTGTTTGGTAGCAATCAGCCATCGGGTTTTTCTGGAAAGCGTTTTGGATTTACTGAGATATAAGAACAGGCATAAGAATGTGTGTGAGCAGCGAGGAGAGTCCAGTGGGTGCTAGTAATGGGATGCCCTCTTAAGCTAATTACTGGGATTTGGGGATCACCTCCGTAATAAAGATCAGGTGAGTGCTGAGCAGAAATCAAAGCAAGACTGAACTGGGGGGCTTGGATTCAGAAGAAAAGGCTTGGAGTGATTAAGGACAAATGTATTTCCCTGCTGTTAGGCTCTCAGGAACACTTTGGACTGTTGTGGGTGGTTGTTGGGCTGGGAAGTGGGTTGTCCTCACTTCTCTCCCAGGGTCAGCACAGCCTGTGCCTTGGGCTGGGCTCTGCTCTGGGTGCCCCGAGGCAGAGAAGATGGGATTATGGGGGTAGAGCTCGAAGTGATGAAAGCACAGAGGCACTGCTGTTGCAAAGGATTACAAACTCTTGAGATTGCCCAACTTGGCTAAGAAATGCAGGCATGAAGGGGAGAGTGGGTTTTGGGTGTCCAAAGCACATGTGGTGAGCAAGAAGAGATGATGCTTGGCTTGGAGAGGCTCAAACTGGTACCAAACCATCCAACTCTTTTCCTGGGGCGTGCACTGGAGCTGCAATGACTTTGTCCCCCATTCCTGGGATTCTTGCAGAGGGAGCAGGTAAGTCACCACATCCTCTGACGTGTTACTTTGCACTGGGAAAGAAGCCGTGTCGTGGTTTCGGCCGAATTTACCGAAACCAGACCGACAGATGGCCCTTCCCCTCCCTTCTCCCCCCATCCCCCCCCCAAAAAGAGAGAGAGAGGAGAGAAAGAGATAAGGAGATTCAGGATCTGTCCCATCTTCTTATTCCTTTTTTTTTTTTTTTTTTTTTTTTTTTTTTGTCCTGTACCACTTAAATTCATGTTTTAATCTGCCCACTTGAGCCAGGAGGATGGTGCTGCTGGATGGATGGTTGCCATCTCCCATGTGCGGCTCTGAGTCCTCGCTGCTGTCCCTTTGCAGCATCCAGACTGTCACCTGGGAAGGTGTGGGACACAGCGCCAGCGTGCTGGATAGGCAGACTGCAGGCTCTCATCCTCTGTGTGAAAACTGCAACGGCAAGTGAAAATAGGGGGATGCAGCCTGGGCTCACACTGTTTGAAATACACTGTAACTCGGGGGTTTTTTCCCTCAAAAACATGGAGGTCTTGTTTCCAGCCTCTCTGACCTGCACACGTTTTCCTGCGGGGAAGGGAAAACTTATTGGACTTTTCTTCTGTGGCCGGAACTCTGGATCATTTTTGGAGGACCGATACCAGATGCCATGCCAGTTAGTTAACTGTTGCAAATGCATTACACTGTGCAGGCTCTGTGGCCGCTTATGGAAGAAAAAACATCAGTTTTGCTTGTCTTGTCCTCGCCAACTCTCTGCTTCGCCTTTTTCCCACATGTGCTCTTCCTTTACCCAGCTCCCAGTTTTAAAAATGTGGCTGAGCACGTCAGTTTGATCCTACTTTTTTCAGTCGTCCACTGGGCTCTCCCTGCCAGCAGGAAAAGTCAGAAGTTTACAGAAACTTGTGTTAAGTGTCTTTGCTGCCATATGAAGACTTTCATCTGAATGAAAGTTGGCTGAAACTTGTCAGAAATGAATTTAAAACCATGCTTTCTGGAAAGCGATTTTTTTTTCCAGTCCCTTGGACTTTCTTGTTTGAGGAATTTGGGCACCGGCGATGACAGGATGTGCTTGTGTTGGAATTGCTGCAGGGGGATTGCTTCCAGCAACCCGTGAAGCTTCTTTGGCGTTGCAGGTGCAGTGCTACACTTGTAGAGAGGGGCATGTTACCCTGCAATGTATTTTATTTAGTTGATCATGCTGGCTTTGTGTGTGTCAGGGTTATTTCTCTAAAGGTAAGCCCTTTTTTGGCCAGATCCTGAATGAAGTGGAGTAGCCTGAATGGTCTCGCATTGAAATAATTCAACTTGTCTCTTGATTTCTCAATAGCAGAGCAGGGTGGCGAGAAAAGCTGGAGCTGTCTCTGTGTTGGTGGACCTGTGATGAGCAGCTCCAGCCTTCTCCGCTTCTGGCTGAAGCCGTGAAGGCCATGGTCAAAACCAGATGAGGAGTTATTTTTTAATTACTTACTGCAGGTAAACAAGATGATTTAGCTGAAAGATAATGCAGTGAAATTAATGCTGCAGGAATGCGATGCAGTCTCTGTTAGTGTCTTGTCTTTTAAGGGGCTCATCTCTGCTTTTTCATTTAAATCAATCTTCTTGCACCAGAGTAGTTGGGAAGCAGATGGAGCTGTGAAGCCACGCACTGTCCTTCTGCCTCGGTGAGCTCGTGCTGTCGGGGATCTGTTGCTTTTGGGTTTACTACCTGAATGAAAGGCTGGCCAGCTCGGGCCAGAGGTTATTGCGAAGAGCAGACAGTTTTACTGAACCAGTCCAGCCCTTTGCTCCCTGGTCTCCAGCGGGAGGGGCAGGCACCTCTAAAAATGTGCACCTGCGGGGAGAGGTTATCAGTTTGTTGGTTTTTGGCGACTCCTGAATTTCTCCTGCAGAAATTAAGAAAATATGGTGCCCAGCTGGAAGCTACGGATCTTCAGGGAGTTAATTCCTCCTTCAGAAGCTTTCTCTGCCTCTGTGGCATGGGAGCAATGCTGCTTGGTTTTGTAGCTTTCCCATTTTATGCTTGCTGGTTAAAGATGGAACACTTATTCTGCCAAGAAGCATTAAGAATAGCTTTCATGAGAAACATGGCAAGTTGCAGGTCCGCAGCTGATGCCCTGGCTGCTCTGCATAAATCTCTGGGTGGTAAATATATTTAAATGAAGAGCTACGGCAGCCTTGCTAGGTTGAGTAATAAATCAGGGCTCAGCAACTCCATAAAGTTGAATCTTAATGCCTTGGCTTGGAGCTGTAGGGTGGGGCGGTAAAGCTGATGGAACGGCAGGATGTTTCTAAACAGAATGTGCTTGCCCTTAGTTACGCTGCCACAAAGAATATAAATGATGCTGCATACGTAAGTGAAGTGCTGAAAATGGCTTTTTGTTGGGGTTGCTTGCCTTGTTTCATGTGCCCTTTACATCCCTTTGGTGGCAGCAGCAGATCCTGTGTCTGGCAGGGTAGGGGAGAGATCCTAAGCCTTGCCTTCCAGTCCCGTGCTTAGCACTGAAGCCCTGGTGCTGTGACATCAGCCCGTAGGAAATTATGGTGCTTAAACACTTTCAAGGTCCTTCTTGAAATATTTCATTATCTGAGGAATTTTGTGGAATACCCAGAAGGTGATTATAAACCCTTGGAATGTGGCTGCCTCTCCATAAAGCAGTCCCGCCAAACAGCATTTTGAGGTGACTCTTGAATACAAAACCTCATCAAGATTTTCTTCTTTTTCAGCTTTGGACTTGGTTCCTGCAGGCCTGGGGCTGTTTGTTCCTCATGCTGGAGGAACACCTGCCCCAGATGCCTGCTCTGGGGTTCTCCAGCATTTTGCTGCCTGCTTCAGTACCATTAGTGAAGCCAATACTTGCCTGGTGGCTGCCATGCTGGCATCTCCTAGGGAAAGAAGCCGGAATGCTGTTCTGGTGATGAAAAAAAAAGTAGTCTGCTCTGCCATTGCATGGCCAAAACATGGGCAGGGGTCCTGCCACAAGCCGTCTGGCCAGGCTCAGGAGTTCTGCCAGAGCTGGAGCTTCAGGAGGGTTTCCTTCAGAACAGGATTTGGAAGTATGATCAGGTTTCCTAAGAAGGGGATTGGTGGGACTGCCCTGCCCGTCAGTCTGTCCTTCATCCCTCTAATAGCTTCTGCTTGCTCATTTGATGTAAAGAGCTTTATACCTTTTTTATTAATAAATAAAATATAATAATAAAATATAAATAAAATATAATAAATATTTTATTAACAAATAAATAAATTAAAAAATAGGCAGGAAGGTAGGTGGGAGAGTTTTGTCTAAAAGGACACACCAAAACTCTCCTCTGTGCGACTCGTGCAATGTGTGATGTGCTCCGAAAGCCAGACTGTGGCAGAAACTCCAGGGAAATTTCCTGCCTTCCTAGATGTGGGAGTTTATCCCTCAGGGCCTTTCTCTTTTTGTGTGGACTCTTTAGTAGTTAAAAAGACAAAAATGTCCAGTGGAAGCTTCCTCTCTGATTAGGATATTTTGTCGTTTCTCTTCCGTGTGGATTCTCTGAAGCCTCATCAGGGTTTCTGTTCAGCCTTTAATTCAATTAAAAAATCAAGCAAGAGATCCAAATCTTTTTAGCCTCATTGGTTTCAGTGCTCATGACTACGTCTGAAAAGAACATCTCCTGCGAAGTACAACAGGGCAGCTTAGGGAGGAACTACTTTTCTGGGCTTCAGCTGAGATTTCAGGTGCTGCCGGAGGCTTATGGGTGATCTTGTCCCTGTGGAGCACAGGGTGGAGGGCTGGTGCCTTGGTTTGTACCCGTTTCTGAAGCAGCAGCTTTGACAGAAACCTGCTTTCCAGCCGGGTGACTTCTATCAAAGGTCGTTAGCTGGTGTGAATTAGACTCAAAACAGCTGGTGGATGGTGAGTGATACCAGGGGACAGGACACACAGTGGTGACTGTCACGCCAGCTGCTCTTGCACATGTCCTTTGGCGCTGGCTGGGGAGCGACCTGCCCGCTGAGGAATACGAGATGGGGCTCCGATGCCTCGTAGTCCTTGCATTTAAAAAAAAAATATGACGCCTTGTGTCTTGCTTCCTGCTGGTTTGTGCTTTCTCTGTTGTGCCTCAGCTGTACTTTCTGGCTAGAGCTGCTGAGGGGTCCTCTAGATACCTCTTTAGGCTGCCTTTGTTAGAGTTAATTTTGCTATTTGAGAAATCATCATTTGTGCCTTTCACAAATGGGGATGGCAGAGACACAGTCTGGGCTCTTCTTAGTATAGTTGGGGAAGGCAGAGGCTGATCTTAGTATACCTGAGGACTTGTATTTTGGTACAGAAATCTATGGTAATTTTAAAACTATATGAAGCTTGGCATTGTCCCTGCAAATCCACATGAAGACCAATTGGGACCCCCATGTAAATCATTTCTAGAGAGTCCAGACTTTAGTGAACACCAGCTGCTATGCTACAGTGAGCCCATGGACGGCCAGGGAATTTATCTCGAGTCCTAAATCTTCTACCTCCAATGTTTCTAGCAATGAGCGCCCCTCAAATCCACGTGCGGCGTCATGGGGACTGGTCCCCTGCCTTCGTGTATGCTAACCAGGGAGATAATCGTGGTCCAAATTGAAATTGCACTTATTTCTCAGAGTGGTGCTTTGGTCTCATCTCTGTCGGCTGCCCACCCAGGCGCCACTGCCAGCCTGGGTTTCCTCTCTCCTGGGCTCTCCCGCAGGATGGCTCCTGATAAAACGCTGTTTTGTAAGGCCACTGTCTTCACTTCAGTAGTAACTTCTCACAAATTCAGCAAGATATGAAGCTTCCCTGACAGAAGAGTAATCTAGAGTCAAAAATACCTATTTTATCTTGCTGCCTTGAGTTCTGGTTTTTACTAAATCTTGGAAACTGATAAAGCGTTTGTATGCATTTATATATATACATGCCTGTCGTGTTTGTCTTCAAAATACGCATTTTTATGCATGTTTTGCATAAAAGAGCTCCTTTCATGCAATCCATCCATTAGTATAGAAGGAGCTCTTAGCCCCATCTTTTTTTTTCCTTGTGTGTTGTTTGGGTTTGTTTTGTTTTATTTTGTTTTGTTTTAAACTTCTGGTTTAATTTCCTGTGGATTTTAGTACCAGCTTTAGCTTACATTCCCTCAAACATAGAATTAAATACTAGGACGTTTACACTCCTGCTCTGTTTCCAGACAAAACCAGGAGTCACAAGTAGGGTTTTGAGGGGCTGGCTCTGGCTGACAGCACCCTGGAAACCCACGTGAAGGCAAAGCCGGGTTAAGCTGCGTGCCCTTAGGCGGACAGACCCTTGCTCTGCCCCGCTACAGCTGTATATTTAGCCTATATGCCCTTTCCAATAACAGCCGGGAGAAGATGCCTGGAGAGGAATGCGAGTCATCGTTTCCCTGCATGCCGTCCCGGGATCCTGCTGTCTGTCACGAAGTGCTGCTTGAGCCAGAAACGCTGCCTTGGTAACTCTGCCTTCTATAAAATTGTCCTGTCCCGTCCCATCCCACCCATATTTTTTTTCTTTAACCTTCATGATGTTTTAACATTCGTGTTCTCAACCCCGTTGGGTCCTGGGGGAAACTCATCTCGTTTGGGTTTGAACCTGGTTCAGGTTAGTTTGGCTTCTGGCCTTTTTATTAGAGGAGAGCGTGGGCTCTTGTTCCCCATCACTTCATGCCCCAGTGGGTCCCAGTTTGTTCTCCTCCAGACAGGATCCATTTTCTACTGCTGATGATCCCCATTTCCCCCCTCTGCCAGCCTCCCCCAGAGACAGGGCTCACTCAGAGGGTGCAAGCAGTGTCTAATGCGTGAAGCCATTCTCAGAGTTTATTTGGAGTCCTCTACTTCTTGGTGGGTGTTTATGTCCTAATTTGCTTGCTGCCAGCAGCCAGGAAAATGGCGGTTCTACCTGACTGCGATGTTTGTAATTACAGGGGAAAAAATGATCTCTGAGGCCTTCTAAATACTTGGGGAGATAATATCTGAGTTTCCTTTCAACTGAATGCACTTGAAGATACGATCTGGGTTGGCTGTCTGGGAATAACAAAGTGGGAGGAAGGGATTGATTGTGGTTGCTGAAAACTTTTCATCAAAGAGTCAGAATTCTCGCCCAGCCAAAATCTGCGGCTGCCGGTCACTGCCGCGGCTTGAGCATGGGGCAAGTGGCACGTGCGGGCTTGCAAGGGGCCAGGCCAGCAAGGATTGACAAGCCGGGGGACATCCGTATGGTTTTCAAGCAAAAAGCATCAGGTCAGCATGCGAGTGCCTAGTGGAGAGGTGCCTGTGGGTACCATAGTCATCGTCTCCTGCCCCGCCAGGGCTTCTGGGGAGGGCACTTGCCTCCAGAAGGAGTTTTATCGCCTCGCCGGGGAACTGTACTCCGCAGGGAAAGAAAAACACTGTGTCTGGCTGGCAGAAGGGCTCTCATGTCCTTTGTGCTGATGCTCTGCAGTGTCCCCCTTGCACAGACCTCTGGGACTGGGGGTCGCGGGGGGCTGCTGGGGCTGCTGCTTCCCCTCAACAGCTCCACAGGGAGCGTATCCTCAGTGATTACCTTCTCCAGGGCAAGAAGTCTTCCCAGGAGCAAAGTCCCCAGCTGAGAAGGGCAGTAGGGTGGTCCAGCTTCTGGGCAGACAGATGCAATACTGGGGGGGTGGGGTGGGGGGGAGGAGGGAAATTCTGCTCTTTGCATCTTTTTTTATCTGTATCAGATCTGCCTCTGCCTTCCCTCTGCAGGAAGTACCGGAGATCGCGTGTCTTAATAAACACAAAAACCTGTGGTCTCTTGAGCGGTCCAGCTTCCCATTGCCGCTCGCTCAGCGTTTCGCCGTCTGTCAGTCATAGCAGAGCCGTCAGTCGGTGTCCCAGGCTGAGGGACAACTGTGAGCAGGTTTTGTTGGCCAAGGGGAGATGTGAGATGCAAATGAGAGGGCTGCGGGAAGGCCTCATCCCTTCTTGCTGACACAAAACTATAGTTTTCAAGCAAAAAAGAAGAGGAAGCTTTCTACTACCTTCCATTAAGCTACAGGACAGTTACGTGTCTCGGTGCTTACTCTAGCAGAATGAAAACCGCTGCGAGGCGTTGATTGCTGTGACCGCTTCCCGTACAAGCTCTGCGAGGCTGCTTGTGGCGTGTGTGACTTGAAGCAACAAGTCAGTGACAGTTCGCAGCCGAGTTCCCCGCCAGCAGGGGGGTGCTGCTTGTTTCCCTGCTTGGCACACATTTTAGCACTGCTGGTTTGGGTTTGTTTGGGTTTGGGGTTGGTGCTTTTTTTTTTTTTTTTTCCCCCTAGATTGTTTTTCAGCGTTACTGACACCAGATGTGCTGGAGACAAGCAATGCAGAAATACAAGAAGGGGCAAGACTGGAAAAAGCGTCTTTTGTGCGTATGTCCTTTGATCTAGATGTCAGTTCCGTTGGGCGTTTGACGTGGTGGCAATAGAGGGTGGGCACAACTGTGTTGAAATGCAATTTTGGGGCGAAGAATCAAGTACAGCTTGGTTTGTACCTCCTGGGCTGATGGCGTGTGGGGTGACCAGCTAACGATGGTGAGCTTCTCAACTGTCTATGGGGGGCAGAGGGTGGAAGGGGCTCCAGGAGCGCTGATCCGGGGCTCTCTAGCCTGAGAAGGCTTCCTCTTGCAGTCCCATCTCTGATGCTGCTACTTGGGTGTTGATGTACGCGTGGCTCATAGGCAGGCAGCTGGGATTGCAGCCTTAAGCCAAAAACTTGGGAATGAACTTACCTTTTAGAGAGGCGCCCCATCTTGGTGTAAAGCTGCCATCCTCGCTGATGCCTGGTTGGCACCATGGGGGATGGGATGCTGTCACTCTGAGCTGGGAGCTGTGGCTAGTGGTGAATTTTCCTCCCTTGCCTTGCCTGTCCCCTTGCAGCAGCTGCGCGCCGGTCCATCTGTGCATGGCGAGCACATCTCTGTGCAGTTTGCCCTCCTGTTACATCCCTTTCCATAGCTCATCCTGGCCATAGCAGTGTTTGGAGTGTGGGTCATCTTCTGCTAAATGAGGTAGGAAATAACCCCCAGCGTCATTTGCAACACATCCCCATAGCTTATAGTGCAGGCTATTGGAGGGGCTGCTGCCTTTGTTTCGGGGTACATCTGGAGCTGGGCAAGTGCGGAAACTCTTACTGTTTCCTAAATTTCACACTCCAGAGTGTTCTTTGTGCGTATAATGTGTCAGGCTTGCGGATTGGTGTGCTCTTAGTCTTTGAGGAGACCGTATCTATAAGTCCATAAACTTCGTGATGGGCTGTTCTGCCCAGACGTGCTGCCTCTGAGCCGTTTCTCCCTCCTGCCCCCTGTCCCCAGACTCCTTTATCACAGCACAGACGTCCATGGAGCAGCAGCCGCCAGGCTGGCACCCTCGGTGCCCGCCGTCGCCTTTTGGAGCGGGGAGCACGTACGGCAGAGTGCCATCTTTGTGTGCCTGGCCGGTGACGCTGGATTTCATCATTCCTCCTGCTCACTGCCTTGACACGCCGAGGCACAGCAGCTGACGGGACTTGCCCAGGGATCCTCCTGTGGAAACACGCACAGGAGATCTTTGCAGAGACAATAGCTCTCTTCTGAAAAGTCGCACTAGCCCTTTTTAGCCAAGGCTGAATTTGCTTCCTTAGAGAAAGGCCACTTCGTTTAACGCTTCCTTTAATGAGGATATTGTTAAATAAGTAATCAGGTAAGTGGGATTCCTCCTAACTCTCCTGAATACGTTCTTATCTAGGGTAGAGAATTGCACAGCAGTTACCTGAGCTTTCTGCATGCTAGGCTCAGTGGCATTAATATGCTGGTGGTGATTAATTACCGCAGCCCAGTGATGTGATTGTGTGCTTGAGCAATTGGATTAGACGCAGCTGGACAGAGACTTCACTTTCACTGGTTCTTGCTGAAGCAATGGTGTAATCAACCAGAGGACGAGGGCTTTCCAGGGCAGCCACACTCCTGCTGCTGGGACTCTTCCCCTGGCCCAAGGCTCTTGATGCTGTGGTGGGCAGAAGGAAAGCTTTCTGGGAAGATGGGTGGCTGGGAGTAGCTACTGTGTCCTGCTCTCAGTCCTTAATTTCAGTCCCATCTTCTGTCTGTGCTATTCTGCGTTCCTGGATAATGAATGTAGAGTGTGTCCTTAACATGTCAGTGCCCCTTGTAGCTGCATGGAGAAGGAGCAAGCTCCAGCGTTGTCTTGACAAGTCAGCATCATATCAAGCCCAGCATCATATCAACATAACTTCACCAAGCAGGCCCAGCTCTGTGTCTGAGATGGGGGTTTGGCACTGGAGATCAGGCATCAACATTGGCACGTGCACTGAGCGCGAGGACTCGGGCAGATGTTGATACCGACTTTGATGTTTCATCCAATGCTCTGGAGGCTCAAAGTTGAGACCAAAAGAGCTCTCAGAAGCAGGAGGATAAAGAGAAAGTCAGTTCTCTCAGAAGATCAGATGGAATGAAACATCCTGAAATTCAGGACCAACCTGAACCTTTGTGTTTGTTCTGCAGAACTGGGCAGTACAGATCCTGCTGGAAGAAGGAGCACTGTGCCATGTAGAGGAGTTGGGGTGGTCTAGCCTTCACTCAGAACTTGGAAGTGCTATCTAAGTCAGTTGGCCCCATGACCTGGTGCTTCCCAGCAGATGGCCACTGCAGAACGCCATCTGCGTTTGGGTTTTGGCCCTGTTTTGAGCTTGTGTGAAATGTTGAGGTTTTTTTTTTTGCTCCTGCAAAGCTCCAGGTCTGTGCCACTCGCTGGTTGTAGATGATGATCCAGAACACTGACTTTTTCCACATACTACTGGGAGGTTGTCTCAAACAAGTCGGTCTGCTCCTGGTAGTACCATGTGAAATGGTTTGGGCTTTTGAACTTGACAGAGGCACCACACAAGTCCCCAGTGCCTGTCCCAGCCTCGCTGCAGGTACCGTTCGCTCTGTTCTGCAGCTGCATGGGGACCTGCAGGGCTGGTGGCCGGCGGACTTGCTGAGCAGGACTGCTGGCTTTTAGGCAGAGGACTTCCTATTACAAAAAGGGTTCTGCCTTGAAGTGATAGGCCACGTGGACCTCAGCACTGCGGGGCAGTGCCTTGTTCCAGCTATCTGTAGAGCTGTACCACCCTGCCTTTCCTCCTTAGCACACAGTGTGAGAGGCTGGCACCGTTTCAGCTTCTGTCAATTGTTTGTTGAGGTGGAGCTGTGTTAAGAGATTATTTTTTATTTTTTTTTGGTGGTGCAAGTTTGTTCTCAGGTCTTCTGTTTTTTTTCCTTCTGTTATCAGCTACTGAATTCTTCCTGAGCTCCTGTGTGCTCCGCTTCCATATGCAGAGACTGTTCTTCTGTAGTTCCCCTGAAATGAAATTCTGAATTTGTGCCACCTGCGAGCATCACACAAGATCTTCATGGCCAGTGCGTGAGTTGCTTGGCTGATGGGGTTGTATCAGATAGCCAGTGTTTGTTGCCTGCTCTGATAATTGTTTCTGAAATGGGTGATGACTTCATCTTCCTCTCCTGCTCGCCACAGATACCAAGAACCAGCTCCTTTCTGCCTAAATACTCCTCTCTATCCAACCAAAAACACCCCAGGCCAGATCACGTCATTTGGCTGAGCAACACAGAGCTGTGCCACGCTCCTGCACGAGCTCTGCTGCAGCCGTGATGGGCCAGGGGCAGAGGCTGGCCTGAAGACATGATGCCAAACCTCTCAGGCATCTTTACAGCTCTCTGTGGTTGTATGCTGGGTGTCTGTCTGTCTGGTTGTCTGGGGTGTTTCTCCTCTGCTGAGGTGAGGAGGCTCAGAGCAGCTCGGAGAAGCAGCCATGTTTCCATGCTGATAGCATCTCGTGGGGCTGCTGGGTTCTGCTGCCGCATTCCTCCCCCAGCGCCCGGCGTGTCTCTGGTCCTGCCTGTACTTGCTGTGCAGGTTGCTTTCTAGCCCCTCGCGCAGCAGGACTTCCCAACGAGCAGGCTTCAGGAGAGGTAGCTCACATACAAGGTGTGTCATCCCTGCAGTGTCCGTACACCAGACTCCATGGAGGCTGAAGGTGGTGGTTCCTCTTTCTGCTTATTTAAGGCACCGTGTAGGGATGAGAGTCCCCCGATTTTCCTGCTCTGACAATCAGTGGCCTCCCCAGGACCTCTTGCAGAAGGCTACTCTATCTCTGTAGCTCATTCACAGCCTGTTGGATATTCTCCACCAGACGTCTGCTCTGGTAGTCTACTTGCTGAGGTGACTCTAGGTTCATCCACAATCAATTGCTGTGTGTGGGATCCTCCTCTGACCATGCAGGGAGCCGGTAGGAGAGCTGTGCCCTGTAGGAAGTGTGACATGTCCTCGCCTTCCCAGCCATTTCATCTTTCGTGATGATAACCTCTAGAAAAGCAGCTCCGGCCTGTCACTCCAGGTGAAGACCACCATGTGCTCAGTTGTCTTTGGGAAGAGCCTGGCTTTGGCTTCCCTGTTGTTTCGTCTGGTGTATCCATGTCCTGGTTGGTTCAGGCAGTCGGAAAGACAAAAACAGTGGGGAAATGGGCTTTCTTCTTGTGCTGGTATCACACCAACCATCCTCCCATCTCTCTTGTGGTTTCCAGCCATGTTATTCTGTCTCTGCTGCCTCTTGCCTATCACTTGAGACAGGTTTTCCGCAACTGACAGTGGTCAGATCAGATATTTGCCTCGTCAATGCTGTAGCCAGGGGTTATTAGGTTCAGCTCATAATTTCCACTACCCACAGCCCTCTTTGCTATCCACAGCCGTGCTTGCTGCGTCTGTTACCTTGGGACGGGAGACATCAACCCCTCTAATCCTCGAACGCTACCTCTCAGCTTCTCCAGAGTGCACGTTTTAGGGTGAGCAACCAAATCTTACCTCTCCTATTATTCCTAGAGTCCTCTGTGGTAGCCTTGGGCTTGCTTCCTGGCGTGGACAGGCCCTCTGCAAGCCCTCGGTGGGCAATACACGTTTACTGGCCACAGCACAGCGGGTCGGCTGGTCTCCTGCTGTCATGCCACCCCGGGAGCTCTGCAAGGGCAAGATGCAGTGGGATTGTCCTTCCCAGCCAGTCTGGCTCCAGGGTCTCTTGGGACGGCATCACACAGCGCAGCTGGAATGGGCTAAAATAAATCAGAGCCGTGCGCAGAGGACTGGGAGCCAGTGGTTAAAGGTTGGACTGGGTTTGCTCAGGGAATTTGGAGCCACTTTTCTCTCAGCCTGGAAAAAAGGAGCTGGTTCAAGACTGAGCAACACCCATGTGGGGCATGCTTGGTCCATGAGTCTGACCTCCAGTCCTGTGGAACCCGCTACCCTGCTCGTTACCACAAATTAGTTATTGAGGGCTGTACTGGCTGCAAACTGAGATGCGGGAGTGGGCAGTGTGGCTTCCCCCGGGTTCCCAGGTGGCTTTGTCCTCTGCCATGATCCCACTTGCTCTCCTGCAGGCAGGCTGTGAAGAGGAACACGGGGGTGCCTACAGACCCAGGACCCCTGTGCGTCACAGCTGAGCGCAGTGTGGAGGGAGAAGCGGCTGGGGAAGCGAAGGAAATAATGCACCGGAGAAAGAGAGGAGAGAATGAAGAGCAGTGATCCAGGGGACCAGAGGGAGGGTGAGGATGGGGAGGAAGCAAAAGAAAGAAGAGAACATCTCCATCTCTCCCTCCTGCTGTGTCTTGGCAGAGCGTGGGGATGGGTGAGCTGTGAGAGCAGCAGGGAGCTGGACGGTGGGTAGCAGTGTGTGCATAGCTTACCCTGCTCTGATTTTTGGGGTGCATGTTGCTGGCCCCAAAATGAAGTCTAAACACACTGGCTAATGCCAAAAGCTGGAACTGAGAAGGGGGCCTGGCTCGTGGGTCACAGGAGCAGAAGCATCTGTCATGCATCAAGCTGTCAAGGTGGCAGCTTTGGAGTGCCAGAGGTTTCTTGGAGTCTTCGCATAGGGTGACTGGCATTTGAAACCACTGGTGCCCAAGCCTGACTTCAGCTTGCCTCGAAAGGTCAGCTATTACCGCTGTGCTCTCCTGGCTTCGGTTGTTTCTGCCCAGGTGCCTTCTCCCTCTTTGTGGCTGTCTCAGGATGCTGTGGCTACAGAGCAGCAAAAACATGGTTGTGTACACGGAAAAGCAGGAGGATCTTGCTTCTCTAGAGCTGCTGTGCGTGAGAAGAGGAGCTGAGAACCTCTTGCTCTCTTTAATGGTAGTGGTAACTCTTTGAGTTAAATCAAAAAGCTGAAACAGCGTGGGTGGCACGGCAGGTGGCCCTCTGTCCCTTGCAAGGAGGTCTGTGTGTGTTAGCTGGCTGGCTTGGATATTGTAATTAATGTGCTGATTGGGTTTCCTTTATTTAATCAGGTTCCCAGGACTCCTAGGATGAGGCTGCTGTGAAGGACTGGCAGATCCCCTGCCTGCGCTGCACTGCCTGCAGATCCCCTGTGGTCCCCTTGCCGGCTGGAGCACCCTCGCCGAGGCCGCCGGGAAGAATGACTGTTGGATGCTTCCTGCAGCCCCCTTTCCTGGGGAGGACTTGGCTCCCCGTGCTGCTGCTGGCAGCCTCTGCTCACTGCCACTGGCCCAGCGAGCCAGCAGAAGTGGTTCGGGACTGGGAAAACCAGCTGGAGGCCTCCATGCACTCCGTGCTCTCGGACCTCCGGGAGACTGTGCCGGCCGTGGTGGGCATACCTGACAGCTCTGCCGTGGTGGGACGCTTCTTCAGAGTCTCCATCCCCACGGATTTAATTGCTTCCAATGGAGAAATTGTCCAGGTGAGAAATCCCATTCCCCCAGGCTTGTTTTCAGTTATATTCTTGCAGGAGTCGAGCTGGTCGCCCCACTGACAGACTGGGTCACGAGGGTGCTGTGAAGCAGCCTTAAGGTTTTGTAGGACTGCAGGAGAAGGATTTTAAAAAAAAAAATTAAAAAAAAATAATTAAAGTCCTCACCTCATCACAAAGTTCCTTCTATAATGAAGAGAGGAGACTTCTCGGGGATGACTGCTTGGGTTTATTGGCAGTATTTAAAGCGTTGAGGTACTCGGCCCCTGGAACGATGGGCACATTCATAAGGGGATGTTGTCTCGGGATGTGGGAGGGCCATGGATTCCCTGGGACTGCTGCTCTGACGCTCGGGGAGTTTGCTTCACTGTGGTAACAAAACATTGCTGGACAAATAGACCTTGTTCTGCCAGCGGGATGCTGGGCTGCCTTTGACACAGTCTCTCCTGACCTCATCCCAAAGTTCTCTTGGGAAAGACGGGAGCCTTTCTCTTTATCTGAGTTACCCTCATGCTGTTACCACTGCAGACACCTAAAAACTGAGTTGTGCAATTGGTCCCGAGGGCAAGAAAATGTCAGAATAGCCCAGAGGAGGGTAGACCCGCTGCCGAGCTCACGCTTGCTCATCTTTAGTCCTTTCCTGGAAGGGTGCTGAGAAGTTGTCTTCCCAGCATCTGCTTGCTTGGATCATGTGGAGTTCAGAAAATTCTGCTCTTGAAAAACAGAACTACCTTCCAATCTCAGGAATTTTTTTCAAAGGGCAAACCTGAAAAATAGTCTTAAAAATCCATTTTTAGAAAACATTATAAAAAGACAACCTTCTCGTGTGTCTCAGAAGATCAGAGGGAGATGGAGAGCAAGTTGGGAGAACGTCTGACATCTCAGCTTCTCCCTGAAGGCAGGTTTGTTTCAGCTCTGCGTACTGTCACAGAACTATCTCAGTCCAGATACGTGATCTCGCTGGCTCCAGCGCGGGTGCCGGGACCACGGCGTGCCAGTGGTAGGCAGAAAATCTGAAGAATGCATCTGTTATCGACAGACGGTCAGATGGGGAGGAGGAAAGCAGTGGGTGAGCCCCCAGCTAGAGGAGCTGGTTTCAGAGCAAAGGCTGTGACATTTAAGTGCCTCTGTGGCTGAGGAGACCGGCTCGGGTGGGAGGTGCCTGCCCTGCTTTAACCACAGCTTGTTTTCTGAATGTGAGGCACCTGTATAGCACTGGGCTGGCAGAGTCCAGACAGGTGTGGTGTGCCCAAGATCTTGTGTTATGGAAATGATAACTTTGGGTTGGGATTTTGCATTGGAATGGCTCTTTCTAGTGTTGTCTAACAGCCACTTTGACAGCAAGAATAATTTTCAGTGTTTGTATAATACCGCAGCTTCCTGTCGTCTTTTCCTGGCACAAAAGCTATCTGTGATAGCTCCAGGAAAATCCTGATAGATTATTTCCACCCCACCTGATAGCTTCGAACAAAACCTCTGCTGCTTTGGTGCCGAGGTGTGTTTGCTAACACCAACAGATGCACAAACGGACTGTGCTGGAGCAGGACCCAGCAGTTGCTGGTTGTGTGTAGTTCAGCAGGGGCTGGGAGCGATTTTCATGCTCGTCCGTGGGCTTGCCCGAGTGCATGTTGCATCTGTTCACCTTGAAATTGATTTTAAAAGTGAGGCAGGCTCTAGGGTGCTGTTGGCAGCCCTGCTTAGCCGGCATGTCTGGAAGGTCTCTCCCTGGCAGGGAACGCGCCTTGGCTGCTGAGCACAGCTGACCTTTGCTACAGGGATTTGACTCCTGGCTAGTGAGAACTGTGTAGGAAATTTTGGAGTGCTGGGGTGCGTTTTTGTTTTACCAGAAAGTTTCGGGGTGAGTTGCTCTCGTCTTTTTCTTAGGCTGCCTCGCATTTCTCAGCCAGAGCCGTAAAAGCATAATACTCCTGGATCTTGCTAACTGGTGTGCTTAAACCCTAATAAGAAAGAATAAGGGCTGTGCCCTTTGAGATGAAGCAGTGGGTCGGAGCTTACAATGAGATGGGGTTGCATATACTCAGTCCCTTTCAATTTCGAAGAAATTGACTATAATTTCTTTTTTTTTTTTAAAAAAAAAAGCTGTCAGTTAATGTCCCCAAAACTCCCAGGAGCTTCCCATCTGGAGCCTGACAAAGGTGCGATTTGCTTCATTCCTAGATAATTCCCGCAGATTATTTCTAGGCTGGGTTTGTAGCGTGGTGGGAATCACCTTGCAGCTTGCTTTTCAGATCCTCTCCCCTCATGCTTGTTAGCAGATTCCAGCCGGCTGTAGACAAAATACTTTTCTCTGCAAACTTGGTTGTGGGATGGAAACCACGCCAGGCATCTGCAGGGCGGCGGAGGAGTGCCTCGCAGGCACGCACTCCTGCACAGATATGCGGGCTCTCTGTGTAATCAGGTATGTGCTCCTGGGAGCAGTCGCCAGCGTTTCCCTGCCGCCCCCAAGCTGCTTAAGAACAGGTGAGATTTTTTACGGTTAAGTACAAAAGCAAGTTTATTCTAACACACTCGGGGAGCTTGTCAAGCTGCAAAGGGAAAAAGTGGAAAAAACCCTACGTTGTGTCTTAATTTGAGTCTCTCTTCCATGCTGCTCAGAGCCAGCTGCCAGCAAGGCTTTTTGTGGCTGTTGTAACCCATGGCTGGCAATTAGAAACCTCCTTCCCTGTGCCTTGTCTTCCTGAGCTGTTGCCTTGGCCAGGATTCCTGCACGTGTCCTCTGAAGGGTGGCTGCAGCTTTGCAGGTATTTCAGCTGTTGAATTCGGTGGGGCTTCAGTCCAGATGCTGTCCTGTACCTACAGCAAGGCTTCTCGATGCAAGGTCACTTTCCGCTTGGACATGGAAGCTCTTTGCTGCTCCTTCCCAAAAGGGTTAACAGCTTGCAGCCCTTCCTGCTGCATTTGACACCAAAACCTTGCAATTTTTGCAAGAGTTGAGTTAAATATAGATCTCCCCCATATTGTACAACCCCTTGCCATGCGGACAGGTAGTGGGAGGGTGCGCGAGTTCCCATAGCTCCTGACAGACGCTGGCTGGGAGCAGGATAACCACGGGCGTTGGTGCCGGTACCCTCTCCACGATCAGTCGTTGATGGCCTCACGATCTCCTTACCCCATTTCCACCGAAGACTGCGTGGAGTCTGACCTGCTCCCTCTCAAGCTGTGTCCTGTTGTTGAAGAACAGATCCCACTCAGGCCAAAGACCAGGTGGATTTCCTGTTCCTGCCACTTCCATTTGAAGCTGCTCCAGAATTTGGCTGCTCTGATTAAAAATGCAGCTTTCTAGCCTAAATTTAGAGATGGCTAGAAATATTTATATGTGCTGCCCTTTAGCTTAAATCAATTCTACCTTCATAATATTTACTTCCTTTATGTATTTATAAGTGACAGGCATATTCCCCTGTCTTGATTTTATTAGGTTAAGCAAGCCAACCTCTTTAGTCTTTCTCATAAAATAAGCTTTCTTTTCCTCTCCTCATCTTTGCAGCTGTCTTCTGCACCTCTTCCAGCTTGAACTTATTTCTCTTGTGTTTGCATGACCACAACTATACAAAGTACTGTAGAAGAAATTTTACCAGAGCCTCATATAAAGGCATCAAAACTTCCCTTTCTCTTCTATAAATAACCTTGTTTGATATATCCTACAATTGTTTGCTTTTCCACCTCTGCCTTACTTCGGCTCGGGCATCTTGCCTTCGGCTGAAATATCCAGGTCTGTAGTTGGTTTTTTTTCCTGCTTCCAGTCGTTGAGGTCCCAGTAGAGGACCATTAGCCAAGGTGTGTGATTGCTGATTTTGCAGTGCTCATCTTGGTCTCCGTGAGTTCTGCTAGTCCTGTCTCTAAGATTGTCACCTTTTTCTTGTACGAAAACCTATGCCTGGGTGACGACACGAATAATCAAGGTGAGGACGGTGGCGCTAACACTGACAGCATTCGGGATGGTGGCTGTTGCAGTCTCCCCTCATCCCACCGGTGATGATACCCTGCCACAAACTGGGAGAGCTGGCACTGGGCTTGGCCCATGAGAGAAAAACCACAGAAAGAAGGGCATAAATGCCCCATAAATGGCAATTACCTCCATCCTGCGTGCAGGGCGTTGATCTGACTTGGTGCAGAAGCTTGTAGAAAGCGTCTGGTGTCTCCCAGTATGGGAGAAGGGCATTGTGACTGAGCTGTGGGCTGGAGGCTGCAGTCAGCAGGAGACATGGGGGCTGCAGACATCTCTCCAGAAACACCAGGCATGGCACTGGCATCTGAGTATTAAATACAGTCACTAACTGTATTTAATTGCCACTGCCTTTGCTGTGGCAATACCTGCTCCTGCCCCTTGGGATGCAGGGGTAAATCCAGTCCCCTCTAACTAATACCAGTGTACCTACAAGGAATTTGAGCCCTTGCACAGTCCAGTATCCTAAATGCCCATGCCCGCAGTATATAAGGCACACAACTTAATGACTTTTGTTTGAAGGTGGGTATATAAAGTGTGCTGGAAGGAGAGAAACTCCTGGTGCGCAGCTTCCCGAGGCGCATCCCTGCATGAGCAGGTGATTTGCTGTGTCTTCCTTGAAGATACGTAAAGCTGCCTTCATCCTGGGAGAGTAAGGTACGGGATGGATCCCACGGAGCAGACCTGCTCAGGTTCGTTAACTGAGGCTAAGGAGAAGCTCTCAGGTGAGCACAGCTAAACTTTACTGTTCTAGTCTGTGTCTTGGCTCCCGGTTATTTTTGAAGTGCACAGTCTCACCAGGGCTTTGTCTGGAAGGCAGATAAAAGATGTAGTGGGGGCCCCAAGAAGCTGTTGCTGTATGCAAACATAGCCGGTGGCAAAGTGATTAGGACAAGTGAATTAACTCAGGGAGCTGATGTCCATGGTGCATCTGTGCAGTAGGTTTGTAGGGTTATCGGGGCGTTGGATATTAATCTGGGCAAAAAGGAGTCATGCTCTCCAAGCAGGAGCCTGACCTTTCCAATGGTTGTTCTATTTGCTGTCTGTTGAAATGGATTTTATTGAATGGCTTTACTCTCATCAGGCTTCAGGGACCTTGTTTTCTAAACAGGATCTGAGGAGATTGGGTCGCAGGCGTCCTGACACCGGGGCTGTGCTGCACGTCTCAGCCCTGCACTGACCCCGGAGCAGAGGGATGGATGTTGGCGACCAGCCTGCGGTGCCAGGGCACACTCCGTTTCAGGGAAGAAAAACATGAAATACTGATTTATTTATTTATTTTATTATTTTTAATTATTTTTTTTTCCTCTTGCAATGATCCTTATTTCAAAGAGTTTTAACTGAATGTGGATTTTATTAAAGTGGCATTTCTCAGAGGAGGAGGACAAGCAAAGAGCGCTCCTGAGGGGCTGTGGCATCAAGTCGAATATCTTAAAAGGCCCTCCGTGTCAAAGCATTTGAGCTTCACCTTCTCCCTGGGGTCCTGGTTTTCTTGGGCTTTGACTAACCAGAAGGTGTAGCAACAGCCACTATTTATGGAGGGGGGGCGTGTGGGGATAAATGGCAGTGTCTGGAACAAGTCCAGGTGAAGGACTTCTCGTGCAGGACTTCGCTTAGCTGCCACGCTGCAATCTCGGCGATAAGATGAGCTGATAAGATATCTGCTGAGGGGACGAGGGGGCTGCTTATCTTTTTCCTGCAGTGAGACCGCGTCGGGGAATTTGGCATTTTCAGCGCGCGCTTAGTAACAAGCTCTGAATTTGGAGGAGTGGAAAATGTGAGTCGATCTAATTATAAACCAGCTTTTCAGACGGGCTGGGAAGTTCCTTGTTTTGTCCTGCTCTTACGGGCTGCTGCCCTGAGCATCCGGGGGGCCTGAGGAATGCAACGGGAAGGAGAATCCTGCAAAGGAGCCGACCTGGGATTGCGGGATCTGGCTCGCCTTTCCTTGCCGCACTCTTGAACGCCAGCTTTCCAGCAATCTGCTGATGGCAGGAATAAATTGCCGGAGCTGGTTAGCTGTGTGGCGGCAGCACTAAACCCCCAGCACTTGGCATCCCCGCTGTGTGGTATTTTTGCTTCCCTTTGGCCTTTCGCTTACAAAAAGTCAAGCTGAAAGAAGAGCCCGGCTGAACTTTTTTTAATTTTTTTCTTTTTTTTTAAGCCATTTGAGGCTTTTCCTGCCCCCCAAACAAGGGAAAAAGCGGGGTGTGGGCAGCCCGTGCTGACCCCAGCCCTGGCGCGGGCGGGCTGTGCCTTCCCCCTCCAACAATAAGGCTAAACAAATCCTTCCAAGCTGCTTGCACGGACCGATGAAAGGAGGATTTCTTGGGGACACTCAATGTTTTGTAGTGACCTCCCAGTGAAACAGCTGTTGTGTTCCCTTGCCCAGGCAGAGTGGGATGCTGAATGGTGCCCTTATAGCAAACACAGAGGCGCATCTGGAAAAGAAGCCGTCACGGCAGGAGTATGCGAGGGTGGCAGGAGCTGGGCGTAGCCTGTGCCTCGCGAAGCCATTTTACTGAAGTTGGCAAGACAAAAAGCACCGCTCCTCGGGCAGGCTGAGTCCCCAGCACAGCCCTGCGCTTCCATCCACAGAGGAGGGGGCTTCGCTTGCCCGCTCGGTGGCTGGAAAACGCAGATGAGCTGCAGGCACCTAAACTTCTCCTTGGGGTTTTCATGTGGGTGTAAAAGTAAGTAGAGCGGCTGCTTCAAGTGGCTTTGCCGCCTGGTCCTTCAGGGACTGATGTTTGAACTTGGAAGTCGAGGGCCAGGACCTGTGACACAGGCTCTGCAGCCTTGCTGTCCAAAAAGTTTGGTTTTGTGTTTTTTTTTTTTCTCCCTAAGGCAATAGCTTCAGTGTAGGGAGATGTGCAGGAAGAGCTTTGCGGGGCTTTGGCTGGGAGCAGCCGAAACGCGGGGTTAGTTTAACCGTCCTGACCTACCCCCTGCACAAAGGAAGCACCAATTACCGGCTGTTCCCATACGGAGTTCGGTCTCTGAGCAGAGGTGGTGAGCTCCTGCTGGCAATGAAGACTCGGGTCACCGAGGCTGACGTACTTCTGAGAGCCAGTGAAGTCTCCGGGCTGTTTTTAGACTTTCAGGGGCAGATGCATCTGCATGAAATGTCCTGGAGCAGCTTGTTTCTGTCCATGAGTTCCTGCGCCTTTCGTCCAAGCCACATGGCCGCTCAGAAGAAGAACTCTGTCTGCTGAGGATCCCCAAAAGCTCTGGAAGGTATCACAGGCCCCTCTGCAGGGAAGTGCGTGTGCTGCGATGTCTCCCTGCTCGCTGAGCCAAGTAAATGCAACTTTCCTTTCTTCAGACTGAGTGTGGTGGCACTGATGCTGTGCCTGAAGAGCAGAATGCTGCAGGAGGTGCCCATCCTCCTTTCACCACTGCCTTCTGGGCCTTGTGTCTGGAGGCAAGACCTGTCTGATGTCCTGGTTTGCAGCTCTGCTGTATTTGAGGAAAGGAAGGGAGGGAGATGTGAGATTGGAGGCTCCTTCTCGCATCATCTCCTGGTTGCCTACAGGCAATCACCCTGTCAGGGCTGTTCCATAGGGCCAAAGAAGAGTGGCTGTTGTGGTCTGAGGGTTGTCCAGCTCCTGCCTTAGGCCAGTTCCCTGACCCTGTGCAGCAGCTGCTGTTGCTGCAGAACCTGCCTGGGGCAGCAGTGCTCATACAGCTTGGCCACATGCACACCCCACGCCTGCAGTTACTGGCTCCATCTCCGTGTCAGTGAAGAAGAGGAAGGCATCTGATGGACCCATGGGCAGAGCCTGCATCCCAAGAGAGGACTTGATCCTCTGACTCGGAGCCCCATGTTCTCGTCGTTTTCTCCTGGCTCCAGGTTGGCTGTGCCAGCACCACAAATCACTGCGGTGGAGTTCCAGCAGACCCGGGGTGCGTGTGAAACCCACGTCTCTACCACCACTTGTTTGGCCCGTGTGGGACAAGGCAGCCCAAAACCCGCCTGGTTTGGGGCTGAGACCCCCTGTTGCTTCTGCTGCTGCATTAGCAGGGGGTTAAGGTGAAGCTTGGGCTTAAGCGACCAGCTTAAGTCTGCCTCTTTCTCCGCAGCTATATTTGCATTTGAATTGCATTCCTTTCCATTTTCTTTCCCCTGCCCGCTGGTTAATTGCTTGCAGAAGCCTGAGCACCGCAGAGGAGGAGGTTTAACACCGGTGGGGTCAGATGGGCTGGAGCACAGTTCAGCCTGCCTTCTGTTCGGCTTTGGAGAGGGCTCAGCCGGGGTGTGTTTCATTATTGGCCGTGTGTGTTAGGGCAACGCTGAAGGAGCGACCCAGAAGGGGAGTCGGTCGTACAGTAAATTGTCATCAGTAATTATACTCCAGATGAAATCCCTGGCACGGGGTCTGTCTCTCAGCAACGGCTGGACGCAAGGAGGAGAAAGGGGGTGGGGGGAGGTGGGAGATCTGGCAGAGCTGCGGGAGTTATCCATGCTCACCCCTGCCCAAAAGCAGTCGGGGAATTTTTCAGGAAGGAGCTGAGTCCCTGGCTGCTGCTGCTGCCCACGGGAAGGTCTGGCAGCATCGGCTCGGGAGATCCCATCGGATACCTCCAGGGCCGGGAGGGTTTCATACTGGTGTGCCAAAGGGAGACCCGTGGCAGGATCCCACGGTACCCATCTCCTGGCAAAGGACTCGCTGCCTCCTTTTTGGAGAATTCAGGAGGAGGAGGACTAAATACTTCGAGGGTTGGAGGGGGCACTCTTGTAGGCAAGAATGTGGTTTTTGCCTGAATTCCCTCTGAGACAGCAGTTTTGCTGGCTGCCCCTTTGCTTATCTTTGTCCCGTGGGCTATAGGGCTTTAAGATCCAAGTTTAAAAAAAAACAAAAACCCAAATCAAACCGAGCTATCTTCTTTCATGAGCTGACTGCTCTAAAAATAACAGGCCACGTATATCTGAAAGGTCTCTGTGAACAAGGTCTTCAAAACCAGCCAGACCTGCTGTACGTATTTAATATCGCAAACATGGCCACTTTTTTAATGGCCCTCAGTACACTGCCAGGCTTGTGTAATCTTTAGCCGATAAGCAGTCATTTACAATTATCTCAAATAATGGGAAAACAAAGAGCCTTTTTTTTTTTTTTTTTTCTTGAGCAACGGAAGAGTTATTTTGAAACCGGACCCCTTGAGGGAAATGGCAAGGCTTAAGGCTGATATTTATTGCATACATAGAAAAACCGGGAAACTTCTTACACGAAAACCAGAGATCCCAAATCATTAACTATGGGTAGCCTTAACAAATACCCTTTGAAGCCATATTTGAAGGAAACATTGCTAGAACAGAGTCCAGGGCTTCACCCCACCACAAGCACAGTAGCGGCCGTGGCCAGGACAGCCCTCGCCGAGGGCCCCGCTGATGAGCGGTCATTTAGGAACAAGTATTTTGATTCGGCCCGATTAACTGCTTTGATTAACCGCTCTAATCTTGCGGGGCTCTTCCTTTGCCATGCGAACTTGGATGAGTTCTGCTGCCCAGGGCAGTAGCTGCATTTAAAGCGGAGCCATCGACCACCTGTGACTTGTTGCCTTCCCGAAGGTTCCCCAGGGGAGGCACGGGCATCCTCAGGGGTTTCACAGGCGTGATACACATCAATTTTGATTTTTCTTAATCACCTCTTGCAGAACCCTTAGAAGCACTCCGCCTCTCCTCACAGGTTGAGTGCAGCCGAACTAGCTCAGCTCTTTTTAAATCAAGTTTAAGTGGGTTTATAAATGTTTTGCAACCGCCGCATCACTGCTAGAACAAGTTGTCCCAGGAGGTGATTGCCTGGCCTGTTTTTGTTTTCCAGGAGAGCCTAGTTTTCAGTGTGAATCTGTCTAGTTGCAGTTTTATTTTCTAGCACAGGCCCCTAAGAACGTGACCTCACATGTAAACTGTAGGTTAAAAATGGTTTTCCAAGAAGAAATAATCGGAATGGCCAGTGCCTCCCGCACTGTCCTTTCTGCCCGTGAGTTTGGCCACCTTTCCTGGATGAGTTTGGCTGTCAGACATGGGAACACATATGACTGATGAGAGAGTCGCCTTGTGACATGAGATTAAAGGTAACGCTTGTACGTCTCCTCCTCAAGTCATGGGCCGTGCCCCAGGAGGAGGGAGCAGCAGAAAACCCCTGCTGGGGCAGGGAAAGCTCTGGATAAGGGAGCGTGTGATCCTGTAATTAAGAGCTTTCACTGAGTGCGTGGAAGGGGAAGGTTTGTTCCAAATGTAGCCTGAAATGCCACGTTCGGCGTGCCTTTAACCACTCGCTATTAAAGTTTTTATTCTTCTTGATTGCGTAAGCCTCAATAACGCTGCGGCTTTGTCCCGGCTCCTTGTGTTTCTGCTCCTGCCCTTCCTTCTCCCCAGGGGGCAGGTTGGCAGCTAATTTCGGCACAAGGGGGACAAAGAGCGGCACCATCCATCTCCTGCTCATGCCAACGCTGGATTGGACTGGGCACTGCCCCGGCGTCGCAGTTTTTAGAGGGTGTGATGAAATTACACCTTTTTTAAATGCACACCAGTGCAGGTGAGCCCCGGTTCCTTGTCCCTCCCTTGGCAGAAGAGATGCCAAGGAAGGACAATTTGGTCCTTTGTTCCCGCGTGCCCATCTCAGGTGAAGGGCTGGTTTTCCTTCAGGCTAGCTGGGATAAAAACAGCTCCTGTTCTTGCTGTGGCAGTGGGGGGGGAGCGGGTGTACGCAGCAGTAGCGCTGCCAAAATCCCCTGTTTTCTGACAGACAGGTGGGTAAAGAGCACAGCTGGGCGGAAGGATGTTCGTGTCTCAGCACCTCCGTTCAGGTGGGATACGTCAGGGTGCAGGGCCCGTGGAGGGGCTTTTTCCATCTGCTAAAGGCAGGAATCTTAATTTCCGGTGCTGCTGCTGAGGAGTTAATGAGAAGCTGTGCTAACAGCTTTAAACTCTGCTCTATAAACTGTACCCAGCCCCTGTCTCATGATGTGCTCTCCAGCTTGTCCAGGCTGGCTGAAAGCGGGGCTGATCCTTTGCAGAGGAGAGGAATGAGGGTGTTGCCCCTACAGTTGTGGCCGAAACCCTCTGTGGCTCTTGCACAAAAGCTGTTTCATGCTGCTCTCACTGAAAGACTCTCGGGTCTTATGTGTGACCGGCAGAAGTAGGGAGGTGATTGTGCCCCTGTACTCAGCACTGGTGAGGCCACACCTGGAGTATTGTGTCCAGATTTGGGCACCTCAATACAAGAGAGATACTGAGGTGCTGGAGTAGGTGCAGAGGAGGGCAACGAAGCTGGTGAAGGGCCTGGAGAATAAATCGTACGAAGAACGATTGAGGGAGCTGGGACTGTTTAGTTTGGAGAAGAGGAGACTGAGGGGAGACCTCATCACTCTCTATAACTACTTGAAAGGACATTGTAGAGAGGTTGGTGCTGGTCTCTTCTCACAAGCAAATAGCGATAGAACAAGAGGGAATGGATTCAAGCTGCGACAGGGTAGGTTTAGACTGGACATTAGGAAGAAATTCTTCACAGTAAGAGTGATCAGACACTGGAACGGGCTGCCCAGGGAGGTGGCTGAGTCACCATCCTTGGATGAGTTTAAGAGTCGCTTAGATGTGGTGTTGGGGGATATGGTGTAGGGAAAAACTTTGTAGAGTAGGGTAGATGGTTGGACTCGATGATCCCAAGGGTCTTTTCCAACCTGAATGATTCTATGATTCTACCCTTGCGGGGCTGCACATCCAGAGCCTTCAGGGTACCAAAACCCGCAGTGGGGGTGTGTGTGAGCCCCCCTACCCTGCCTGAGTCCTGGCTGGGGTGTGGGAGAGATACCCAGGGCTCCTGCTTTGCCCAGCCCTGCAGCACCGGACATCACTCCCTGTACCCCCCAGGGGCTCTCCCCAGCAGGACCCATGGTCAGGCAGGTATGGGGAGTCCAGCCCCTCTCTGCGCCCACTGCCCAACACAGGGACACTCCTGCCAGGCAGGATTCCTTGCAAAGCTCCTCGCTCAGCTTTGCATTTGGATAAACTATGAAATATGTATGAGCTTTACAGAAATGCAGAGTAACCAAAGCACCCTTTCAGGAGGAGAGCTGGAATGCAGCTCTGCATTGGACTGCATTAAGCCCACAGCCTCCACCAGGCTGCTAAATCTGTCTTTGTGGGGCCCAAAAAGTCTTGTTTCCTCTGGGTCTGGGGGGACATACCTCCTGGCAAGCCTGGCCAGGGCAGGTGGCACACAAGACCCCGCTAATTCTGACTGCCAGACTCCCTGGGGTTGGAGAGGTGGCAGTGAATTGCCCGGGAGACACTTTCCAAACACCTCCCAGCCCCGGGAGGGTGGTAAAGCTCAACTTACTCACCCTGGGGTACCTACAGCCCCGGGAAATGTCACAGCCCGCTGAGCTGGCAGCGTCCCCTTCCACCAGCTGTAGCACAGACAGATGGATGTCAGCTGCTGGGAATGGGGGGTTTGGGGGTTCGTGTCCACCCTCAGCCATGGCCTGAGGTGGAAGGCAGGAGTCCCCTGGGTTCTGACACACGTGGCTTTTCCCTGTGCGGGGTGGGGAGCACTTTGGCAAGGTGTCAGCCTTGCTGGTGACATTTTGGAGAGAAACGTTTTTTTCTCCGCATGAGCGAAATGGCCAGGAGACCCTCAGGGTCTGGATCGGGGCTGGCTGGGGAGGGAACCCCAAGTCGGAAGAGGAGGGTGGGCTCAGAACAGCACAAATGGATAAGCTGGGAAGTGGAGGCAGCCGCCGAGGTTACTTCTGGCTTGCTTCTCCCCTGGAGCCTATGGAAATGCCATCATTGTGTACGTTGCTCCTGCAGTTGGGCCACACGGTTTGAAGGGGAGACTTGTGCTCTTGGACTGCGCTTCCCTAATCCACACCACAAATCACATTAAAAAAAAAAGAAAAAAAAAAGAAGTGTTGCTGTTGACCTAAAAGAGGTAGTAAATATTGCGTTGGAGTCCTGAGGTGCCTGCGGTCTGGGCCAAAGCTGCTCCTTGTTTCTAGCCTGCAGAGCAAGTTGTTATATCAAAATGAAATCCTTCATTTTAAGCTAACTCTGAGGATGAAGCCAGGCTGGTGCGCTGTCCTGGGCCGTCTCCCTGCCTGCCCACGCTGGCCATCGCAGCACTGGGGTGGCCACATGTCGGGTTTGCTCCCCTCCTTTGGCCCCGGGGGGCCGTTCCTCTGGCAGGGCAGGAGGACGCCGTGTTTTAAGCGGCTGCATCTCGGGATTTACTGCTGCTTCTTGAGTGCTGGCGTGCTCCAAGCAGGCGGGGGACTCCGAGCCATATTTTGCCGGCTTCTGGCCCCTCCAGCTCAGCTGGGGGCAGCGGGACAAAGCTGGAAGTTAACAGAGAAAACGTACGTTCTGCAGAGCTGTGGGAGCAATGGGCTGGCAAGGTGCTATCAGGTGAGGAAAGGAGCGAGACGGCGGGGATGGGAGAGGAAGAAGGAGGAGTGGGAAGAGGGCAGTTGTTAGATTGGCCCTACCGTATCACGTAACCTCACCCTCAGCTTCGTAGCTGTCCCCGTGACTTAAACTCCCCTTCTGCCCCCAGAGAAAATGAACTGCTTGTGCTTAGTAGTTGCACAGCAAGCGCTAGAGAGCTGGTGCCTGCAGGTGAGGGACCTTTTCAGGACTTTGTGACCTCCCTTGGCTCCTTAAGCCCTTTGGGACCAGTGCACCCTGCAGAGCTCCTCCTTGCCACCATGCAGAGGAGGAGACACAGGCTGCCCTGCTCTGGCCAGGATGTTCCTTCCCCGGTTATTATACAGGGATTTTTTTTTCTTTAATCCTTTAAATTAAACGTTATTGCAGCTAGAACCTGTCCTAATGCTGTACTTCTAAACGCACCTCCTTTTTTTTTTTTGGTTTGGTAGATCTCCGAAGCCGGGAAGGACTCCTTGCCTTCTTGGTTACACTGGAATGCGGAGAGCAGCTCCCTGGAAGGGCTGCCCCTTGACACGGACAAGGGCGTCCACTACATCTCGGTGACCACACTGCAGCCCTTCCCGAACGGGAGCTACGTGCCACAGACCGCAAATGTCTTCTCCGTTGAGGTCCACCAAGAAGACCACAACGAGCCTCAGTCGGTGCGAGCGGCTGCCCAAGACACGGGTGACGCGGCGCCGTTCGTGTGCGGCTCGGAAGAGCCGGTCACTATCCTGACTGTCATTTTGGATGCCGACTTAACAAAAATGACGCCAAAGCAGAGGATTGAACTCTTAAACAGAATGAGAAGCTTCTCGGAGGTGGAACTTCATAACATGAAGTTGGTTCCTGTTGTAAATAACAGACTCTTCGACATGTCAGCCTTCATGGCTGGACCGGGAAACGCAAAGAAAGTGGTGGAAAACGGGGCCTTACTCTCATGGAAACTGGGATGTTCTCTGAGCCAAAACAGTGTCCCCAACATCAGCAAGGTGGAGGCTCCAGCTAAGGAAGGAACCATGTCCGCCCGCCTTGGCTACCCTGTTGTTGGCTGGCACATTGCCAACAAGAAACCTCACCTCCCAAAGAGGATGCGGCGGCAGATCAATGCCACCCCTACACCTTTGACTGCCATCGGGCCACCCACCACTGCCGCGCAAGAGCCACCAACCAGGATTGTCCCCACCCCGACGTCGCCCGCCATCGCGCCACCCACAGAGACGACAGCACCCCCAGTCCGGGAGCCCATACCGCTGCCGAGGAAGCCTACGGTCACCATCAGAACAAGAGGCCCCATCGTCCAGACCCCCACTCTGGGACCCATCCAGCCAACCAGGGTAGCAGAAGGCACCGGCACAGCCTCCGTGCCAATTCGCCCCACGATGCCCGGGTACGTAGAGCCCACGGCAGTGATCACACCGCCCACAACCACCACCAAGAAACCCAGAGTCTCCACTCTGAAGCCAGCCACGCCGTCCACCACGGATTCCTCCACAGCGACGACACGAAGGCCTACTCGGAGACCCAAAACACCCCGTCCGACGAAGCCTCCCAGCACGACCAGATCCCCCATCTCTAAGCTGACAACGGCCTCCCCGCCGACCCGTGTACGCACCACAGCCAGCGGCCTCCCCCGGCCCGGGGAGCCGAACGAGCCACCCAAGTTGACCAACCACATCGACAGGGTCGACGCGTGGGAGGGCACCTACTTTGAGGTTAAAATACCATCGGACACCTTCTACGACAAGGAAGACACCACCACAGACAAACTGCAGCTGACATTGAAGCTGAAGGAGCAGCAAATGATTGAGGAGAACTCATGGGTGCAGTTCAACAGCACCAGCCAGCTCATGTACGGCATGCCCGACCACAACCACATCGGCAAGCACGAGTACTTCATGTACGCGACCGACAAAGGCGGGCTCTTCGCCGTGGATGCTTTTGAAATCCACGTCCACAAACGCCCGCACGGAGACAAGTCTCCAGTGAAGTTCAAGGCCAGGCTGGAAGGGGACCACAACACGGTGGTGAATGACATCAATAAGAAGATCATGCTAGTGAAGAAGCTGGCTCTGGCGTTCGGCGACAGGAACAGCAGCACCATCACGGTGCAGGACATCGCCAAAGGCTCCATCGTAGTGGAGTGGACGAACAACACGCTGCCCCTGGAGCCCTGCCCCCGGGAGCAGATCCGGACTTTGAGCAAAAAAATTGCGGATGACTCCGGCGGGCCGAGCCTGGCCTTCTCCAACATCTTGCAGCCCGAGTTCAAGCCTCTGAACGTGTCGGTGGTGGGCTCCGGCAGCTGCAGGCACATCCAGTTCATCCCCGTGACAAAGGACGGCAGGGTGATCTCAGAGGCAACGCCGACGGTGGTGGCAGGCAAAGACCCCGAGAAGAGCAGCGAGGACGACGTGTACCTTCACACCGTCATCCCAGCCGTGGTGGTGGCCGCCATCCTTCTCGTGGCCGGCATCATCGCCATGATCTGCTACCGCAAGAAGAGGAAAGGGAAGCTGACCATCGAAGACCAGGCCACCTTCATCAAGAAAGGTGTGCCCATCATCTTTGCCGACGAGCTGGACGACTCCAAGCCTCCGCCGTCCTCCAGCATGCCCCTCATCCTCCAGGAGGAGAAAGCCCCTCTGCCCCCCCCAGAGTACCCCAACCAGAGCATGCCGGAGACCACACCGCTCAACCAGGACACCATCGGGGAGTACACGCCGCTGCGGGACGAGGACCCCAACGCGCCGCCCTACCAGCCTCCCCCCCCCTTCACCGCACCCATGGAGGGGAAAGGCTCCCGCCCGAAGAACATGACCCCCTACAGGTCCCCGCCGCCCTATGTCCCCCCTTAACGAACGGGAAGGCTCTCGGGGGGAGAAGGGGCCTCCAGCTCCACGCCAGTGCTGTCTGTGGGCCGGCAGCCCCCCCTCGCCAGCCGGGAACCCTAAACCCCAGCCCGCTCCCCAGCAGGCCCTCCCCGGCTGTGCCCGCCGCACCGGAGCGCTCGCGGGACTCGGGGGGACACTTGTTTTATTTTTGCCTAACAAGCTTTGGTTTTATTTTATTCATAGAAAAAAAAAAAAGAAAAATTCTCGGCTCAAACACGCCTTCCCGGCGGCTGGGCTTCTGGCGGGGGCCGGGGCCGGGGCGGTGGGCAGGGAGGGGGGACAGGGACGGGGACGGGACGGGTCGGGATGGGACGGGACGGGAGGAGCAGGCAGCACTGGGGTAGCACTCTGGGTCTCCGCTGTTTGCCTTTAACACTAACTGTACTGTTTTTTCTATTCACATGTGTCTAGCTACAGGACGTAACATGAAAGGTAGCCTAAAAACAATTAAATTCAAGGGACTTTCTGAAGTCAATGTTTTAAGTTTTTACATTTAATCTGCTGTTTACCTAAACTGGGATGTGTAGATTTTTGGAGGGAGGGGGAGGGCAGTGCTGTGCCTGCAGGCGAGCTCCAGGGGTGATTCGGGACTGGCTTTGGGGGGGACACCCTTGAGGAGAGCCAGCCTCTTCCTCCTCCTCCTCCTCCTCCTCCTCGGGGAGATCAGCTTCTTGGTTCAGGGTTTGATTCTTTTATTATTATGATTTTTGTTTTTAATCAAAGAAATCCTATTTTTCTCACGCATCTTAAAATAGTCATCAGTTGAGTCAGACTGGCTTGGGGTACCTTTGGCTGCACCTCGGGGTGCAAGCGCTGTGCCGGGGTCAGGGTGGTCTTTTTTTTAGGCAAAACCCCTTCCCCGCGAGGTGTTTTGGCGATGGTGGGGTGTTTCCTCCGTAGCCCGGTGCCGTCTCTTTGCTTCGACTCCTCCTGGAGAGCGGTGCTGGAACGGCTTCACTCTCGGCTGCTCCAGGCCCGGACGCTGTTGGAAAAGTTAAAAAAGTTTAAAAAAAAAAAAAAAAAGAAAAAAAGGCAAAAAAAAAAAAAGCGCCAGGAATAGTTAATAGTGGGGAAAAAAAAAATAATCGGTGAACTCTCTCAAATCTAATTTTCTACTAAATTTTTTGATACAGCCTCCGATTGTTTTATTAAAAAAAAAAAAAAAAAAAAAAAAAAAAGACTTATAAACCGGTGTAGCGCTGCCAGCAGTTCGTACCAGCTTCAGCTTCCTAGTGCCGGCTCCGGGGACCCACCGCCCGGCTCGGGCCCAGCCGCGGGGCCGCCCCCCCCCCCCCGCCCCTTCCTTCACTTAATCGCTATTATTTGTTTTTTCTCTCCGTCGCGCTAGAAATCATTTTTAAGCATGGATTAATTGGTGTTTTCCCTCGGCGTTCTCCTGGGGGGAGGAGATGCGCGGGGGGGGAAGGGGGGGTGTCCCCGCGCAAACCGCAGCCGTTACCTCCCCCCCCGCCCCGTTCCCTCAGGAGCGGGGCGAGCGGCTGGGTGGGGGTCCCAGCCTCCGGGGGGGGGGGGGGGGGAGAGGGGTGACCCCTCGGTGCCGGCCCTGGGGGGAGGCGAGGGGCCGGTGTCCGCGTTGTGTAAAGGAACGTGTGGAGTCAATAAACCCTCTGCTTTACCACAGCCCTGCCTCTGCCGCCACCGCCGCGACGGGACGGGACGGGGCGGGGCGGGGCGGGGCGGGGGAGGACGGCGGGAGAGCGGTGTGGCGGCGCCCCCTGGCGGCGCTACGGTGGGGGGTTTCCGCTTCCGGTGGGCGCGGCGTGTAACGTCACCGCACACCGTCCTGGCCCCGCCCAGGAGGGGCGGCCGCGCTGCGCCGCCATGTCGGGAGCGGCGGGGCCGGGGCAGGGGCCGGGCCGGACCCCGCTGCCCTGCGCCCCCCGCCCCGCCGCCGCGCTCCAGCTGGGCGGGGGGGCCGAGCCGGCGAGGCCCGGCGTCGCTGTCATCGACCTCCGCTTCCCCCGCGGAGCCGCCGCCGACGTGAGTGCGGCCCGGCCCGGACTGGGGCGGGGGAGGCAGGGGCGGTACCGGTAGCGGGGGGGTCCCGGTCCCGGTCCCGCTGCGGGAGCGGGGATGCTGGGGGCGACAACGGTCCCCATATGGGGAAGGGATGCTAGGAGCGGTACCGGGGGGGTGGAGGGGGATGCCGGGGGCGGTGCCGGTATCGGGAGGATGCCGGTATTGCCGGGGGCAACACCCGTACCGGTGTTGGGCGGGATGCTGGGGGCGGTGCCGGTACCGGTACAGGAGGGGGGCGGAGGGATGTTGGTGCCAGGACCGACATGGGGGGGGGGGGGATGCCGGTGCGCCTGCCGGTGTCGGGGGGGGGCGAGGGGGGAGGTGCCGGTGCCTGTCCCGGTATAGGAGGGCGGATGCCGGTGCCGGTCCCAGTAGGGGCGGGGGGGGGGGGGGGGGAGGGATTCCGGTGCTGGTGCCGGTATAGGAGGGCGGATGCCGGTGCCGGTCCCAGTAGGGGCGGGGGGGGGGGGGGGGAGGGATTCCGGTGCTGGTGCCGGTATAGAGGGGCGGATGCCGGTGCCAATACCGACATGGGATGGGGATTCCGGTACGTTGTACGTTGCCGATATGGAGAGGGGGGAGATGCCAGTGCCGGTCCTGGTGTATGGGGGTGGGGGGGATACTGGTGCCAGTCCCAGTAGGTGCGGGGCGGGGGGGGATGCCACTGCCGGTACCGACATGGGAGGGGGATGCCGGTGCGGGGCTGAGGCCGCCGGTCCCGCAGGTGCAGGAGATCGTCTTCAGGAACTTCTACACGGCCTTTCTGAGCGTGCGGGTGCAGCGCCCCGGCCCCGCCGGCCCCCGCCGCTGGGTGACCTGCCTCCGGGACTACCGCCTGATGCCCTGCCCGCACACCGAGGAGGGCTCCCAGGACTACTTCTCCCTCCACCGCCACCAGGTCAGCACGGCCGGACGGTGGCCACGGCATCACCCACACCCCTCGGGGCTCCCAGTCCCCAGGGATCTGTGCTGATGCCCCCACGGTGCCTCTCTTGCCCTTGCGAGCCCTTCTAGGCAGCGAGGGTCCCCGTGCTGGCCCTGCCCGTGCCCCACTCAGCCCAGACAGCCACCACAAGGTGACATTTCCCTCGGGCTCTTTCCATCAGGGGTGGGTTGGGGTGTTTTTTTGGACCAAATCCCAAAAGGTGCCTTGGAGCAGTACCAGCCCCTGCTGTACCCCCAGCTGTGACGGCTCCCCCCGTCCTTGTCCCTTCAGATGCTGTGTGACATGGACCAGGTGACAGCGATGCGGTTCATCCTGCGGCAGCCCTCCCCGGTCTGGCTCCACTTCACCATCGAGGAGCTGCAGATTTTCCCCCCCGGACAGAAGGTGAGCAGGTGCCCCCTCCAGGCACAGCAGGGGGTCCTCGACAGGCCACTGTCCCCAGCCCTGTGCCTGGCATTGCTCCCCACGGCTCCAGGGGCTTCAGGCACCCTTCAGAGCATACAGGGGAGTGGGTCTGAGTCCCTGTCCTTCGCTGGGGCACTTGGGGTCCCCTTGTGTGCTGGGGGCTGGGGAGGGACTGCTCCAGCCAGCCCCAGCCCTGCCCGTTTTGGAGGTGGATGAGTAAGCACATAATCACAGAATGATACGCGGTTGGAAGGGACCTCTGGAGATCATCTAGTCCAACCCTCCTGCCAAAGCAGGTCCTCCTAGAGCAGGTTGCACAGGAACGTGTCCAGACGGACGGAGACTCCACCACCTCTCTGGGCAGCCTGCTCCAGTGCTCTGCCACCCTCAAAGTGAAGAAGTTCCTCCTCATGTTTAGATGGAACTTCTTATGTACAAGTTTGTGCCCATTTTCCCCTTGTCCAGCAGCGGGACAGAGCTGGAAGTTGCTGCTCCAAATTATGGGTTGCAAACACCCAACCTGAACACAAAATTCCCTTTAATTGTAAAGCGCTACTTACACCCATCCCAACATAAATCCAGATGGGGTCCAAACTGCTCCATGGTGTGAGGGATGGAGGTGAGATTGGAGACGCCCCTTGTGTGACCCTCTGGATCTGTTTCAGAGCCCCCAGAAGGATTTCCCCTCCTGGCTCTCCCAGCTGACCCCTCCGGAGCAGCCAGCCAGCCTGCACGGGGTGAGTAGTCCCTGCTGAGGTATTACGGAGAAGGAGGGACATGTGTGAGGTACCAGCCACGGGCATGACCGTCACTTGTGAGGCTGCTGGCCCCATCCCTGCCCCATCAGCTCCAGGCTCCCACCAGGAATAGTTGTGGAGCCCCAAAATGCCCCGCCTTGTGCTGGAAATAGTTTGCAGCGTTCAGAAGAAAAATATCTCCATGGGGATGTGCGATTTGAGGAGATGCTGAAGTCTTGCTGCCCTCTAGCCTGGGGACAGGAACATCCCCGTGGGAGCGGTGGGTGGGCAGCATCGCTCAGCCGGCGGGTGGGACGTGTGGGGACAGCGCGGCCTGGTCCCCAGTGCTTTGCAGCGGGTGCACCATGGGGAATGTGTTGCCCGGCCAGGATAGCACGTGAGCAGAGGGAGATCACAGCCACGGCACGTGTTTACGGCTTGTGAGCCACATCTGCCTGGCCGGTGGCCTTCGGTGAGCAAAGTCCGGGCAGGGGCGGGCAGCTGGCTCGCCCACAGAGACCTGCTGAATCAGCCACTGGTGTTTTGCCTGTAGGACCAGGCTGTGCCAGGAGCGATGCCACGTGCCACCGTCCCTTGCTGCTCGCTTGGATCACATCCCCCTTGGTCCAGGGGGAAATGCCGGGGGTTGCTCTGGGTTTGGCTGTTCCCAGCATCACCACGAGGCACCCACTGGCACCGTGGGCAGGCGAGAGGTGGCACAGAGCTTCACCTCAGTGTGGAGAGCCACCACTGAGCCCGCGTGTTCCATCTGGCTGAAGGTCCCTGGGGGGAACCGGCACTTGCAGCGGGGCGTTCTGTCACCAAGCCCGGGGAGTGCCGCCGAGGGAGGCTGTTGGGAAACTCTGGACTGTGTGATTAGTTTTTTTAATCATTAGCCAGCGATCTGCTTTCTGCCCTTGGCCTGGATGCCCGCCAGCGGAGACGGGCTGTGTCGGCACCGTGGCCCCAGGGCTCAGGGTCACCCCTTTCTCCAGCTGCCTGTTTTCCTGAAGTGGGGCCTCCCGCTCACCCTGCATTGGGAAACCACCAGCAGGTCGGGAGCGTGGGCACCATCGCAATACTGCCCAGCTCCCTGGGGCGGGGGGGGGGGGGGGGGGGGAGGGGGAACAGCCATCCAGCCACACCACTGCCTGAGCCCAGGGTGATCCAGCCCATCAGGGCCATTCCCGCTCTGCAGCATCGTGCCCACTTCTTTCCAGGAGCTCCCCGACCCGGAGAAGGTGTCGACGGAGGTGCAGCAAATGTGGGTGCTGACGGAGGTGATCCGGGCTCGCCAGGCAGCCGCCCGCATCGGGCGCTTCGACGTGAGTTGGGGTCTCCAGCCCTCCCCGCATTGCTGGGGGAGCCCTCCCGGAGGGGCTGCTCCCGGTGGGATGCGGCGGGGGGGGTTTGGGATGGAGTGGAGCAATGGTGCCAGGGGGAGGCACAGCGTGTTAGGGTGCTGCACGGGGACAGACGGTTGCTCACTTTTCCAGGTGGACGGCTGCTACGATGTCAACCTGCTCTCCTACACGTGAGCCCCGCGGGTGCCCGACAAGAGGGAGCTCTGGCCCTCCCGCATCGTCCCCCCAGGGGTTCCAGGCCCTCCCTGTGCCCCTTCCCCAATTCCTCCTGCGCTGGCCGGTGATGGTGGGCAGCGCTGCCACCCCCCTGGGGGCCTCTCCCTTCCGCTGCCGGGGCTCTGTGCTTGGCACGTCCCAGCGGGCAGAGCCCGGCTCCCTCACCCTACCTCTGCCCTGGGGAGCGGCTGCCTGCCCTGCCTGCGCTGCCTGCGGGACCAGGCTCCCGCAGACAAGGGGGTGCAGGGGCTGGCCTCCACCACGTTCGGGGGGGCCGAGGAGCTGCCCGGGGCGGGGGGGGAAGAGGGCGACGCGGGGAGACTCGGTCACGACTAAAAGCTGCTACCTTGGTCTTGCCTGTGCCTGCCTGTCTCATTTCGGGGGGGGTGGTCGGGATGTCCGCGACCGGGCAGGACCCGCACCCAGCATCCCCTCGGGCCGGCGGCGGGGGAGGCGGTGCCGGTGTGCGGGGCGGGGCGGGGGCCGGGCGGACTCCATGTCCCAGGGTCCCCGGGGCCGGGTCCCGGGCCGTGCCCTACCGGGGAAGGAGGAAGGATGCTGCGGGCCTGCTGCCGCGCCGCTCTGCCCCGCCGGACCCCGGGCTCCGCGCCGCTGAGCGGGAGCGGGGGGTCCGGGGAAGGGGGGGCGCTGAAGCGGACGCCGCTGGACGCCCTGCACCGGTCCCGCGGCGGGAGGATGGTGGCGTTCGCCGGCTGGAGCTTGCCGCTGCACTACGGCCAGGGCCACCTCCAGTCCCACCTGCACACCCGCCGCCACTGCTCCCTCTTCGACGTCTCCCACATGCTGCAGGTAGCCGGGGCGGGATGCGGCGGGGGGGGCGGAGGGGCCACGACATGGGGATGGCACCCACACCACCTCACCTGCTCCCCCCGGCACCTTCCAGACCCGGGTGTACGGCCGGGACCGCGTCAGGTTCATGGAGAGCCTGGTGGTGGGGGACATCGGGGAGCTGAAGCCGGGACAGGTACGTGACACAGGGTGGCCGGTGGGGTCAGAGGTCCCTGGGGACACCCGGGGTTGGGGGCGGCGGGAGGGGACAGGCAGCCTGCCCACGCTCCCAAGGGCCGTGTCCCACAGGGCACCCTGACGCTGCTCACCAACGAGAGGGGCGGCATCGTGGATGACCTCATCGTCACCAACACGTCAGAAGATCACCTCTACGTGGTGTCCAACGCTGGCTGTGCAGACAAGGACTTGACCGTCATGAGGGTATGGGGCAGCCCGAGCCCCGCGGGAGGTGGGGACACATGGTGGGAATGAGCCCCCCGCCTCCACCTTTCGGTGACGTCTATGGCTGCGCAGGGCAAGGTGGCCATGGCCATGTGCGGGGCTGGCACTAGCCCCGGCCCCTGTGCTAGCAGCCCGCTGTCACCCTGGCAGGACAGAGCGGCGGAGCTGCAGGCTGCCGGCAGTGACGTCCACCTGGAGGTGTCAGACAACGCGCTGCTGGCTCTGCAAGGTAGCGGGGACCCCGTGTGGGCTGTCAGCAAGCATCACCACACGGGGGTCTCACCCTCAGCGAGTGCCAGACTGCACCCTGCTTCGAGTCCCTGCCCGATGGATGTCCATGCTCTCCCCATATCCCCCCCTTCCCCAGACACTGCCGTCCCCCAGAGCTACCTGCCTCCCCAGGTCCCTCCATGGCACGGGTGCTGCAGGCAGGGCTGTCGGATGACCTGGCCAAGCTGTCCTTCATGAACAGCATCACCACGACCATCTTTGGCGTGCCGGGCTGCCGGGTCACGCGCTGCGGCTACACCGGCGAGGACGGCGTAGAGGTAGCCCGGGAGCTGCGCCAGCACCCCTCCTCCGCGGTACCGAGGGCAACACCGTGCCCTGCTAACCCTGCCCGTGTCTCCGCGCAGATCTCGGTGCCTGTGGGGCAGGCGGTGGAGCTGGCTGAGCGGCTGCTGGGTGTCCCCGAGGTGTGGCCAGCAGGGCTGGCGGCCAGGGACAGCCTGCGCCTGGAGGCCGGGCTCTGCCTCTACGGCAATGACATCGACGAGACCACCACGCCTGCCGAGGCCGGGCTGATGTGGACCTTGGGTAGGTTGGGGCCATGTCCACCCCCACCTCCTCCTCAGGGTGGGCAGAGGGGCGAGGTGTCCCCACGTCCCCAACAGGGCGCAGGGGGACCAGGCAGGCATCAACGGAGCAGGACTTGCTGGCACAAAGAAGGGTGGGGGGTCCCTGTGCCAACCCTCGCCCATCTCTGCCCTGCAGGAAAGCGCCGGCGTGCGGCCATGGACTTCCCCGGCGCGGCTGTCATCATGGCACAAGTGAAAGAGAAGCCGAAGCGGAGGCGTGTGGGGCTAACGTCAGTGGGACCCCCCATCCGGCCCCACACGGCCATCCTGGGCCCTGAGGGCACACCTGTGGGTAGGTGGGAGCAGTGCGGCAGGCGCGGGCACAGCTCCAAGCTGTGCCCATGGCAGGGGGGGTGTTGGGGCTGCTGGCCCCCGCTCACCTCCCTGTGTCCTCATGTCCTCAGGCACGGTGACCAGCGGCTGCCCCTCGCCTTCCCTGGGCAAGAACATCGCCATGGGCTACGTGGAGGCGGCGCACAGCCGGGCCGGCACCACGCTCACCGTGGAGGTGCGGAAGAAGCAGCACCCAGCCCTCGTCACCAAGATGCCCTTTGTGCCCACCCACTACTACATGGCCAAGTGAGGCCAGCGCCCACCGTGGGCACGGCACCCCAATAAACACCCCCACCCCACTCTTCTGGCCTCCTCTCTGGTGACGGCGGCGGCGGGTGTCAAAGCAAGGGGCGGCGGGTGGGGGACAGCACTTTAATGGTGTGGGCAGTGCCCAGCAGGTCCTGGTGCTCCTCACTCCCGGTGCGTCTTCACCGGCTCTGCCGCCGAGCCCTCCCTGCAAGAGAGGGGCAGCGTGAGCAGGGCTGGGGCAGCACCCTGGCATGGGGCACAGCCCAGCACTTACTGGGGTGTACTGGTCTGAGGGCACAGCTGGGAGTGCACTCACTGGGGTGCAGCGGTTTGGGGGTGCAGCTGAGAGGACACTCACTGGGCTGGGGGCAGCTGGGAGGGCATTTACTGGGCTGTACTGGGCTGGGGGCAGATGGGAGGGCGCTCATTGGGGTGCACTGGTCGGGAGGCATGGATGGGAGGGTGCTCACTGGGCTGTACTGGGCTGGGGGTGCAACCATGAGGATGCTCACTGGGGCACACTGGGCTCCGGGGGGCACTCACTGGGGTGCATTGGTTTGGGTGTACAGCGGGGAGGGTGCTCACTGGGCTGTACTGGTCTGGGTGCAGACGGAAGGGCGCTCACTGGGCTGTACTGGGCTGGGGGCAGATGGGAGGGCATTACTGGGCTGTACTGGGCTGGGGGTGCAGCTGGGGGGAGGCATTTGCTGGGTTGTGCTGGCCCAGGGGTGCAGCCAGGAGGGTGCTTACTGGGACACACTGGGATGGGGGGGGCGCTCACTGGGGTGCACCGGTCGGTGCCGGGGCGGGCCGAGGCCGGGACGGATGGCTGCGGGGCGGGGGGGTGGGTCGGTGGTGTCGGGCCCGGTAACGGTCGGGACTCACCGGGGCGGGCAGTGCCGCTCGGCGCCGCCGTTGCGTCCGGCCGGGCCGGCGGGGGAGAGGGAGTGTGCGCGGGGCCGGGCGGGCCCGGTGCCGGGGCCGGCGGGCCGGCGTGCGGTGGGCCCCGTCCGGTAGCAGAGGGCGGCCACCGCCCCGCCGTAAGCTCGCCAGGCCAGGCGGACGCCCAGCAGGCTGAGGCCCAGCCAGAGCAGCAGGAGCTGGCACAGCGCGGCCCGCACGTCCTGCGCCGCCCATTCGGCCGCCAGCTCCCGGCCCAGCGCGACCAGCGCCCGCCACGGCGACTGCCAAGCCCCCGCCGCCGCCATGGCTGCGCCGGCCGCCGCCGGGCCTTCCGGGTGGGCGGGGCCTCCTGAGTGGGCAGTGATTAGGGGCGTGGCCTAGGGGGCGTGGCCTTCCCGTAAAGCTGAGCCTCCGCTGATAGGCTCCTCCCAGAGGCGGGTATCCAATGGGGCGTGGCCTCCCCGCTTGGTCCCTCCCGTGGGCGGGGTCTGGGCGGTGGGCGGGGTCTGGGCGGTGGGCGGGGCCGCCATGGCGGGCAGCGAGGAGAGGCTGTACTCCCGGCAGCTGTGAGTGCGGGCACCGGGGACCCGCTGCCTGCCCCCCCCCTCTCCCACCCCCCCCCCGGCGGGTCCCCGGTCCCACCGCTGACGGCCCCTGCCCCGCAGGTACGTGCTGGGCGGCGGGGCACGGCGGCTGGCCGGGGCGCGGGTGCTGGTGTCCGGGCTGCGCGGGACGGGAGCGCAGGTGGCGGCGGCGCTGGTGTTGGCGGGAACCGGGCGTGTCGTCCTGCACGATCGTGGCACCGCCTGTACCGCCGACCGCGCCCAGCAGGTACCGGCGGGGCCGGGCGGGGGGCAATGGCTACGGGCATGGGTGTGGGTGTGGGTCCCAGTAACAGGTACGGGAGTGGATCCCCGTAACAGGTATGGGTGTGGGCAGGGGTGCCGGTGATGGGTCTGAGTGTGGGTGGGGGTCCTGGTGACAGGTATGGGTGTGGGCGGGGGTCCCGGTGATGGGTCTGAGTGTGGGTGGGGGTCCCGGTGACAGGTATGGGTGTAGGTGGGGGTCCCGGTGACAAGTACGGGTGTGGGTGAGGGTCCCCATAACAGGTTCAGGTATGGGCAGGGGTCCCGGTGATGGGTCAAGATGTGGGTGAGGATCCCGGTAACAGATAGGGGTATGGGTGGGGGTCCTGGTGATGGGTACAGGTCTGGGTGAGGGTACCGGTAACAGGTATGGGTATGGGTGAGGGTACAGGTAATGGGTATGGGCAGGGGTCCTGGTAACAGGTAAAGGTGTGGGCAAGGGTCCCAGTAATGGGTATCGGTACGGCCAGAAGTCCCAGTAATGGGTATGGGTATACGGCCAGGGGTCCCAGTAACGGATACAGGTATGGCGAGAGGTCCTGGTAATGGGTACAGGTATGGGCAGGGGTCTCAGTAACGGGTGTGGGTATGGGCAAGGGTCCCAGTGACCAGTACAGGTGTGGGAAGTGGTCCCGGTAACAGGGACAGGTATAGACAGGGGTCTTGGTAACAGGTATGGCTGAGGGTGCCAGTAATGGGTACAGGTGTGGGGTGAGGGCCCCAGTAATGGGTATGGGTGTGGGAAGGGGACCCAGTAACGGGCATGGGTACAGACAGGGGTCTCCGTCCCGCGTACGGGTGTGCGTGGAGGTCCCAGCAATGGGTGTGGGTGCAGCTGGGGGATCCCTGGTGCAGGTATGAGTATGGGATGCAGGGCTTCCAGTAACAGGTACAGGTTGGGGGTCCAAGTAAGGAGTGTGGAATGGGAGGTCCCTGTCATGGGTATGCCACAGGGTGCCCCTCGTCATCACGGGCAAGGCCCATGGGGTGTCCTGTGTCACAGGTATGGTCCTTCGCAGAGGGCCCCCCAGCAGTGTGGTCAGGGCCCCATGGAGTGCCCTGCTGTGGTGGGCAGCACCCCAAACTCATGAGGTGCCCCGCCATGTGCCCACCCCACAGTTCCTCCTGGGGGAGAACGACGTGGGCCAGAACCGTGCCGAGGCATCCCAGCGGGTCCTGGCCGAGCTGAACCCCCACACGGTGGTGGCAGCTCACACCGGGGAGCTGTCGGAGGCCTTCCTCGCCTCCTTCCAGGTGAGCCCGTGCCCCTGCACCCTGGTGTCCCCCGGGACGGTGGCACCCACTGACAGCCCCGGCGCAGGTGGTGGTGTTGACTGAGTCCTCGCTGGAGGAGCAGCTCCGCATTGGGGACTTCTGCCATGACCGGGGCATCTGCTTCATTGTGGCTGACACCAAAGGACTGGCAGGGTAAGGGGTCTCTGCCACAGGGTCCTGCCACTGGCTCTGGGTCACCTTGTCCCCAGAGCCCTTGGCCCCGGGCAGAACCTGGTAGCTCTCAGGCAGCTTGGTGAGGCGTCTCCTCCAGCAAAACCCCTCCTGTCCTCTCCAGGCAGCTGTTCTGTGACTTTGGGAAGCACTTCGTTGTTGAGGAACCGGCAGAAGGGGACCCGGTGTGTGCCATCGTGCAGGACATCTCCCAGGTAGGAGGGCAGCCTCAGCAGGGTCCCCTGAGACACTGCTGCCTCCTTTATGCCACCTGGGTCTGGTCCCCCTTCCCTCACGTCCCTTCCCTTCCTCAGGGCAACCCGGGTGTGGTGACATACATGGGGACAGAAGACAGCTATGGCCACCTCTTCTCTGATGGTGACCTGGTGACATTTTCTGGTGTGGAGGGGATGACGGAGCTGAACGACCAGGAGCCCATCTGCGTCCGTGCATTGGGTGAGTTGCCCAGGGGGTCCTGGCTGCCCCAGCCCGGGGTTGGGGAACTCACCGGATCCTTGGTGGTCACCGTGACATCTGTCCCCCTCTCGTCCCCAGGTGCCTTCAAACTGGAGATCTGCGACACCAGCTCCTTCTCGCCCTACCGCTGCGGGGGCCTGGTCTCGCAAGTGCGGCTGCCCCAGGAGCACTCCTACGTAAGTCCCCCCTCGTCCCTGCGGTGCTGCCACTAGGGCTGGGACACTGCCGTGCCGTTCCTCAGCCCCGGGGAACCGCTCACCCCAGCCCTGGCGCTGTGCCGGCAGGAGCCCATGTCCCGGTCACTGGTAGATCCTAAGATCCATGTGGTGAATCCCAAGGAGCTGCCACGCAGCCGCAGCCTGCACGCCGCTTTCCAGGCCCTGCACGCTTTCCGGAGGGAGCGTAGCCACCTGCCCCGGCCCAGGGCACCAGTGAGTCCCTTTCTTGCCCCTGTCCGGTCCCCCTGGACCTCCGCCACTCTGCCCAGGGCAGCTCTCACCCCTTTGCCCGCAGGTGGATGCCGAGCGAGTGCTGGAGCTGGCGCGGAGCCTTGGGGCACAGCAGGGTCCCCTGGATGAGGATGTCGTGCGAGCCTTCGCCAGCGTGAGCGCGGGGGACCTGTGCCCCATGGCTGCCATCACCGGGGCCATGGCGGCCCAGGAGGTGCTGAAGGTGAGCAGGGCAAGGGTCCTGAGTCCTGGGTTCCCACTGGCCGGGGCTACAGCTTCGCACACTGGCCGGTAGCATTTGTTGGCCACGAGAGGGCACTTGCTGCCCACCTGGGGACACCAGACAGGTCATCAGGACTGGGGTAGGGTATGGGGGGACCCCGCTGGCCACAAAGCTGATGGGGCCCCGTTTACCCCAGGCCATCACCAGGAAGTTCTTGCCCCTGGACCAGTGGTTGTACTTCGATGCCCTGGAGTGCCTGGCACTGGAGGGGGCCGAGCGGCTGACGGAGGAGGACTGTGCCCCGGTAAGAGATGTGCCGAGTCCCTCCCGGGCACCAGGGGTGCCACGGCCACCCATGCTCATCCCGTTCCTCCATCCCGACAGAGGGGCTCTCGCTACGACGGGCAGATCGCCGTCTTTGGGGCTGCCTTCCAGGAGCAGCTGGGCCGCCAGAAGTACTTTGTGGTGAGCCAGGGCGGGTGCTGCGGTGCTGGGAGAGGCTGCAGAGCGGCTGGCTGGCGTGCCGGGAGCTGCAGCGGCTCTGCCCCGGCAGGTGGGAGCCGGCGCCATCGGCTGCGAGCTGCTGAAAAACTTTGCCATGATGGGGCTGGCGGCGGGGCCGGGTGGGGACATCACTGTCACCGATATGGACTCCATTGCCCTCTCCAACCTCCATCGGCAGCTCCTCTACCGCACGGCGGATATATCGGTGAGGTGCCATGAGGAGGGGGCCGAGCTCCCCACAGTGGGCATCTTGGCTGTCCCGGGGGCTCCCCAGGGCCATGGGGTGGTGGAGAGCCACCCACCTCCTCTCTGCCCCGACAGAAGCCAAAGTCGGTGGTGGCCGCAGCAGCCGTGCGGCACATGAACCCCGATATCAGGGTGACGGCTCACCAGAACCAGGTGGGACCTGCCACCGAGCTGCTCTACGGGGACAACTTCTTCCGGAGCTTGGATGGCGTCGCCAGCGCCCTGGACACACTGGAGGCCCGTGAGTGTTGGGGAGGGGAAAGGAGTTGAGCTGCAGGATGTGCCCCCCGGTTCCCCAGCAGCCCTGGCTCCCTGCAGGTGCCTACTTGGAGAGCCGCTGCCTCCACTACCTCACGCCGCTGCTGGACTCGGGCACGGAGGGGCCATGGGGGAACGTGCTGCCCGTGGTGCCCTCCCTGACCGATCTGCTGCGGCCAGGGGCAACCCCCGGGGATGGCACCTTCCCCCTCTGCACCCTGCGGTACTTCCCCCACACCATCCAGCACACGCTGCAGGTAGGCTGTGCCGCGCCAGCCCTGGCACCCAGCGAGGAAGCCCCGGCACCTTTGTCTTCCTTTCCCATTTCCCTCTCCGGCCACAGCCAGGATATGGCCCCAGCTGCTTCCTGCTGGCAGCCCCAGCAATGCTGCGGGCCCCGGTCCCAGCATGGCCGTTCCCTCCCCCTTGGCTTGGGCTGGGGGTTCCAGGGGGCACAAGGAGGGCTCAATCCCTGCTCCCCCTCTGCAGTGGGCCCGCGATGAGTTTGTGGGACTCTTCCAGCTGCCCGCGGAGCATGTCAACCGGTTCATGGAGTGAGTGGGCTTGGGGGGAGCGGCGCTGGGAGAGCAGCTGCCAGCCCTGCCGGGGCACTGCCCACTGCTGCTGGGGACAGGGAGAGGGGGACAGATCACTGCATTCCACCCTGGGATCCCCCCCCTGCCTGGGGTGTCCCGCAGGATTGCTCCCGGGACAGCAGCAGCACTGCCTGGTTTTGCAGAGATCCGGCTTTCCCAGAGCAGCTGCCGGCAGGGAAGGCTCTGGAGGTCCTGGAGCAAGTGCGGGGGAGCCTGCAGGAGCGGCCGCGGGACTGGCAGGACTGCCTGCACTGGGCACGACGGCACTGGCAGAGCCGCTACCATGACGCCATCGCCCAGCTGCTGCACAACTTCCCCCCGGAGCACGTGAGCCCGGCGCCCCTGGGGATGGCACCCTCTCCTCTCCCCCGGCCACCCTGCCCCAGCCAGGGGGACGGTGTCCCCAGGCCTGACTCTGCTCTCCCTGTGCCAGGAAACCAGCCCGGGTGTCCCCTTCTGGTCAGGGGACAAGAGCTGTCCCCATCCACTGACGTTCGACCCTGATAATGTGAGTGCAGGGGAGAGCGCTGGGGTCCCCTCCTGGGGACAGTATGGGCAGGGGGAGAGCCAAGCCTATGCCAGGGGTGCAATGGATGCCGGACCATTGCTGTGCTCCATCTGCCACAGCCTGTGTGGGGCTGCCAGGTCCTGAGCTGGGTCTGTTTCCACCTCCCAGTCAGCCAGGGCACTGCTGGGGACAGCCCATGCGTGCTCTGTGGCTGGAGAAGGAAGAGGAGGGGCACCTCCATCACCACCTCGGGGCAAAGTGGGCAGCCTTTGGGCTGGGTGGGCTTGTAGACCAGGTGCTCTGTGCCCACAGGACACCCACCTGGACTACGTCCTGGCTGCTGCCCACCTCTTTGCCCAAGCGCACAAGGTGCCACCGTGCAGTGACCGCGTGGCCGCCCAGGCCATCCTCCGCAGCATGGTCCTGCCACCCTTTGTGCCCCAGGACGGGCTCCAGATCCCCCTCGAAGAGGAGCAGGAGGAGGTGCAGGTGCCTGTGGGTGAGGTTCCTGTGCCCCTGGATTCCCTGGGTCACGTCTCCGGGTCCAGCCTGGTGGCGCTCGTCCCTGCCCCAGCACCCAGGAGGACCCAGACTGAGAGGGTGGGCACTGTGCTGTGTCCCCCGCAATGGCACAGTGCAGAGGTACCACCCAAGGGGTCCCTGTGCCACCAGACAACAGGCAGCTGGCAGAGCTCACCCAGGACCTGGTGCAGTGGAGACAGGAGCTGGTTGGGGGTGAGGTGGCACAAGTGCCCCTGATGGATCCCATCTACTTCGAGAAGGTACCTGTGACCGGGCAGGTGGCCCTGCTCAGCCTGGGGGTTTGATGGCTGCTAGTCCCTGTGGGACACCAATATCCCCATGAGATGTTGATGTCTCCACACTCTTCCCTGCAGGACGATGACATCCACGTGAACTTCATCACAGCAGCATCCAACCTGCGGGCAGAGAACTACGGCATCCCCCGCACCGACTGGATGACGGTGAGAGGGGCAGCCAGTGGGACTGGGGGTCCCCATCCCGTGCAGGGCAGCCGGTGACGCCGCTCCTGTCCTCAGAGCAAGCGGATCGCCGGGCGGATCCTGCCCGCCATCATCACCACCACGGCGGCCGTGGCCGGGCTGGCGTGCCTGGAGGTTTACAAGCTGGTGTGGGGGTGCCGGGACCTCAGCTGCTACCGCAACAGCAACCTCTGGCTGTCCGACTGCCGGCTGCTCCGCATGCAGCCCCTGCCGCCCCGCACCTACCAGGTAGGACCCTCTCCCCATCCCGGACAGGGTGGGTGCGGGGGACACCCAGGGGTCTCGGGTGCCCTGGTGGCAGCCACTGTGTGGTGGTGCCAGGGGGACCCAAGGAGGTGGCCACGCAGGAGGGGCAGCCCTGGCCGTGGGGCTCCGGAAATGGATGCGGGTGTCATGGTGGGCCGGGAACACCGCCAGGCAATGGGGAACCGGCTCCTTCCTGCGGCTGTCCCCCCTGGCACCCAGATGCCCCGGCTTCGGGCCCAAGCGGGATGATGCTCTGGGGCACCTTGTGGGGCTGAGGCACCCCCGCCACCCCACAGCAGGCCCCACGGCCAGCCCAGAGGGCGGGGGGCTGTGGCAGCCGCGCACATCTGGCTTATGGAAACCAGCTGCAGCAGCCGGAGAGCAGCTGGCACCGGGCCGGGAAGGGCCGCCCGGGAGGAGCGGGGCTGGGAGTCCTGGCAGCGGGGGGGCCGGCCCGCAGCAGCTCTGCCGGGGAGGGAGAGCGGGGGCGGGGGCCAGTCCAGATTGGGACCGTCTGGGCGATAGAGGCCCCTTTGTCTGGGGGTTTATGGCGTGCGAGGCAGCCCTTCCGGCACGGCAGGAAGCGCCGATTGGAACCAGATTGGCCTGGGGGGCCCAGGGCCGGGGGCAGGAAGAGGGGGAGGGAGGCGTCTCCATCGCCTCTTGCCAGCTCCGGCATCGCTTCAGGCTGCCCGGCCGCCCCACGGCCCCCTTGCACCCCACAGGGCTGCCTGGCCATGGTGCCCCCAGGTTGGCACCGTCCCTGGGTGGAGGATGCTGCTGGGGCTGGCCATACCCTCTGGTCCCCGCAGCAGCCCCCGGCTCCCCCGTGTCCCATGGCGAGGATGTGGCCAGCCACTTAGCCACGGTGGGACCACATGTCCCACAAGCCTGCTTGACGTCACCTGCAGTCCCGGGGAGCCCACCCTGGGGGCAAGCATCAGCCAGGGGACAGGCTCTCCAGGGCACTGGGACAGGCAGTGCTGTTCCCTCTGCACTGGGTAATGGCCTGGGTCCGTGCCGCCCCGGAGAGGATAGGGTTAAGCCCTTTCCACCCCGGTGGGATAAGTGCAGGCAGCAGAAGGCAGGAGGAGGTGAGAAGGCAGCAGAAGGCGGGAGGGGGCGAACGGCCAGGTGCGAACACCCCTTCTGAGTGGGGCCGGGCAGGGGCTGGCGCTGCCTGCGGCGAGGGCAGATGGCAGGGCGGCTATGCCAGACGGCACGGGGCCCGCATCCTGCGCTCGGCCCCGAGTTCGGCGCCTCACCGGCCCCCTCGGGCCAGAGCCAGGGTCAGGGGGCCGCGGGCCCAAGAAGAGCCGATTGTGTGGGGCTGGGCAGCACTTCAATGGCCCTTTGTGCGCCCTTCCTGGCCTGGGGCTGGGGGCAGCACCGGCCCCACGCCAACCCTGGTCCCCCCTGCTGTGCCAGGGGGACAGCGGTGCCCCCCCACTGCCCCTGAACCCCAGCAGTGATGGGGGGATGGCTGTGCTCCCCATTGCCCTTGGATCGCAGTAGTGCTGGGGGGGACGGTGGTGCTCCCCATTGCCCCTGGGGGAGAGCTGTGCCTCCCATTACTCCTAGCCCACCATGGTCCCCCTTCCCCTGCCCCCAAACTGGTCCATTTGCCTGCCCTGCTGCACCTCAGCCCTCCTGCCCTACCAGCCCCTGCTCCATGGGGCTAGGCAGCTGGGATGCGGGGTGACAGTGCCAGCTGCCACCCCGCGCTCCCCCTTGCAGTATGGTGGGCGCGAGTGGAGCTGCTGGGACCGTCTGGAGATGCGGGCAGATGGGCAGGAGATGACGGTGCAGGAGGTGCTGGACTGGCTGCAGGTGAGCATGGGGCAGGCAGCACCCAGCCAGGTCACCCTGGGCGGGGGGGTGCAGGGACAGATCCTGACACCCACCTCCTGCAGAAGACACACGGCTGGACTGTGACTAAGCTCCTGCATGGCTACACCATGCTCTACGACAGGGAGGAGGATGAGGAGACACGGACCTGGCAGCTGGCACAGAGGTAGGTCCCCAGCTTTAGGGCCCAATCCTGCCCCAGGGAGGGGGAAGGGGGGCTGCCAGACCCCTCTCCCTCCATCCTGAGCTGCTCCAGCTGCAGCGCAGCTCCCAGCCGGCTGCTGGATAAACATCCTGCCGGCAGCGCTTCCCGTGGCGGGACCCCTGCCCGGCCCCTCGCTGCTGGCCCCTGCGTCCCCCCCCAGCCTAGCCAGGCGCCCCAGGGGGGCCACAGGCTCCCCCGGGGCGCCCGGCCAGGCTGGGGAGACAAGCCAGTGTCCTCAAAACCCCTATCCCTGCTACAGGTTATTGGAGAATTTGGAGGATACTGGGGAGCCAAGGCGGCGGGAGCTGGAGCTGAGCTACGTGTGCGAGGGAGAGGATGCTGAGGCTGAAGATGCCCGTCCCCCCCTCCTCTGCTCCCTCCCCTGAGTGGCAGGCCGGCACCACCACCACCCCCCTCAATATGCAATAAAAGCTGCAGCTGAGCTCTGGTGCGTTGGCCCTTGTCTCCAAAAAAAAAACAACAACCCTGCTTGCCCCTGCCTGGAGTTGGGGTGCAGGCAGCTCCCCCGCCCCCCCGACAAACGTCACTGTGCCTGTACCGTACAAAACCGGGGTTTATTTACAGCGGAGGGGGGTGTGGGCAGGGCTAAATGTAGCCGATAACGTCGTTGCAGATGATGGGCTGGCGGCTGCGGCTGTTCATGAGGGCAGTGAAGCGGTGGAAGTCCGTGGCCAACTGGGCGATGTTGCTGTGGGACTGGTGGAAGCAGGCACCCTTGGGCTGCCCCCCCAGCCCCAGCGGGCAGGAGAAACGCTTGGTGGCTTCACGGCCTGCTGGCCGGGCACCATCAGCCCCCCGGGGCCGGGCCATGTTGGCCAGCTTTCGGCGTACGTTGCCCGAGAGGCTGAGCAGGAAGGCGGGGGGCTTGGCCAGCCGGCGGGAGGGCTCGGCGGGGTTTCGGCGCCGGGTTTCGGTGCCCACCTCGGGCAGATCCATCCAGTTCTCCACCAGGTCGGCAAAGCAGTTGTCACCCAGCACCAGGGGCTGCCGGTTCCGGCTCTGTGACAGCAGTGCCACGGTCCAGTCCTGCGCGTCGGCCGGCTCCAACACCCGCCACTGCTCCAGGCAGGCGTCCGAGGTGGATTTGGGGCGGACACGGCGGGTGGGGGCGGGCGGCGGGGCAGCGGGGCCGGCGGAGAGCCGGTGCGCCCGTTGGCAGGGGGGTGGGTGCCGGCGTCGCACGGGCACCTCCTCCTCCCGCCACGTGCCCCCCGATGCCTCTGAATACCCTGAGTCAAACTCCAGGCTGCGCTCGCTGGCTGGGGGGGAGCGGGCAGCTGGGCCTCCCCCTTCTTCCTCCTCACCTCCCGGCTCCAGGCTGCAGGCTGAGTCCGCCGCCGAGCCGGGGCGTGGGGGCCGGGGGGCCGGTGCCCCTGCAGGGTGGTGGGGCGCCTGCCGTGGGCAGTGCATGTGTGCCCGCAGTGCCACCCCCGCCTCCCGCCGGCACCGCTGGGGAGAAAGGGCAAGTCAGGACCGCCGTTCCCCTTCCACCCGGCCAGCACCGCGGCCTCCATCCCACCCCCCTGGCACCCCGCACCCCCCAACCCTGACTCAGTCGTGGGGCCGGGGGGGGGGCTTCGCTTGCCGGGCTGGGCGTGCAGTGGGGAGTGGGGCACAGGTCCCGGCTTGCCCGCAGCCCCGGGCCCCGCTTTCCCGTGGCTCCTGCACGGAGCCGGCCGGCGTGCAGCGGCATGTTGGGTGAGCAAGCAGGCACCCAGCCCCGGCCGTGCCTGCGGGAAATGACACAGGGCCGCGGCACGTAGGAGCCTGGCACCCTGCTGCCCCCCAGCTGGCCCCCCCCCAATTCCCCTCTGCCCCCGTGAGACAGCAGCAGGGACACCACGCTGGCAGGACCTTGCTGAGTGGCGCAGGACTGGCAGCAGCCCTGGGGCACCCACGGGTGCTGAGGTGGGGCTCTCCCCCCACGCGTTGGCAGAGCCACCCCACCCACCCTGTGCCCTCCAGCCGGGGACACCCCGGGTGACGTCAGGGTGCAGCCAGGACTGCGCCCAGGGCTGGGGGCCCCCCCAAAGCGCTGGGGAGCGTGGGGGGGGCTGGGGGTGAACGGAGCGTGGCCGGGCGGGCGCTGGAAGGGGCGACTGGCTCCTGCAGCTGGGCCGCTCCTCGCTCTTGAATTCCTATTGTCTGAACCCAAAAGCAGGGTGTTACGTCCTCTTTCCTTTCCGTGCTAGGGCCGCGGGAAGCCGAGCAAGCAGGAGGGATCGCTCCCCCATCCTGGTAAACCAGCCCCCTTCGGCCAGCCCTGACAGAGCTGCTGGCCAGGCTGTCCCTGTCCCCATTCCGTCCCGGTCCCCACCAGCTGGGACCCTCTCAGCCAGCCCTGTTGATGACGTGCCACCTCTCCGAGCTGCCCCGTCCCAGTGCTGGCCGGGAACGCCGGCACACCCGGCTGCGGGGAGCTGGGTAGGCATGCGGCAGGCCCAGGGGAGCCGGCTGGGCCACCCTGTCACCGTCGGTCCCCTTGGGGCAGCCCAGGCGGGCGGTAGGGTGGCAGCTCCAGGGTGGCATGGCACTGCGACGGCTGGACACCGTGGCCCTTGGGCCACCCGCATCCCATGGCCACCCGTGTCCCACCGGTCGCCCGTGTCCCACTGGACGCCCACGTCCCCCCCGGCGCCACCTTGGCCTTGCGCATGATGTCACGGCACTGATGTCACCAGCATCGCCCTGACATCACGGCGATGCCCAGGCAGGGCGCCGGGCAGGGTGGCCCCGTCCCCTCCCGCTGCCCGCGGCGACACTCACCCGGTCGGCGCCGAGCTGGTCCGGGCGGCCGCTGTCCATGCCCGGCCCGGCCCCGCTCCCGGTCCCGCCGGTGCCGGTGCCGGTGCCGGTGTCGGTGTCGGAGCAGCAGCGGCGGATCGCCCGGCCGTGCCCGCCCGCCTCCCGGCGCTGCCTGGGCGGCACCGCCCCGCCCCGCCGCAGCCAATGGAGCCGCCGTAACGTGAGCCCGGCCCCGCACCGGCACCGGCACCGCCGCCCCGGGGCCCCGCCCCGCCCCGCCCCGCCGCCCCAGGGCCCCGCGTCCGGGCACCGCCGTGGGCGAGCGGCAGGACCCGCTCGGCAGCACCCCAGCCCCGCGGGAACCGGGGGTCCCGGGGACGGGAAGCCTCGGCAGGAAGGAGGGCAGCCCCGTTACGGGGCACCGGCGGCCACCGGGCTGCCAAAATAGGTTTGAAACTTGGAGGAGGGAGAGGTGACCCCGGCCACAGGGGCCGTGCTCCGCCACTGCCTATTAATTGGGAGCTAATAATGCTTAATAGGAATTCCGGGAGAAGCGGCTCTGGTTTGCAAATGAAGGAGAACGTGGCCAAAAATTAGCTCCTAGCTAATTTTCCCGGTTTTCCCTGTGTGCGCTGCATGGCGAGGCAGCACGGCGCGGCAGCAAAACCCTATGGAGCATCGCTGCCTGCCTGCCCCACACCGGCCAGGGCTGGCACCCGGGGCATGGTGAGGGGCTGGGAGCAGAGGCGTGCGGGAGCTGGGGGCATGGGGACCGTGCCCTGTCCTTGCCCTGGGGCTGGGCTGGCAGCCATGAATGGCCAGCGTGACGCTGGGCCAGGGTGGTGCCCAGCACCCCTGGCAACAGGCTCCAGCTTGTCCCAAACAGGCAGCAAGCCATGGGCATGCACGGACGCCTCACCTTCCTCCTCCTCCTCCTCCTTGGTCTCTGTGCCCCAGGTAGGCACTTGAGGATTGGGGACACCCTTTGCCAAGCTCTGGGTGGGGGACTGAGGGGAGGGGGACAGGGAATAGGCTCCCCGTGGTTGCTCCCTGTGCCTGGGGCTGGCCACAGGATGGGCAGAGGGGCCGGCAGCTGCCTGGTTGGGTTCAGGCAGGGAGGGGACAACGCTGGGGTATGGCCAGGGCATTGCCAGGGTGTCCTCAGGTCATCAATGGGGCATTGCCAGGGCATTACTGGGCCATCTTGGGGGCATCTCTGGAGCATCACAAGGGCATCTCTGGGGCCTCCCCAGGGCACTGCTGGGGCACACCCGGACAGGCTAGGGTGACACTCTTCTCTTTGCAGGGACTTTCGTCAGAGCAACAGGTAAGAGCGAGATGTCCTGGGTTACTGCTGCACCCTGCAGGGAGACCCTTGCCCACATGGTTGCCCAGGTGCAGGAGCAGGGCTCCCTAAGCATGGCTGGACAAGCCGTTGGTGGCACTGGCCTGGTGCGAGGCCAGTCCCTGGGGTCTACTGACAGCCCTGCACAATTTGCCTCTTGTGGTGGCCCTGAGTGAGGACACGGCGCCAGGCACCCGCGTGGCTGAGGTGACCGTCTCCTGCAGCAACGCGAGCGGCAGTCCCAATGTCACCCTGCACAGCATGGAGCCCGGCCACCCCTTCAACCCCATTGCCATCAGCGCTGACCCCATGGCCGCCACCAGGTTTCAGGCAGAGGTGTGGCTGGGGGACGGGGTGCATGCCAGGAGCCCATGGGCACCTTGCTGAGCACCATGTCCCTGTGGCAGGTGACACTGCGTGCCGGTGTGGAGCTTGATGCCCACCGGATGAACCAGTACACCCTGACCCTGCGGGCTGCCTGTCCCAGTGAGGAGGAGGTAGAAGAGAGACTCTTTGTCCAGGTGACAGCAGGGCAGGTGCTGCGCTGTGATGCCCCCTTTGCCAGCACAGGTAGGAGATGGGGAGCAGGGGGTGCAGGGTGGCAGGGGCCGTGAGTGCCAGCTGGCACTGGGGTCCCATGGCCATGCTGTGCCACAGGGGGAGACGTGGTACGAGTGTCAGCAGACGTGGCACCCCGGACACCCCTGTACGTGGTGCTACCACAGCCGCTCGGGGGGCTGACGGTGAGTGGCGGCTGCCCCGGGCTCCCACAGCCCCTACAAGCAGGGGCAGCCTTGGGGACAGTGGGACCCTGGGCATGGTGGGGGGGGACAGAGGTTGCGACCCTCCTCCTGTTGCCTGTCTCTCTGCAGTTCAGGCTCCAAAACCAGGACACACCACTCACGCTCACCCACCGGGGCCTGCTGCTGGCACCTGCCGGTGGCTTCAACCCCAGCAAGGACACCCAGGTGGGCAGCAGTGTCCCCAAGCTGTCACAGCCACCTCAGCCTGCCTGGTCTTAGCCCCTCACTGTCACTGCCCACAGCTCTCTGCATCCTGCTCCTCCCATCGGGCTCCCATCTCCCCCCCGCAGCTCCTGGCCCTGGCAGTGCTCCAGCCTTGTCCCTGTCCCTGTTCCCATCCACTTTTGCATCTCGAGCCCTGTCCCAATCCTCATCCCTGTCCCTATTTCCATAGCCATTCTGGTCTCCAGCTTGTCCCCATCTCCTTCTCCAACCCTATTCCCATCCCTGTTCCTGCTCCAAGTCTTGTCCCCCTTCCTTTTCCTGTCTGTCTCTGTTCCTGTCCCCATACCATTCCTATTCTTGTCCCTGTACCTATGACTATCCTCATCCCCATCCCTCTCTCTGTCCCCATCCCTGTCCCTGGTACCACTCGTGACTGTCCCACATCTGCCCCAACGCTGCCCCGCAGACATTCAGGCTGGAGATCGAGGTGACGGACCGCCATGGGCACAACTGCAGCGGGGCTGTGACGGTGGAGGTGCTGCCATTGCGCCGTCCCAGTGTCACCTTTCTGTGAGTGGAGCTGGGCTGGGCTGGGGGCACTGGTGGCACCAGGCATTACCACGCTGCCCATCTCGCCTGCAGCGAGCCACAGCGGGAGGTGACAGTGCCGGAGGGCACCAGACCCTTGGAGGTGGTCACGCAGGTCCATGCCAGCGGTGACAACGTCCGCTATGCCATCCTTGCTCCTGTGGCACCCGCACTCTTCACCATCGATGAGGGTGAGCGGGGTGGTGGGGGTCCTCAGGGCCACCCTGTCCCCGTGCCCGGCGTGAGGCCGTGCCTTCTCCCACAGTGACAGGTGAGATCCGCAGCACCCGCCGGCTGGAAGTGGCCCACACACGCCTCCTTGTCCGGGCTTACAACACCCTGCACCCCGCCGACCATGACACCACCACCATCAACATCACTGTGCAGGGGACGGACCGGTGGGCGCCGAGCTGTGTCCCAGCCATCTTCGTGTACGGTTCGGGGGGGGAGAGTGGGGTGCGGGGAATGCTGCTCCGTCCCTGGGACATGGGGGATGGGAGCTGAGGCGCCAGCCACCCTGCCACAGATCCCAGGTGCCCGAGACAGTGTCCCCTGGCAAGACCTTGGTGACACTGAGGTGCACCGACCCCACCGGTGCTGAGGACTGCCTGCGCTATGCCCTTGAGGGGCCCCCCGCCTCCCTCTCCTGCTTCCACATGGAGGGGCCACAGCTGCAGGTGAGGGGGCCATGGGCTGTGTCCAGGACCTGCAGGTCAGTGGGGACCCTCTGACATGTGCTGTCATGCCGGGTCCTGGGCTGGGGGTCCTGGACCCCTCTGCCCCCCCAGGCCTGCCTGTTCCGCCGCCGTCCCCCCCTCCCTCCAGCTTCCCCGGCATCACAGCATTGCAGGGGCTCCCAGGCTCCTCTGCGTGACCCCCCCACCCTGGCTCGGCAGGTCAACACCACCCTGGACTATGACTCGGAGGCTGTGGCCGCTGTGGGCTTCCAGTTCACGGCCACCATCGTGGTGACGGCGGGTGGGCAGCCCCTGCGGAGTAGTGAGTGCCTGTGTCCCCAAAGGGGTGCCCAGGGGGTGGGAAAAGGCCCTTCCCCACCCCAAAACTAGCAGATCACAGCAGAAACATCCCTTCTCTGCTGCCCCAGAGATGCCCACCCCAGGGGGGGTGCCACCATCCCCGTGTCCCCCAGCCTCTCCGGGGGGGATGACACCCAGCCCAGTGTGGGCTGTGGGGTGGTGCCAGCGTGGCTGAGCCACCTTGTGCCACACAGCCCGTGTGCCTGTGCTCGTGACGGTGACACCCGTCAACGAATTCACACCAACATGCCCCAGCGCTGCCGACTTCACCGTGCCAGAGACGGCAGCATTTGGCAGTGCTGTGGGGCGTGTGGCTGGCACAGACCGTGACTACCCACCGGACAGCCTCGAGTACAGCCTGGAGGGGGGCACTGGCCCTACACAGCCCTTCTCCATCGACACACGCACTGGTGAGCACCCGGCCCCTTCCCGAGCCCCTGCCGCACCCACCGGCACCCATGGGTGCTTGTGCTGCCCCACAGGCGAGATCCGGGTGGTGGGACCCCTCGACTCCCAGCGGCACAAGAGCTACAGGCTGACAGTGCGGCTGACGGACACCCGCAACGACCTGGACCCGACAAACCGGCGGAGCTGCCTGTGCAACGTGTTTGTGCGCCTGCAGGTGTGGGGACAAGCCTGGTGGGTGCACCACGGTGGGTGCAAGCACCATGGGTGCCATACCGTCTCCCCCCGCCCCCCGCTGCTGGCAGGCCATACTGAACCAGGCACCGGTGTGCACCCCCGAGGTGCAGGAGCTTCGGATCACAGCCGGATTGGGTGACCGCCAGCCCGTCACCCGCCTGGCATGCCAGGGCAGCCCCAGTGGCGCAGCACTGACATACGCCATCGCTGGAGGTGAGGAGCGGCCAAGCCACAGCACCTCGCAGCCCCTCACCGCGGTGTGGCACTGAGCAGACCCTCTTGTCCAGGCAACGAGGATGGGTGCTTTCGGCTGGAGGGGAACACCCTCTTCTACCTCCCCGATGACCTAGCTGAGCCCCGCACCTTTGTGCTGCTGGTGGAGGTGTGGGGCAGCCCCAGTGCCCCCCGCCGCAGCACCATGGTGGCACTGGTGGTGCACATCACCCCCCGGACCACCCCGGTGCCACCCAGCAGCACCACCCGGCACACGGTGAGCAGACCCCGCTGGCTGGGCGGTGGTCCTGGGTCCATCAGGCCCCCTGGTCCTCCCGCATCCCCTCACCCCACCGCCTCTGCAGACGCTGCAGAAGGAGCTGCTGGTCATTACACGCACGGAGGTGATGTGGCACCCGCCAGCCTGGTTCGTGGCTGTGCTGACTGTCTCCAGTGCCCTGCTGCTGGCCACCCTGGGCTGCATGGCCCGGAGCCTGCTGTGCGGGTGAGCCCTGGCCCCATGGCACTGCACAGTGTGGCATGGCACGGCACAGTGGGCAAGGTCAGGGGCTCATGGCTCCCCTCTGCTCCTCCCACAGCAACCGAGACCCTGGCAAGCTGCTCGTGGACAAGAGGTGGGTGCTGCATGGCTGAGGTGGTCGTGTCAGCAGCGAGGGGCAGCTGTGCATGCTGGCACAGGTTTCCGTAACATCCTCGCAGGCAACCAGGGAGCACGTGGGGGGTGTTTAATGTACCCCACATTTGGCTGTGGTCTGTGGGTTGCTGTGCTGGGGAGTTGTCTCTGCCCCAGGGTGCAGCCATGGGTGCAGAGACGGCTATTTGGCTGGGGGACAGCCATGTCGGTGGTGAAGCTGGGGTGGAAAATCTGTGGTGGGCAGGGTGGGATGGCCACCAATGCCCACCGCAGGGTTGGTGCTGGGGATGGGGCTACTCTGCAGCTCACCAGGGGAGTCCCGATTTGCTGGGGAAGATGCCCTGGGAGGAGGTGAGCAGCCTGCACACCCCCTGGGGGGGTGAGCCAGGGGTGAGAGGCGGCAGAGGGAGAGCCTGAGGAGGCACTGGAGCCAGCCCAGCCTGCGCCAGGCGTCTGCATGGCGAGAAGGCAGCGTGCAAGCCTGCAGGCAGGACAACAACCACCTCCAGCAGCATAACAAGCCCGAGGTGATGCACGGCTGGACCCACGTTCGTTGGTGAGGTGGGGGACACAGTGCTTGGTGGCACTGGGGCTGTAGCGACCACAAAAGGGAGAAGATTCAGGCTCAGCCCCTGCAGGGAACGCTGGCAGCAAGGGGGGTCCGGGGCTGCAGCTCCCCCAGCACAGCATCCTCTGAGCACCAGCACGTGGGGGAACAAGCAGATGCGGTTGCACTTTCGGGCATCGTTGAAAAGCGGTGGTGCTTGGGGAAGCATGGCCCCTGCCGCAGTCCCCTTCAGTGCCCAAGGGACACAGGGGCTGGGTAAGGGGACAATCAGGTAGGTGGATGACAGGCTGGATAGGGCGCAGCTAGCAGTCAGTGCAAAGCCTGACTGGCAACCTGCTCCTGGCAACACGGGGGCCCATCACTGTCACTGACGGCATGCCCTCCCCTCGCCCCCTCTTCCCTCCGCAGCTCCTGGGATGTGGTGGAGCAGAAGGGTGGTGAAGAGGAGCAGGGCCACCCCAACACCGGCAGCCTGGTAAGTGTGTGCCACGGCAGCCAGAGCAGGTACCCCACCAGGGCTGTGGGGGAGCACCTCAGGGCCCTCAGCACCCTCTCCCATCTGCACAGGGGCAGTTTGATGGCCGTGCCCAGGACCCACGTGAGTGCCCTGTCCCATGGCCCTTGTAGCCTCGGGCTGCATCCCTCAGGGCAGAGGGACCTGGGGGACAGGAGAGATGGGCGCTGGGCAGTGATGCCTGGCTGAGTCCTGCCTCCCATCTCAGGCACCGGCAGGGACTATCTCTTCAACAGCATAACTGGGGCACGGCGCTGGATCTGAGTGGCTTGACCTGGAGAAGGGCTCCCCGTGACCCAGAGCTCCCCACGGGCTGTGCCAGGCAGAGCACTGGGCACCAGCAGACACCTGGTGCAGCCCTCAGTCCTGGGAGGAGGAGGGGATCCCTCCTCCATGGCTGAACTTGCTGCCCACAGGGTGCAGCCAGTCCCTGAGCCTCCCCGGCCGGCATCGACCCAATAAACGGTGGCAGAGATTGCACCCGCTGCCATGATTGCCGTAGGGAGTGCCGTGGCTGAGCGGTCCCGCCGGTGACTGTCCCGTTGTGCTGGTCATTAATGCCAGGGACATGGGTGGCATGACCCAGGAACTGGATGGTGGTTACAGCAGCACCAGCCCTGGGCTGAGGTTGTCACTTCAAAAACCACACTGAGGGCTTTGGCAGGGTCTGGCCTGAACACGGCAGCGTCTCTGTAGCCTCCAGACGCGACCCAGATGAGGCAGTCCTCTGCAGAGGCATGAGCTGGGGCAAGAAAACTCCATCACGGGTGACTCTGAGAAACTTTTGCCCATGTCCCACGTCTCCCCCCAGCTCTGCCTCGCTCGAGCACTCCCAGGCACAAGCGGGTGGGACGAGCAGCAGCCGAGCAGCGGAGGGGCCGGGTTTCTTAATTGGGAGGAAAAGCAAATTAGCACTGGCGCGGGTAGGCGCGACATGCTGCGGGAGCGGGAGTGCTTTGAAGGAGTCAGGGAGCGCGGGGAGGTGGGAAACCGGTTATTTGAATGTCAAAGAAGCGCGCCTCAGGATAATGAAGCGGGATAAGAGGAAAGAGACTAATTTAGGGAGAGGGGTGGCTAAAGGGGGGTGGGGGGGGTGGGAGGGGCAGGAGCCAGCCATGGAATCTCACAGGGAAGCAGGGACACCCCTGCGGCTTTGCCTGGGGCTGGGCCCCCTTGCCCTGAGCCCACAGGAACTGTGACCGGTGGGGAATCCAACCTTTTATGGCACGGGATCGGCGTGTGAACACGTTCCGCCCGCTGCCCCGGGGGAGGGGGCCAGCCCGGCCTGAGGAGCCCCCGCGGGGGCCAGGCCACGGCAGGGGAAGCCGTGTTTAGCCAGCCCTAACCCCCGCGCCAACCGGAACCAGGCCGCCCCGCCGGGCTCTGCCGCGCTTCCCCGAGGCCCCGGGGGAAGGCGGACAGCGCCGGGCGGAGGCCGGTCCCCGAGGCCGGTCTACCCGCGGAGAGGGGGGGGGGGGGGGGGGGGGGGGAGAGCGAAACCATGGCGGAAGGCCCGGCCGCGCCTCACCCCGCCGCCCCGCCCGTGCACTCCCGCCGCCCCTGCCCATTGGCTCAGCGGCTTCCCGCGGGTAGCCAATGAGGCGGCGCAGAGCCCGCGGGGAGGCGGGGCACCGGAGGGCGTCACGTGTGCCTAACGTGCGTGGCCATCCGGAGGCAGTCGGCGCAAGGAAAAGGGGCGGGGCTGCTCTGCGCTTGAGTGACGGCGTCTTAAACCTATCAGCGTTGCCCGAGCGCACCCGGTGGGAGGGGCTGGGCTCTGGATTGCGGCAGGCGGCGGCGGGGCGGGATTTGGACGGCGCGGTTGCTATGACGGCCAGCACCGGGGTCCCGCCCCCTCGGGCGCCGCCATCTTGTTGTTGATTCGAACGGCGGGGAGCGGGCGGCGGGGAGCGGAGTGGCGGCGCGGGCGGCTCGGTGTTGCCAGCCCCCGGCCGGGCAGGCAGGACCCGCCCCGGTGAGCCGTCAGTGAGGCCTAGGGCCCGGGGGCAGGCTAAGGGGCGGGAGGGCTGAGCCGGGCGCGGTGCCGTGAGGGGAGGGAGAGAGAGAGAGCGCCGGGCGCGGTGCCGTGAGGGGAGAGCCGGGCGCGGCCCCGTGAGGCGGGGATGGGAGACGGGAGAGCTCAGCGCAGTGGGACTGGGGGGAGGCGGACGGGGAGTGGGGGGAGGCGGACGGGGAGTGGGGGGAGGCGGACGGGGAGTGGGTAGAGGCGGGGGACCGAGGGCCGTGCCGGAGGCGGGGGGGAGGCAGAGCCGGAACCATCGCGGTCCTGTGAGGGGAAGGGGGGACCTCGGCGCGCCCTCGTCTTTGTGGGGTGTGTGGGGGTGAGAGCCAGGCGCTGCCCTGTGCGAGGCCCGTCTGGGGCGGGAGGGCCGTTCCCCCGGCGTGGGGGGAGCTCTGGGAGCTGGGCTCGGCAAGGGCAGCATGGTGCCTGGGCAGGGCCCTGCTGCCCCCGCCGGGGGCTCGACCCGGCCAGCAGATCTAGCGTTTGCCTCCCCGCCCCCCCCCCCCCCTCCTACTTTGTGCCCCTCTACAGGAGCAGCTCGCAGGAAGGAACTCGGAAAACCACGGTGTTACCATGAAACCAACATGGTGAGGAAGCTGGTGGGTTTGGGTGCCCTTCCTGCGTCCCCAGGTACTGGCACCCCCTCAGAGGAGGCGGTGTGGGCAGGCTCTGGTAATGCTGGCTGCCCCAGTGGTTGCTGGAAGATGCCTTCAGTCCCTGGAGGCGGATGTGCTCATGGGTCTGCAGACCTGGACTGTAACCAACAGCCTTCCCTGGGGTTTCAAAGTAGAACTTGGGTTAGGAGAGGTGATACTGACTCTAGTTTTCAGCTACTCTGAATTCAAACTGGTGCCAGGCCCTATGTCTCTCCATCTTAAAGCTCTGAACCAGCAAGGCTCCCATTTTTCTTTCCATTTTTATAGTATGTGCTGCCTTTTGCATTTCACCTTGTCTTGCTGCATTTCTGCTCCATCTGTTTTTCCTCCCTTCAGGTTCACCTGGCTTAACTTGGTATTTAGAGCTTCCAAAGCTGAATCCCAAGATTGATCTTTGCTAACAAAGTGCTGAATGGTGCCTGAACGGTGTGGGCTTGGGTCTCTGTTGATTCTTAATGTAATATTTCTAAAGTTGGTAGGCCTGTTTGTGTAAGATTAATTGGTAGCTCATCTCACAAAATAGTATACTGTAATGTCTTGTACAAGCCTCTTTGTACTGAGCTGTCACCTGCAGCTGATATACTGACCTATGTGCATATGGTCAGATTTTCAATGGAGAAAAATACTGCATTCTTTCTATATATCACTGAGTGAAGTGATTTCCTTTTTACAGAAATTCTGTTAGGAGCTTGGAAGTAGTTTAGAATTAGATATATCGGTTATTAGATGTTGTCACTATAACCTTAAATAGGTCTGTTAAGGACATCCTAATACTGTGTAACACTTCCTTGTTGAGATGGAGAAATATTTATTTTTCGGTGGCCAGGTTAGTTTAGCACTGACCTAAGGTAAGTGCTTTGTTTTGGAGCTGGAAGGAAAGCAGTATGTTGTGAGAAGATGAAATCTGAACTCTGTATATAGCAAGATAACATTGGATTGCTGTTCCGACTGCATAAAACTCTTGCTTTGTCAATATTTGAAATGTCCTAATGCTAATTTTTCTTCCAGTAGCATTAGAGAGTGTTTCAAACCCTCCCCAGCTTTTTCAGCACAACCATTTCTGGGAGCATGGATGAACAGCCTCTGCCATCCCAGTTAGAGCCTGTCATACAGATCTGAAGTGTCCTTTTCATGGCATTGCCTTTGTTTCCTGTCTGATAAGGACTTTTGGGAGAGCAAGGGAAGCGATCTTTGGCCCCTTGAGGGGGAACCTGTTGTAATCGAGGACATTACCACAGGAATCTCTGATGACCACAGGGGTGGAAAGGGTAGGATGTGCCGGTAGGGTCCTCTTCTGAACAGTATGTGTGCCTTTCCTAAGGTTAGTTTCTACTCTCGTTAACCAGTAGGCACCTTGTGGCAGGTTTGCATGTGTCTTACATAGAAAAAGAGCAAGTGAACACGATTCACTGTTGAGATAAGAAAAGGGATGGTTTCTAGGACCAGCTTTCAGTCACCAGGAGTTTTGGTTGTGCCACCTTCCATGTGTAGCTTCACAGTCACTTTAAGTTGCTGTAAGTATAGACTGCAACCAACAGGAGGTTCTTGCCATGTCACTGGTGGCAGCTGGGGTATTTGTGCAGGTGGAAATCAGAGTTCCCTGACTTATGAACTGATCAAACTGAAGGCAAGCTGACTTTGTCTTTTTCCCTTTCCAGTTTTGCAGGTGCTTAAATGATTTTGGTGGTGCGAGGGTAATGGTGGGAACATAGGGCTGGTGGCAGAATGGAGTTCAGAGTAACATGTGCTGTGACTGTGAAACAGGGCAACAATGTGTTTTTATAGTTATATGAAAATATATTTTAAAATACATATTTCCATATACTTAAAAATTAAATGGAACAGTAGAGTCCTTGCTTCTTTCCTTTTACTTTTGGGAATAGTATCATTGTCATCAGGACATTGTCAGGATGACAGTGCTGGGCACGTCCTTATGAAAATACCCTAGAAAGCAAAATTTGATGTGCTTTGGGATCCCCTCTCATGGCACATAGTGTAAGTCAACTGACTTGCAAGTTACTCTGTATTGCATTGCACTTAGTGAGAAGTCAAGGTTAGAACAGCAAGCACTCAGAGGTCAAAAAGTGCCCAGGCTGAAGTAGGATCTGCACCCTTAATCAGCTAATTAGCCTTCTTTGTTCTGAAGCATTATGATTTCTTCTTAATCATGCAGTTGCATGAAATTCTCATCCCATCTGAGCTGCCTGGTTTGTTTCTCCTCTCCTTCCCTCCCCTATATATGGAGCTTATTTGTTTCAGGTAAAATTATCGAACTCTGAAAATGTGACCTGATTGAACTTGATTAGCACGAGATGACGATCCCCGTACAAGCTTGGAGCTGTTTTTTGACCATCTGCTTACAGGGCATGGTCTCTTTGCTTCAGTGGATCACCAAATGTTTGTAAAAAGGTTTCGTCGCTTGTCTTTTTAGATTCCAGTTTTCAGTTGATTTCTCTGTGCCTAAAGGTTGTCGTGGATCTGGTGAGCTCTAACAGGCGCACTGGGGTATGAGGTGGCACCGTCTTGTGGTTTCCCTTGGGATAAGAAATGTAGGTGGTTTGAAGTTGAGTATCCACAGCCTGTGCTCTAGAGGAGATATGTTTCTTTTGTTTGTGGTTGAAGTGCAGATACCGAAGCCATAAAAAAGTTTGACAGAGGCCTTGTTTGGGCCATTGCTTGGGCATTGCATTGTAACCCAAGCACTTCACTTGCTGCCATCAGATTCCCCACTCTCCCAATTGGGAACTAGTTTGTACGTGCATCACGGTTGAGTGTTGCTGCAGGGATTTACAGTCTCAGAATTTTGTGTTGACAGGAGACTGCAGCCTGATTTGTTTGCTCTTGCATTTAACAGTGTCACACCGTCAGTCTTGGTGCTGGGCAGGGTTTAGGTTTGAACTTGACTTGCAGAGTTCGTGTGTCACAGCTCAGCAGAGCCGTGGCTTTGTTCTTGCTTGTTTATATAATGTGACTGGCCCAGGAATGACTGCTTTTATTTATGACTTCTCAGTCTGTGAGGAGGAGTGTATCAAAAACAAGCCTAGTAAATACGAGGGGTCCCTAGTGAGCTCTGAAATATTTGAGCTAGAGAAAAGGAGTGAAAGCAAAGGAGAAAACACGACAAAGCTCTGCAAGAATCGTGTCAAGTGTTTGTATTACTTGCTGTACACCGAAGGAACCCTTCAGATGTATGGAGGAGCAGCTAGCAGTCTCCCCCTTTTATATTTCTGGTGTGACGGGAGTGCAGAGCAGGATGCTGGCCCATATTTAATCTCAGGTTTGTTGCTGCTGTCCTGGGGGCGAGGGGAGGAAGAGGAAGTGTTTGTGCATGGCTGCTTAGTTTCTGTTTTGCAGGCATCGCTGTATGCAGAGCTGGTGCTGTTCTGATGTGGCAGCAGCTGTTATTTTTGGCTTTCCCAGCGTGCTCTTCGGGTAGATGTACCTCCTAATAGATGCATTTCTCTTAATTGGCATGTTGGGCTGCCCATGCTTCCTATATAGTCCCCATCGGTACAAGCTATCTGTGTATAGTACTAAGGTGCAAGTCATTTGCCTTCATTTATTTTGGTAGCCTCGCCTATATGCATTTTGAGCGGCGTTAACTGTGTATAAAAGACAAGCTTCTTTAAGCTTTCTTTTATTTTGCATAACCCCTGTCAATATGTGGACAGTTTCATTCGCAACAAATTATTTTATCGCCTTCTGTGGGAGTACAGAAATAAGCTTTGCTGCTATAGAGTGCCTCTCTAGATGTATAATGATATCCACGGTGGTTAACATTAGTGCAATTGTTTCTATTCAAAAATAACATGGGCGTAGCTGCCATAATTATATTATTGGAAGATCTGGGTCAACCAAATCTGATAAAAGCAGTAAAAAAAGGTTATGAGGTGTAATATGCCTGTCCTGGTAGGATGTTACTACATGTGGTTGAGAGCTCCGATAGATAAGCTGTGTCTGATTTAGCTTTTGTAGTTAGAAAGGTTATCTCCTCCACCAGCTGTCCTGCTTCTTTGCCAAACGCTACTTCCCTTGTATTAGGTCTTACAGCAGTGCCTGTTCAGTCGCCACAGTTTAATATGCTAAGCTTCAACCTTTCATCGTAAATACCCATCAGTGTCTTGTGAACCAGGCTAGATGAAGAACAGGCGTGTGTCCTGTTTTGTTCCACCCTCTGGTTGGTAATCTTCAGCTGAGGGGTGGAGGGGGCAGTGGGGGGCAGTGGTCCCCTCAGCCCCAGCGGTGCCTTTGGTAAAGAGCATGTCAGAGCCCAGAGGAACCTGTGAGAGCATTTGCATCCTGAAAGGAGTTCGCTGTGAATTCTGGTCCCAGAGTTGAGGAAGAGCGTGCTCTCAAATGTCCTGAATTGATGAGCAAGTAAAGATCTATATAAACTCTAATTTAGCACTAGCTAACTCATTTCCATACAACATCTTGCAGGCTGACGTGCCTCTGGCGTCCTGCTCCCTCTTGATTGTGAGAGGTTGGCTCCATATTCCAGTGACTGCTCAACAGAGAGAGCTTGGGTGACACTTCTAAGGTAACTTTTTTCTGTTTTGCCCAGAATACACATGCAACCACCTTAAATATCATGCAAAGTGAAATAAGCTGCTTGCTGTTGGCCTCTTGCTTCGTAATTTAACCCTTCAAGTAAGTACATGTAGATATTGTTTGTGGAAGGAATGCTTTAATCTTTAGAGGATGCTACAGGAACACCCAGGTAAGTGCACTAGAACTGAGTGGAAAAACTCAGTCCTGTTTTATATTTAATCAAATCGGTGTCAATTCTTTGTATTAAGAACTAAGCTTCCCAAGCTTTGGAGACTAATTCTTACACTCTAGCAATTTTGACCATTTAGGTGATTGAAGTGCAGCTGAATTATCTTATGATGATTTCAGAACTCTGCCATTGTCTGGTTTTTATGTTTTTTTTTTTCTTTCTATTCTGAGGTTAGTTTGTTGAAAGATGACAGGCTGGCTTGATAGTCTTCCAGAGACTGAAAGGGGTTACTTTGTGCTGTTCTAAATCTGGAAGAAAGTCTAACATACCCGCTTTCCCCCAGTTCTTTATCAACAAAGCTGTGACTCAGTAGTAGTACCTGTGGTATAAGCAGGTTTGCTAGCAGACTTAAATGACCTCGTTTTCTGGAGGGACGGCGTGTTTGAATCGTGGTTGTGTCACACAGTTCACTTTTCTGGTGGAGAGGCCCCTGACCTGTGTCACTAATGGTCTTTGCTGGTTTGAAGTGCAGCAGGTAATGACCGAAGTTGCTGAACTCCACAAATACCTTCCCCGAGTAGGGAGAGGAGAGATGTGGTGCCTTCTCTGCAGGGGATGCTCCTGTGTCTTTGACTTAAGTGGTGATCTAAAAATGAACTATTATATAGCTCATATAGTCTGCTGTGATATTTCTCTTTTTTTTTTTTTTTTTTTTTTTAATTTTCCCTCTGTAGTTCTAAGCTGAGCTGCATTTTCCTGTTTGGTTTTTTTTTTTTTTAAACTGCCAGAGTAGACTTATGGAAAATACGTAATCTTTAATTCAGATTAGCATTGTCCAGTGTCGATACCAAGCGTTTCAAAAAGTGAGTTTAGAATCTGAGAAAGGCACAAGAAGATAGGGCTGGCTGTTTGTTCTGTGTCCTTTGACAGTACTGTCTAAGCAGCTTAAGCACGTGTGGGGAGGCAGTCATGATCTCATTACAGCTAACTATAGGCGATAAGCAGCTTCGAGCACCAAAATCAGTGCACCAGCGAATGCAGATGTCAGTGAGTTATTTAAAGCAGGAAGGATTTGGGAGAGAAGCCTGGGGGGATGCATGGTCCTGTGTCTTAGTCAGTGGCCGAATCAAACTGAAGAATAACTTCAATGAAAATGTTGGAGCTAATGTAGAAGATGAGGTATAATTGCGCTCTTGTGTGGGTTTGAGTACCATTGTGGATCGTTAAGTAAAACTGGTCAAGTCCTGGAGCTTTGGAAGGCCCTCACACAGCACTTGCTGTGTAGTGGAAGTTATATTTCATTTAGTGGAAGGTATATTTCACTTTTCCAAACTGTGATCTGTGTGTAAAGCTACATGGCAGATCTGCGGAAGGTATTCCTGTCAGATTCATTGGGATTGGCTCTCTCATCCCACAAATCTAGGGGGGAAAGAAAAGGTTTTTAACTTCAACCTTTTAAGTCTGTCCCAAAAAGACTGAAGCTCACTTTGTGTTGAAACATTACGTATGTAGGGTTTTTTAGATAGTTTCTTAAACACCCACACACCCACAATAAAATCCCCATGAGGTTAATTTTGAATAGGCAAATTTCGCTTACATTAAATCTAGCCATATACAAAATTATTAATAATACTTAATTTTGCAAATATTAGAATGGTTTGCTTTGTTTTCCATTTTGACCAAGTATTGTTTTTTTTTTTTTTTTCTTACGCGGTGCAAGCGTCATTTTCTTTGGTTGGGTACAAATCTTCTTTATGTAATTGAGGTCTTAATTTTTCTCGGTTCGTACCACAAGCGGTGACCAGAATACACTTATTAAAAGGTGAAGGTAAGCTAAATCTGAACCAATAAGCATTATCAGGCATGCTTTACGCATCTTCTGTTTTACAGAACTGAGAGGAAAACCTCTAATTCCATTAGTCAGACTGAATAAATACTACTGTTTCGCACTGCGGGGAATCTGAAAGTTTTCACTCTTTCTTCTTTAGATACTATGCATGCTGCTGTTTTTTTCCTGTAATAGCAGCAGTTGGGGTTTCTGTTTTTCCCCTTAACTATTCTTAGCTTTAGTTAAGTAAGGTATTACTATTCCTGTTGTCTGTTAATTCGTCATGTAGCATCCTTAGGACTGACACTTTCATATGATTTTCAGCAATTAAGAACACAGTGGACCTATTGACAACTTGGTTCACCTGATAACAAAAACCATTTGTCTTAAAAATGAATTCAGATTTGTAAACCCAGCTCGACTCAAATAGCCTTAGTTAAAATAGTTAAGGGTAATACATCATTCACCAGCCAAAAGTAATCCAAGCTCTTTATTCACTGCAGTTAAAATATCTTCTTAAACCCTGGCAATTAAAGGGTACAGGTTAGATTGCAAAGCGTTTCCAGACTTCGTGGGTTTTGTACTTCATTCTATGGTGACATGACAACCAGAAGAAAATTCAAAACCCTTTAAAAATTCTGATAAAGTCAGTGCCAGTGGTAGTGAGCTCGGCAGGTTGACTCTTCTGTGAGTGCAGAGCAGTTTCTGTTGTTTCAGGTTTGCGATCGTTTGCAGTTTTCTTATGATCTTCAAAGAAGAAAGCTGCGTGCTATTTTCTACCCATAGTGCTTGTTAGTTTATGCCTTTCAGTCTGAGAGGGTACACTTCTGGCACTTGTTATCATGCTGTATTCAACTGGAGAAGAAAATTGAAGAGTAAATTTGCTTTCCCTAGCTATGCATGGTCCATGGTGTATTGTAACCCAGATGGCTGTGAGAATCTGATTGGGCAGACTGATGTTTTGTAGAAGCTGCAACACGCTCTTCCAATATCTTTAGAGGAATTTAAGGTATGAAAAATCAAGATACCTTTTATATGCTTGAGACAGACATACTATTAAAAGCAAACTTGCGACAGTCTGTATGCGCACAATGAATGTGTGCTCTGCTTTTTTACCACATGGGGGAAAAGTTATTTATTTTTGTATATGTATATGCAGGTGTTGGTGTTGCACTTTGGTCAAATTGGCTTGCATCTAATTATTATAGGTCAGGTTTAACAAATTATTTTCTTTTTGCTTTGGCTTTGCCGCTCTGTTACTTAGCCAGTGGCCTTGCTTGTTGTAAGTGGCACTCTAGAGAGCCTGTTGGAAAGAGCTTTGAGCTCTACTTCAGCAGCTTAACATTTAGATAAGATATTGGAAATTTGTGACCTGTAGAGTGTTTACAAGAACTTGTTTGCAACTGCTGCGGTGAATAGGAAATTAAATATAGGCTTCGTTTGTCTGATTCCTCCCTTCATTTGAAAAGGAGTTTCTTGTTTCAGACCTTCAGAACAGGACTGGCTGATGTGGTAGAGTATTCCGAGAGGCCTGCTGTCCAGTGTCAGTGTATAAGGAATGTAATAACGAAGATTTGGAGTTTTAAAGGTCCCTTTCCTTTGGAAGGAGCTTAAGAAACACAGTAGGGCGAATTGTGTTCAGGGACTGCTGCTGTGGCATCTAGGAGCTCCCTTCTCCTTGGATACTTCTTTTTGCAAAGCCAAAGTTACGTTGGATCCCTTGGAAGTGTGAGGTCCACTAGAAGGCGGCACCAAAGGATGACAGTGCTGGCTCCTGGTCTGGTAAAACCATCTTGCAGACATTTTTAAATGCCAAGTTTTGGTTTTTGCCCTTCAAAATGTGTAGCATCTTGCCAGGTTTGAAGCTGTGACTAGCCGTCCAATTCATGTATCTTCTGAGAAGATAGCCTCAGGTTCAGATTGCCTTTCATTTTCACTCAGGTTGCTGGGGGCGTCTGTTAATTCTTTGCCCTTTACCTTCCAGAGCATACTGCAAGCCGCAGAACAACCCCTGAGGTATTTTAACAGCTTTAAGATTTTCAGTATGAGCGATTGAGAGTCTTGCAGATTATGCTGATCCCCAGAAGAGTAACAGGATAACAAAAGGCCCAGATCAAAATCCTTTCCATGACCCTGAGTTGTGCGTCATGTATGTTTTACCATACTGGATGTTTTTTTAACGTTACAAGGGATGTGAGAGTATTCTTATATGAAATTCTCTTTTGAGATGTAGCTAGTTTCAAACAAAATCTGCTGCCTTAGCTTTAAGGGCCATCAGATCCTGTATCATATATTTTACTTAAATTATGTACTAGCTTTAGTGCACTGTATTTGTCTAAAATAGGTTTGTTGTTTACGTTATTTTGTAACTTAATCAGAATCTCAAAAACAAAATGTTGCACTTTATCCCTGTATTTCCATGTCATTGTTTACTTTCTTGCAGGACCTGCTTTGAGTTGTTGGGGTTTTTTCCGAACATGGAGCTTAGATTTTTCTCTTTCCTTCTCCTCTCTCTTTTTTTTTTTTTTTCTTTGTTTCTTTTTTTAGTGGTCAACTGTACAAGAGAATGTACTATATATGAGAATGTACTTCTGTTTGTTACTTTCTCATGGAAAAACTCACAGTGAAGAAGTGTCAAGTTGGGAAGTTATAGCTCATGTTTTCTTGCCTGTGACCCTTAAGGGTCATCTGCTTAGGAAAATTAAACTGATATCAAGTAGGGAGCATGGATTTGCAACATGATTATGTGGCTTTAACTCCCTGTGGACGTGCTTATAAGGTCATTTCTGCTACAAATGCTTGGGACAGCTGCGTTAATCAGCACGTTCATCTTTGCCTAGTGCAGCTCTGCCAGTGGAATCCCTTAATGTAGATACAGTTACGGTGCTAAAACCGCACTTTTTGAAATAAAGCTTGTTTTGCTGGTGGTATTGAGAAGGTAGACAGTGATGCAAGTGTTGTTTTTTTTTTTTTTTGTCGTTGTGAGTAGCTATCAGCACTTTTTCCAAGGAAAGAAGGATTAGATAGAAAAGTAGGGCCCCAAAATATTTCTTTTCTAGCTGAATTATTTCATCAGCGGGGTAAAAATAGAAGGGGTTGCAGCAGGAGCTGGAGGGCATCCTCGAGTTGGATCAGTAAAAGATTTTACCTCTCCCTAGAAGCCTTGCTATGTTTGTTCCAGAATGGGTGTCCACTCAGCATCACAGGGCAACCTGCAATTCCCTTTTCTCATACAATAATTTAAACTGTGCCCTGAGCATTGATATAATCTGGAGTACTGACTGTACATCCAACTGCCTTGGATTTCTCTGCCTCTCTGACCTTTTTCAGATGCTTAAGAAAGCCCCAAATATTGTTTAATAGCAGTGTCTCAGAGCTATGTTAGCAGAAGAAACCACTAGATAGCAGCTGCTCCTTGAGCTTTTGGCACAAGAACTTGTTTACCAGGCTGAAGTGAATTTGTTTGGATAATCTTGCTTTTATGCTCTTAAGTCTTTCTGTGGAACTGATGTACTCCGAAGTTGTCCATTTCTGTTTCTGCCATTTGAGCAGAAAAGTTGCTAAAGGGTTTGGTTCTTCAGCCAAACGCTGCATCACATTCGCTTGAAAGAGGTGCCCTAATTTAAGTCTGTGTTAAGAAACTCAATTGTTCATGGTCTAGGACACAAATTCTTAAAATCTTGATGATTTAATTATCAGGTAAGACTAAATTGAAATGGAGTGCAGAGGGAAATAAAATGGAAAATAAAATCATCACCAAACTGCACTCTTCAGAACAGCGTACAGACAGTTTGCTTGACTGTCCTGCTGTTCCTTTCTGAAATGCTGTTTTGCCGATGGCTGAAGTGCACCAGGACTGAATGGCTTTACCAAGGTCATTGACACATTCAGTGGAAGCACCAAAAACAGTAGCCTGTTCCTAGTTCTTTCCATTTGAATGGCCTCAGGTACATTATGATTATCTAAAGAATCTCTTAACCAAAGCAACTGAGCACTTTGCTGACCTGTTAAACTTCAGGGGAGAGATGTAAGAATTACTGTATTTCTCCTGGCTTTATATGTTTTAATGGTGTTCAGACAAAAGCTGGGCTGTCTGGTAAAACTGCATGATGCCATTTGGGGCCTGCCAGATGTAAGTGTTCTCAGCTTCCTCATGTGGAAAAAGACAAGTGTAACTGAAGCAAAACGTTTGTTCGGCTTTATCTTCACAGTAAGACAGAGGAAGTTCTAATGCATGTGTCCCTCCATTCACTCTCAGACTCGGTTCTGACGGCCGAAATTCCCTGGTATATCTCTGCCTGCATATGTGAGATTAAAGTCCTCTTGGGTAGTGAAATTCCCCATCTCACGAGGCTGTGAAGCTTACTGTTACTGCCTGGCTTTACATGGAGGGGTAGGTGGAGCTTACGCAGACAATGTGTTAAAGTCGCAGTATTCATCTTTTTGTTCAAAGCTGCTGTTTGTCTAGCACCTGCAGTTTTGGCAGAACTTCCTGAGGTCAGGACGCAACTCTGATGTGGTCTAGTGGTGACAAGAGGCAGAGGCAGAACCCACGCCATGGCTAAGCATGTGTTTGTTACTGGCCACAAGTGAGAAGATGGGTGTAGTACTGATGTTTGGTTGTTTGGATCTTACAACTCTTTCTAACAGCACTAATTGTAGTGAATGGGCATTGCTACGGATTTCTTGAAGGCAGAGATCCTGTAGTCCTCAGTTCCTTTAAGAGAGCCTGTTGCTTGGAATCCCTTTATCTAACACTGTTCATTTCCATATAATTAATTCTCAGCTCAGAAAAAGGGCAATGTATAGATCTGAGGAAGAGACGGATCAGAGTGGTGTCACAGCCCCACAGCATATCATAGTAATTGTAAAGTTGCTTTACAGTGAGCTTGAAGAGAACCAAATTAAATGCTGGTTTTGAAAGGCCTTAAGGGTGAGATTAGCTTGCTTGTGATGGTTTTTTGTGGCAAGTTTGTGTTTGGCTTTGATGCATAACTCTCAGACTTCATAGGTTTAAATCTAGATGTTGTCCTAATTCCTAGGAAACAAAACATTTGTGCTGCTTCCTGAGTACTGGAGCCAGTTTCTGCTCCTTACCAGCTGCCTTTGCAAAGGGAGGGGAGAGCACGGAACACGTCGTAGCTCACAGTGTGCTCTTTGGAGAGAGTTCCTGGATCTCTACTGTGGGGTCAGTCTCCTCAAAAGGAGAAACGCTTCCTTTCACAGATCCTAAGTGGCTGCTGAACAGTAGCTGTGCTCCATTCCTTTGGAAATTCCCTTCCCCTTGTCACAGTGGGATATGTGGGGAGTGGTATGTGGGGTCTTCGCTTAGCTTTCCTCCTCAGTAGCCGACAGGAAAAGCAGAGACAAAGGAAAAGTATTTGAATATCTGCTGAAGTTTTCTGAGTAGCGGAGTATTGCAGGACTGCACTCTGGAGGTGAAGAGGAAACTGCAACTGTTTTTTTTTAAATGCTGTGAAATGCAAAAATGCACAGGCAAAGGGTAGCACAATGTTTTCCTTGTTACCAGTGGGAGGAAGAGGCAAGTGGGAGAATTTTTCTCCTCTGGCCCTAATGAGGCCTGTTTATCTTTTGCATTTAAGATCTCAAGATAAATACATGGGGTGGCAAGTCACTGCGAAGGGATTTTTGCTTAAGTCAGGTCTCAGTCAGCAGCTTAATAGAATGTGGTTTCCGTAACTTGTGGGGAAGGTTTATGAGCAGTTAATGCATATTATGCAAGTTTTGTTGTAGTTGCTCTATTTTCTTCTTCTGTTTTTTTTTTTAAATCATTTTGGGGAAGTGGAGATATTGGGGTAGAGGACAGGGAGTCTGCATTGCGCATCTGCATCGTGACCTGAGAAACGAATGGGCTTAGTCATAACAGTTGAGCTGTAGTGAATTGTCAGGCCGTTTTCTGGCAGGCATGAGCTCCTGTCAGTGGCTTCAGTGTATGGGTAAAGAAAATCCGGTTTGAGTCTGCCTCTACTGCTGAAGGAGATGTACTTAGTAATATCCACAAATTTGCTGAAGGGACTCCTGCTTGAGGCAAAAGCTTTTTCTGGTTTTCTTCTGGTTGTTTGCCCAAGTAAACAATTTTATCATTGGAAATAGATCTTGAAGTTTTCAAATCCACCTTGTTCCCAGAAGGGGGCAGGGGAGACTTGCGAGTTCTGGAGTCTGATAAAACATACTTTTGTTTGCTGGTGTTACACTTCCGTGCGAGCTTTCAGGCTCAGCAGGCGCCGCCGCTTTGGCAGCGTGAGCATGGCACAATGAGATGCCTGCTCGATGCCAGCAGCCTGCAGCAATGGCCGAGGCTGTGAGCGTCTGGTGTCCTTTGGTTCTCCTTTCTCTTGGGGAGCATCAGAACAGTGTGGAGTTTTCTCCTGCTGTTCCCCCTCATCTGATACACTGAGATATTAAGCACGTAAAAAGCATGAGAACATGGAGTCATCATAAAAAAATCTCATTTCCTATACCTAGAGCAGTCTGGGTAAAAATCTCGGTTCCTTATTCCGTCATCTCGATTTTTCTTCTTAATTAAAGCAGAAAAGGAGTTTCTCCATTAAACTTTCTTAGGGATTTTCAGGAGGGCTGAGGTTTTACAGAGCTGACTTCCCTTTGCTAAATTCACTCAGCCTGGCCGACAGTGAGAAGGAGGTTTTTTTGCCAAATGTTTTAGAAATGGGGTCATGCAGCTTTCCAGCAAGTTGCTTTCACATCCTGCAAAGAGACCTGTGGTTTCTTTGCTCCGTCTGTATTCCAGGTTGTCAAACTCATGTATGTTAGTCTGCATTTCTGTCTTTGAATTGTGGAAACAGCTACCTTTTCTCAGGACAGTGCTTATTACAACATCCCTGATAATTACGAGGTGGCTTCTACCTCTGCAGCAGCAGTAAAGGGCTAAACAAAGACTCTGCTGAATGGGTTGGTTGGCACAGACTTGCTTGAGGTATTCAGTGCTTTTTATGCCTAAGTCTTCGGCGGTAAGGTCTCCCAGGCCCCTGTGTTTAGATGCAGGGCTCAAAGAGGAAAAAGCAATCAGAAGCAAATGAAAACACAGTGAGGGGTTACTTGAGAGAATTTGAGCCACGTGAGTCCATGGGACCTGATGGGCTGCACCCAAAGGTGCTGAGGTGGCTGTGTCATAGTGATGCCAGTCTTGGTTGTCTTTGAAAAGTCCTGGAGGTGCTGGGAGGTCTCTGATCACTGGACAAAGTCAAATGTTGCACTTGTCTTCAAAATAGGCCCAAAGGGTAATCCAGTGATTTACAGGTCGGTCAACCTCACTTCAGTCCGGGGGACAGTCATGGGTCAGGTCACAGAATCACAGAATGATATGGGGTTGGAAGGGACCTCTGGAGATCATCTAGTCCAACCCCTCTGCTGAAGCAGGTCCACCTAGAGCAAGCTGCACAGGAACGTGTCCAGGCAGGTGTTGAATGTCTCCAGAGAAGGAGACTCCACCACCTCTCTGGGCAGCCTCTTCCAGGGCTCTGCCACCCTCAAAGTGAAGCAGTTCCTCTTCATGTTTAGATGGAACTTCCCATGTTCAAGTTTGTGCCCATTTCCTCTTGTCCTATCCCTGGGTACCACTGAAAAAAGACCAGCCCCATCTTCTTGACATCCTCCTTTAAGTATTTATAAGCATTGATCAGATCCCCCCTCAGTCTTCTCTAGACTAAAAAGACCCAAGTCCCTCAGTGGTCCTTTTGGTGGTCCTTTCTGGGCATGTGAAGGAATGAGACTGGGAACAGTCAGTGTGTCAATTTACCAAAGGTAAGTTGTGTCTGACCCACCTCATTGTCTTCTGTGATAAATTAATTGGATTTGTGGATGGGCAAGAGCACTGGAGGCCAGTTAGCTTAAGTTTACTGAGCGTTTTGATGCTGTTTCCCACAGTATTCCTTTATGCAAGTTGGGATGTTAACAGTCTGGATGGGTGGAGTATGAATTCAGGCACACTAGGGAATTTGGAGAGTAAATGGAGTCAAAGGAGGATGAACTGGTGATTCATAGAGCTCTTTCCACACAGCAGGATGATAACTTCTGAAAGTAGGCTCTTAATCAATCATTGTTTTCCTCCTGAACGTCATTCTTTGCCACAATGTGATAAGAATGGATGGAAGGTGGTATTTAAGAGACTGTCTGGTTGAAATTAATCAGTCTTGCTTATTATCAGTGTGGATGATTAATCTGTCTTTTCTAGTGGGGGGTAACATGAATGTTCTTCCAGATTACCTTGTTTTGTTTTTCCCTCAGTCATATGTGTATATATGATAGCCACTGAACTACAGTTAAGTGCAATATATGGCAGTTTTGGGAGATTTTAGTCATACCTGGTTTAAACTGCCATGGAATACTGAGAGGTTGGCTTGTAAAGAAGAAAAACAGTTGCTCAAAACTTCCTTTTCAGCAGGTTACAGCCTCTTTGGGTTTGACCCACTTTCTAGTACAAAAGGTGAGCTGGAGGTCCAGATCTGCATTGTACTTAGATTTCTCTTCCATGTTCCTAAAATACTGGAGAGCAACTGATAATCTTTTTGGGATTATCAATCTGGAAAGAATATTCTTTCTTTAGAGCTGGGCGGGCTCAGGTATCTCTGCTTGTGCCCAAGGAGCTGTAATTGCAAAATTCAGTATGTGATGCTTACTCTGGAATTTTTTTCCTTTCCGTTGTTGATATCACTGCTTTGCTGCAGCCAGTGGTACACTTTGGCATTAAGAATTCAGTTGAAGCTATCTGGTGTGGTAGAATGCTAAATTAAGGTGCCAGTTATGAGCAAAGAGGTTAATGGTCTTATATAACGTTTGTCTTGAGGTTTTTTGTCACTGCAGAATTAAAAATAGCAATTAGAAGTTCTGTTTTGTCCTAGTTGTGGTTTTTTCCATGGAAATCAATTATCTGCAGCAACTACACTTTTCTTTTAACCAAAGCTGGGTTTTTTCTGTTTTAAAAGCATCATAATTCAGAAGTTAAGAACAGATACTAAAAATCCAAGTTCACCGCAAGCTGCTTATGTTCGTCTTCTCAGTTAGTTGTCTCCTGGAAAGCTGTAGATCACTCTTCTTTTATCAAAACTACTTAAGGAATGTAATTTGAGCTCCTCTGCATTTGCAGCTTTTGTAATAATTCTTCATGGGTTTGTCTTCTTGTGGCTTTTGTGCTTCTGTGATTAACCCTGTAGGTTTTTTTCTACAGTTACTAGTTAAAACTCTTAACTCTTGGCTTCACTCAGCTGTTGCACTGTGTACTCTGAGACAGCCAAAACCATGGAGTGTTCTTACAGATGCAGCTGAGAAGGTCTTCTATTGTGTTTTTTCCTTCTGAGAACGTTTTCCTATTTGTCCCAAATCGGCACTGACTGTGCCGTTGGGACAAAATCCATTTGGATTAGCTTGTATATGTGTCTTATCTCATACAGGGTCTTCCATTCACAGAGATTCTACATTCTTGCTGGCAGTATGTTCCTACCTGTTAAGGTTTCTCTTCAGGTCTAGTCTTCACAGCTTTCATAACTATGGAATTCGTAATGCATTTTAACTTTGATTACTTTATGAAGGAAGAAACACATATGCTCACCTGCATGGCAGCATAGATTGCTTCACATCTGTGCCCTATTAAGTGGCAAGAGAAATGATTCCTGATTACTGTTGTTTAGGGATCCATCATTCAGGACTTGCTTCATAGACTCCATTCAGAACTGTCCAGATGGTGTCTTGTTGGAAGGTGCAAGAAACAAAAGAATGGGGGAAGAAATTGTCCTAAAGTTGTTGGTTTCTGGTGTCTGTGACAAACAAAGATTTATGTAATTGAGTTTGCTGCAGTCTCCTCTTTGGCTTTCCATTTGGGATGCCAGCATGTTCTTGCAGTCCATTGCTGCTCCTTGCTTCTTTAAAATACACCTGGGCTTAGTGCTCGACGAGTGCCACAGTCTGTGCATGAGCTCTGAACCACATTCACTAGACTTGCCCTAATTTTTTTAGCATATGGTGATCTCTGGTTTTTAGTTGTTCCGTGATGAAATGGCAGCTCCCAAGGGTGGTCGGTGGCCTGCACGTGCAAATGAGCTGAATTGATCTGTGCTAAGCAGACTTGCAGCTGGGCATGGGGCAGCCACAAAGCAGAGTCCCCACCGAACGCCGCTGGCTGTGGCTTTCAATGCTTGCATTAGAGGTTCCATTTAAAGACCTGATCTTTGAGCAGCGACCTTATAAATTCTTCTAATATCTCTCTGCTGATAAGAATGAAGAGACAAGACATAGCATTAATGTGTAATATCAGTGGGCCAGTAGCTGAGCAGAGGTCTCCCAAGGGTAGGAGTTGTAATCCTCTTAAAGGACAGTCAAAGAGGCTTTGGGAGGTCACCTTTTGTGGGGTGAGAAACAATCCCTGCGCAAAGCTCTGCCTCTTTGTGATCAATTTCTCTCCCTTTTTCATATTTCATCTCAGAGCAGTGGAAAATAGATCTAGATGAATCCTGTGAGAGTCTTGACCTCTGTAAAACTGTTACTGCCTCAGGTTTGCACAAGCAGAGACTACCTGCCAGAAGACAGCCGTGTTGTATACAGGCTGATATCGTATGTGACAGCGCTGTGAATTCTTGCTCTGTACAGATAGTAGTCTATTACTCGTGAGACACTTAAACCGTGCTTTGATCTAAATGGGACCACGTGCTTCTGCTTAGCTCTTTGGCAGCTGCTTCACTGCAGTTTTACCTTTGCCTTCTTTTGTCGCACCCATGTTTTACTTGTATGGGAAAGTTGTGAGAAATTCAAGTGTCTAAATGCAGTCCAAAGTGATGGCTTTACTGAATTTTCTTAATGCTTTAAAATCCTTTAATATATGTATTTGATATTTAAAGAGAAATACTTCCAATGTTAGTGACTGTGTCAGCAATCCAGAACTTATTAAGATAAACTTCTTGCTTCTGATTCATGATATTCTAGTGATTTGTTGGAACAGAGATGTTGTAGCATTTGCTCGTGAACATACTATTTTCTGTGAAAAGACCTACTTTTTTTGCAAGATTGTCCAAATACAGTAGTGCTGGAAACTTGCTGCTTATTCAAGAGGCAGCCACAGCTTTAACTTTGAATTTTGGAGGAGTGAATTGTCTGTGGAAGTAGCCCAGACTGCTCTTGGAGTGTGCTGTCCTCCAAGCGGCAGCAAGATGACAAGCAGAAATTGAATTTACTGCATCTCGGAGGCAAAATGAGGTCTTCCAGGAATCCACCGTTTGATCAGTGCAGTGTCCAGAGTTAGGTGTGACAAGAGGCAGCTAAAACAGATGTTGATCGTGTGGAAGCAAGCGTCAGGCTAAAGTTGTGAAACATACCTTGTGAACAAGTGAAATTCTTCTGAGAAGACCCTGTAATGTCACTAGCGTTGAGGTATTGCAGTGCACAGCGAATGGTGAAGCGTTTGGTCTCCAGCAGAGGAGGGGTACCTACACCCAGTTCAGAGCTGTGATGGTACAATACCTCTTGTGATGAGGCAGGGGACAAATTCCAGCTTCGTGTCACTACAAACCTATCTGGTGAGGCTTTCCCCTTTCTGAGTATGGCAGCACACAGGGAGCTCTGGTGTATTGATTTGACAGCTCCTCTACGTAGTACCCACACTTAAATTGTGTGGATTACTGCTGAAACCAGTTTGATTATGCATCACTTCACAGTAGCTGTTGCAGCGGTTTCCTACATAAAGCCCTTTAGATGGATCAGCTCGCTCTTCCAAAAAAGCTAGCTTGTGCAGGAGAGGTCAGCCTTCTGATGTGACTTTCTTAATAGTTTAACCAAGGTAAAGAGAGCCTTGGACGTAACCCAGGCAGCAGTTTCTAAGAATTCCTTGTTGTTCACGAATCAGTGTTGTTTGTATAATGTTGTTGTCAGTGTTCCTCCTGGCTTTGCTCCCCAGTACTACTTGCACATGCTGCTGCCGTTTGTCATGCCCTAGTTAATCAAAACAGGCTGTTTCTCACTCTCCTATATGTTTTTAGTAGCCCTTTTGCTCTGAAAATAATGCTGCTAACAAATAAATCAAAGACTTATTTTTGAGGAAAAAGGGTATTTTAAGTATTAATGGTGTGTTGTGGAAAATTAAAACGTGAAAAATAAGGTCGTCTGATTTTTTTTTTTAATGTACAATTTAAATCTTTTGTATAAAAGTGTTTTTGTATAAATGTTACATAGTCCTGTTGCGTTACTTTGTCTATGTTGAGTAAGAGTGCAGCTTCACAGTCACTTGAAGTTGAACTTTAGCCTTGCCTTTCCTTGCCTTTAGTCACAGGTTCCCACCTTCTCCCTTCTTTTGACGCTAGGGGAATTACTGAACCACGTGGTGGGATCTGTCGGGGACCTGATCCAGCGTAAAGCTAAAGGCCTTTTGTTTTGTTTTATATACATTGCTGTTTTAGTTTCCTACCAGATCGGGTACTTAATCTAACTGTGTCTGATGCTGTTGTAAAGAAGATGTCAGGAGAGAGGTGAAAAAGTTGAATGATCTTGCTGCTGGGAGCAGCAACTCATGTCTCTTTAAAGTCAGGGTGAGACTGTTCTCTGAGCGCAGGGTTGCAGGAGAGTTGGAGCTGAATGAAATTGGCACCGCTACTCTTCTACCTGCCCTTGCCCTGCTGGCTGGTTCTCCCCTTTTGCTGGGCACTGGCACTAAACCAGTCCAGGAAGCCACATTGGCAAAAACAACTTTTTTTTCTGAATTAACTTTTTTGCCAGGCTGTTTTCTGAGCAGGATCGGGTGAGTGCCAGTGCTGACTCAGGAGGGAGGATGAGTTTGAAGAGCACCGACTTAGATTTATTTAAGCTGTCACGGAACTAGACCCTGAGATGCATGTTAAGGAAAGAAGGGTAAGATTTGCCAAGTACCAATTTTGTCAGTTTTCTGTGTCCTCATGGATTGAGTTAACATCTACAAAACAAGGCTGCTGAACAGCTTTGAGACTGTGATTCTTGCCTTCTAGAGCAGACACAACAGAAACTGTAGAAATCCTGTTTCCTGAAGCTGTTTCATTAACGTGCCTCCTACCCTGTTCCAGAAGTCAAACCTTAATGGTCATTCAGTCTTTTGTGCCTTGTTTTCAATGAGAAGGCCTTACATAATGGTGTGTGTCTGATGTGGATACCTGTCACCATCTGAAAGCGGAGAACTGAGAACCCAGTCCTTTCCAGCAGGTTGCCAAGCAGCCATCAAATGGGAAGTATTTTCAGTTGGTTTTGTTTCAAACAGTATTTGAGCTGGTAATTTGGGAAAAGAACCTTCAGTCTGTTTCTCTCATGGTCATTTCTAAAGTGTGTTAGCATTTCATCATTGCTTAGTGCTTATTTTAGTTTTCCATTTTGCTTCTTGTGTTTCCATGTTAAAATTTGTCTGCAATTGAAGAGTTGCCAAAACTGCAGATTGACTCCCTGCTTCTTGAATGTCATGGTCTTCAAATTAGTGGGAATCTGTACATCACGTAGGCTTGAGTTTTTTGAATGGAAGATCACCAAGTTATTTTATGGTTACGCAATTTCTAGGAGAGTTTTGTTTCAGAATTTGGCCCAAAGCTGTTCATTCGCATCAGTGACTTTGTTAGTCATGTTTTTATATTTATTTCAGCATGCAGACTGCAAAAATGACATATAATTTAGGACAAGCAACAGCTCAAGGGAGCTCAGTAGCCATGCTTTACTTGGAGGATACTCATCAGTGTGACCTCATTTTGTCTCATTAAAGAGACCCTCCATGCGGCAGCAATAAAATACCCTATGTGTTCAGTTTAGTAAGTAATCCTGTTCTACAGCAGCCATGAAACAAGAGGTGAGCTGGGAATGCAAACGTTGGCTTTGAGCACAGGGATAACCATCAGCAATTCAGGCACCTTGTGCTGATACAACTGTTTGTACAGCTGCACAATGGATTGGGGATCTGACCTGGGTTGAAAAGTAATCCTTAAAAAAAACAAAACAAAGTGCTGGTTTATTTTTAACTGCGATCAGTTCCCTAATTTGATTCATGGTGAGGTTGCAAACAGTTGTACTGGCGCAGCAGAGTTGAGTGGGAGGGTGCTGCTTGTGCTGGTGCAGCTGTCAAAGGATTGCCTGCGTAACCACACTCTGAAGAAATAACCAAAGGAGGAATTAGAAACTGATTCGACTTGATCAGTGCCAAAAGAAACCTGAGCATAATATTGGGTAGTTTGTTTTTTTTAAAGCCAGACATTTGGATGGAGTTGGTTTCATTGTGGAGGATGACTTTAGAGAGCAATCAAGACAAGCAGTTGTCCATACCCCAAAATCTGCTCTGGTTTACTGAGCTGGAGAGAATGGGGTGGATGAATACAGTATCAACATGCCCTTTTTCCTTGTGTGGACCAAGTTTTTAGTGTATGTTTTTTAACTGTCACTTCCTCATAAGAGGGCTGGAGCCCTAGCTGTTGACCCAGGTTTTCTTCCTTAATTCAGTGCTTTTACACATTCTGAAAGCAGGAAAAAATTATGAAGTGCAGGTAGATTAAACTTTTGTGCTTGACTTTTAATTTCAAATGGATTTTATATTTTGGGGTTTTTTTTTCTGTCTAGGTCATGTTTTCTCTCTTCTGTTTTTCCCTTATCTTCTGAGGATTCCTTACGAGATGGTGGTGGGCAAGGAGCCAGAACACACCCCTTCTTTCTCTTTGGCAGGCTAGAGATGGTCTGAAAGTGGAGTATATGTGTGCCCTTGCTCTTGAGTCAGGGGAGCTGACTGTTTTTCCTGTTGCAGAATCCTCACTTTGGCCTCTCTGCTTTGCTTTCTGTGTGGCAGTTGTAAGATGCAGCGCATTGACTGTTCCTTTCAGCTCCTGTCAACCAACGTCTCATGCCTGAAAACTGATTTTATTGCTGCACCAGTACTTCCCTTTTCTGGGATTTTGGTGCTTTCGCTGGAGGTTTCCTCATGTTCTTACGCAAGCTGTGAAGATATCCCATCGTCCCACCAGCCTTGCAGGTGGAGTACTGGCTGGGAGCCTGAGGGACACCAGCCTAAAGTGCACAACCATTCCTACTTGTCAAGTCTACTGTGGGGGTGTGCATGGGAGCTCAAGCTCCAGAGGTGCTTACACAACTGTATGATGACACCTCTTTCCGGCTCAGGAGGCAGCAGTTACTCTGTAGGTGATGAGACCAAACTGACTTCCTTGGCTCTGGCCTTGATACCTCCAAGGACTTCTGGGGCTTTTTTAACCAGAAGAAGATGAGGCAAGAACTCAGAAGGTGCCAGTTGTTCTCTTCACCCCTGTTGTGGCACAAACCTGATACTGCCGCTCACCTGATCGTAGTGGATTCTTGTCTCTTTGGTGGGGCTGTCCCCCAGTGCTGAGCAGTCCTACCAGAGCCATCCATCTGGCTAAGCTCTGTGCATGTAACCACAAAATCACACCTTCCTTTTCTCTGCCAGCAGTGGCTTGCTGGGTGGTGTGTTTGTCCTCTGGTTCAGCACAAGCATTGCCAGCTCTGACTCATTCTCATGGTGTCAGCAGATCAGCATGGTGCATTTACCTCCTCATCTGTCCCACCTTCTGATGCTGTTGAGGTTGTAGAATTTGGTACCCACAGCTGACATGAAAGCACATCGTTTCTGAATGTACTCCTCCTCATGCTGAACTCAGCATAGTCCTTCCATCGTCTTCCTGTTGGGGAGGTGTTTGGGTGGGGTTACGTGGATGATCCTTCAGGACTTCCTTAGGGATGTGGCTGGTTTATTTAAGCCTCACTTTTGGGGAGGAGGCCCAGGTCTGTGACTGAAGAGCAGGTATGTTTTATTACCAGCGTTAATGAAAAGTTTAAGTGTAAGATTTTGAGGCAAATTCTTCCTTCTGCTTATTCAGTCTAGAAGTTGAGTTACAAATTCTTTCCAAGTTAGTCTTTGAGCCAAACCTCTTCAATGGGATTGATGTGAATTTTTTTCCTCCCCCGCCATGAATGCAAGGACTACAGTTTTCTGTTATGAGTCCATCCACTAGTGTGAATTCAAGAAATGTCTTTTGTAGTGGGTTAGATTGGTTCCTTATGGCTTGTGACTGTTGAAAGTAAGTTCCTTTCCAGTTGTCTTGGACTGTTAGATCTGAGAGCTGTGCTGAATGGCAACGTTTGCGTCGGAATGGTTTAAAAATAACCTATATCCACCAGGGACTTTATTCCTCTGTAAATTAGATGAAGAGAAGCCAGAATTTAGCTCACAGAAAGCTGAGCAATGAGACCTCACAAGCATTGATCTTCCATAAGCCCTTCTTCAGAAAGCATGTGTCATATTTTCATCTCTCCTATAAAATGCAAAGCTGATATTGGACGACCCTGCTCTCCTAGGCACAAGCTTGGAAGAAAATCATCTGGGCTGGTACTGATAAAGCAACCTTTTGTTAATGTTAATGTAGGTATTCCGTCAGGTCTTGCTGCCATGGAAACTCTCAGGCTTGGGATGAAGCCAGTGCTTCTGAACAGAGAAGGAAGGTGCCCTTTGCCACTGAGGTAGGGTATATTTGTGGCGAGGTGCAGCAGGATTCAGCCGCTCAGCTCCCTCTCGCTCATCCTCCCTGCCCACTGGAGAGGAAAGAGTGGTGATGACCCTTCCTCCAGCCTCCCCTTCGCAGTGACACTGATAGCGGTGACAAGGACTGGCAGGTCCCCAGGCAGCCTGTGCCCTCCTGCCAATGCGCTGAATTTCTCCGGTGGGGAAGGGGAGGCCTGGAGAAAAGAGCAGCGAGGGAATTAAATCAGCTGACATCATCCCTGTTACGTGCCGTCCTTTCCTGCTCCCCAGCCTGATGTTATCTCAGTTAATGCCAGCTTTTCCAGCATCGGGCTGAACTGGAATACAAGCTGGAAGAGGCTATTTGGGCCCCAGCTTTGGTTACCCTCACTTGCCAAACAACTGCACGGCAGATGTTCACAAAGCATTGCAGAGCACCTATGCCATATGTTGCCAAACGTGACAGACGTTCACTATGCACTGTTTTGTGCTAAGGCTTTACATTAAAACACTAAAAAAGAGAGAGAAGTTACCACTGTAGCATGTCAGTGTGAGAAAACAGGTGTTGTCTGTGCCGTGGGGCTGGACCTCTAGCAAGGAATCTTGCTCATCCCTCCTTGTAAGCATGTGTAGGTGACAGCAGAAGGGCCTTTGCAATTCCTGCTGATCTGACCTCTTAGAAAAAAGCCTGCTTTAACCCCAGATCTGGGTACTGGTTTTAAGGAGTGGTTTAGGCGTCTCAGCCGTAGTTAAAACTGCATAGCTCAGCCTCTCTTTTTTTCACAAAGAGCTGAAAAGGCTTGGCTTCCGCTTCTTTCTTAGGAAGAGAAGAGGAAAAAATTCTTGGTCTCTCAGGCTACTGGCAGGAGTGCTGAAGCTTTGTAATTAGTGTGATATACGTATCACAGCCTTCCTTCAGATCTCTAGGAGACAGAAACACAGAGTATGCCTAAGGACTCGTATTATGAGATTAATTTTGTTTTCCATGTGGTCCTTTCTGTAAGTTCAATCACGTTCTGACTTAAAGTAGGCAAGGCTCTTTCCTCTTGCACGCTTCAGCAGTTGGTGCATTTATGCCCTGTTGTTGAGGCAGGAAATGTATTGGTGAAGGAAATGTGCATTTGTTCAGCTCTTGGCATGGGGTGGAGCACACCTATTAGTGGCTATTGTCCTCTCCTTGGCCTTGTTTACTCCAGTTCCTCCACCAACCTCACTGTCGGCATTCTCTTCCTCAGCTGGCATCCTTCAGCAGCTTTCCCTAAAACTCCAGTTTCGCTTTTGATGTATGCATAGGGATCATACTCTGTCTGGCTTCGATCTGAAGAGCCACGCTTGCCTTGGTGAGGGCAGCCTGCCCGAAAAGGGCTGTATTTGGTAATAGTTCAAGTGTTGGACAAAAGAGCAGGGGGAGTCTCAGGATACAAAGCTATGTGTTCAAGCAGGCTTGGAAGGTTTGTAGCTTCCTGGATACCAGGCTGGCCAAATGTTTCTGGTTACATCCCAAATGTTGCCTCAGGTTCTTGCAGAGTTGTGTTCTCTCTACCGAGGTCCCAGGGGTCATCTCCATTTTCTGCTGACTAGACAGACACGTCTCAGGCCTCTGGGTCAGCTTTTGTGCTGGGAAGCTGATCTCATAGCACAGTGGGAGATGCTTTTTTTTCCTTAGACTGGATTTTATTCTGTAAAAGTTGGGTCACCCAGTCCAGCGTGACTAGAAAACACCATGCTTTTCAGCCCGGATGCTGGCTGCTTATGCTCTTTACCAACAAGGCTAGCTCACAAGAAGCAGTCACCAGGCACCCGTTGGCCACATGCTGTAGTCTTCTTGCCTGGTATACTGGTGTTTTCTATTCTTTTGCTTCACTCCTGACTGCTTTGGGGCTGTTAAGCAAAAGTCCAACTTTTCTCAGCATGACATTGAGATTGGTATTTATCCCCCACCTGTGGCCCAGCTCCAGAATCGTCAGTGGCCATCTGCTTTGGTCTTCAGCCACCACGGGTCCTGAGGGCTGGCCACGGTCCTGGAAGCCGCAGCAAGGCGATGCTGGAAAGATGGATGTGCAAGCTGCTTACAAAGAAGATGTGAGTCAACAGCGCTTAATGCAGTCAGCTTTCTTGCTGCTTGATACATTACAATTTTAAATGTTTATTTTCCTTTTTATTTTGGAAAATAGCTTTACCAGTGAGTCATGAAGCATAGCCAGTGTTCCGTACAAGATGGCTTATAAAGAGTGGGAACGTCAGCATCATGGTGCGGTCTGCAGTAATTCTCACACCCATTGCAGTGCAGCTTTCTGTCCCCACCTCTCAAGTGTGTGGTGACCTCTGAGGCTAGTTTCCCCTGTCACCTTAACTTGCTACCATCAAAGAGGACATCCCTGCTCTTCCTGCTCCCTTGTTCCTGTGCTGGCATCCTCAGGTGGCGGTGCTCTGGTGCTGTGAACTGGCAGGAGCAGGCATCTCCTGGATTCTGGTGGTGGTCTGGGAAGACATTGGTGATCTTCAGCCAGGGTTCAGTAATGTTTAAGAGTATTTGGTTGGGTCTTCAAGAGCAAGGCATTGTTTGTTTCTGTGGAGGGGCATATGCTCTGCTGGGCTGCATCACTCTGAGGGTGATGTTGGTATCAGGGGCAGGCTTTATCCTTCTTAGTGGTTAGGAAGAGCAGAGTTTCCTTGAGTGTCTTCCTGGTTTTTGTTTGGAAATATTTCGTGTGTTACTACAAGAAAATACAGCTTATTGCTCTTCTTTATGCCCATCCTCTAAAATGTGCTTGAACAGTGAGGTGTGCATTTCAAACTTGGAGCAGATACACTGACAGACAGGTGTCTAGACTCAAATATTGTAGAGCAAACTGTCCTCCAGTACAAGAGTTTTCTTTACTGGGGAGGGTAATGGAATATGAAATGTGGTTTGTCCTTGTGTCAGCAGTATGTCTGTTCCTGAACTCCTCTCCTTGTGAGTCTGGCTTGATGGGAGATCTGTCCTGCCAGGTATAGATCAGTCTGTTGGGAGGGGGGATGCTAAACTAGCCTGAATGTTTTACTGCTGTTTGAGCTATAGTGGCAGTGTTGGACCATAGCAAAGGATCTGCTTGGGTGAACTGGTCTCCTTCAAGCTGTTGCGTGGCTTGTGCACAGCATTTTACAGAATAATTGGAAGGACTCTGAATTTTAAAAGCCAGCTAAAATAGTTGAACGCATGCCTTTGTTTAACAGAAGAAGGATGAGTAATATTTAGGCCTTCAAATAGTTTTATGCTTTACACTTGTTTGAAACTGCTGGGATTCTTCTGTCTTTTATTTGTGGATAGTGTCCATGTTTAGTAATAACCCTTTACTTCAGGTTAGTCTAATGAAAAACACTGATCTGTATCTGAGCTACAAAGTGTCATGGTTTTCAAGCTCTGAAGATAGCTTCCTCTTTAAAAATGTTATCTGAAACAGTACTTGCCATAAAGTATAATTTTTTTCCTCACATTCACTTGTACATGGGGAAAATGCTGGCTGTATGGCTATTTTCTTTAGAGTGCATGGAGTGGTTGTAACCAGGTTGGACTCTGTCCTCACCTGGTGCCCAGCTCCTTCTCTTGTGTCATGGCCACAGAACATGTTCTTTGTGGCTGTCACTCCCTCACAGGTGTGACTGCACATCTGAAACTTGTCACTTTGAGTTTTCTTGGGGGCAGAGGGGTACTTGGCAGTGAGCCTGGGGTACTTCTTCATGGCTGCAGCCTGTTCTCATTGCCACTTTCACAGGAGTCCTTGGACCGCTGCAGTCATCTCACAAATATCTCTAGGCCACAGAGTGGAGAAGGCTTGAGGGACTCCTCAGTGGATGGCTGCTGTCCTCAGAATAATTCAGGATGGCATGTTGCTGCTCACCTTTAGGAAAGGCTGCTGAAAGCAGGCCAGGGGTTCACATCACTTGCTCTGATCTGCCTGCAGCCCACAGGTGAGGCACTCCTGACTAAGGGGGAGAACAGTTTGCATGGACTTTGGGGAGATGCATGTGTCTGCCTGGGTGTTTGTGATCTCCATCTGAAGTTAGTGAAGGTGTCTGAAGCTAACGATTCTGCTTAGATTATCCCCCTTCTCTAAAGGATGGGTAGTAGTTCTGTCACTGGCAAAACTGAGACCCTGAGACATTTTGTGATTGGCTTTCAGTGAAAACTGGGACTCGTACCAGAGCTGAGAATCACATGAATGTCTCCCCAGTATGGCAACTACCGTTATCACACAGATGAATCTCTTATCTACCTTGTCCTAAGAAGTTTAAACTACAGGAAGGTGTGAAGTTGAACTTGTCCTCTATATTGTTTGGAATAACTGAAAACTCTGCTTTAGTCACTGGCAAAATAAAAGAAACCGAATCCAAGACAAAGCTGTGTTAGCAAGGAGAGATTAAAGTCTGTAAAGCATTTCTCTGAAATCTGTGAAGTGCTGATCTGTTGCAGATGCTGGCACCTTGCTTGTTCTCAGATATTAACTACCATTAAGCCAAACGAAAACATATGTGATATAAACAAGCCTCTGCTGCTGAAATGTCTTGTTGGTAAAGCAAATATGAGGGAGGAGAGAAATCCACAGCATGTTTTTGTCTTTGTGATACAACTTAGGCTCCGAGTGAGTTTAGGAGGCAGACACTCTGAAGGATACCTTAAAAGAGACCTTGATATGAGTCGCTACAGAGAGAGACCATCTGTGTTGTGGTTTTTTTTTTTTTCCCCTCCTATTCCCTGCCCCCCACCTTAAAAGCTAGCTAAATATTCACATTGTTCTGCTTACACTGAACGTAGTTGTGTGGTCGTGTAACCACAAAGGGAGATGTTTTCCACTGGAGCAGTGAGGTGATTCAGCTCAAATGTATGTACACCCATACAGTTCCAAAATCCAGTTTGAAGGAGTGAGCAGGAACATGCAGACAGGGAGAGAGACGTGTTTTCCTGTTGTGGTGAGCTTTTTGGGTTAGATTAGGTTAAATGTGTTAAGAAGTATCACCCCTCCTTTTGAATCTCTTGAGCTGCATCTCTAACATGACTGAATTGGAGGGGAAGGAGAAGAGCCTTGTCTTCATCCAGAACTTCCCCAGCCTGGTGGTGTTGTGTGGCTGCAGAGACATCCCGTGGCCAGATGAGGAACAGCCTGAACCGTGTCCCTTGCTCAGGCCTCCAAGATCCTGTAGTTCTTAAATTACTGCCTGCGGCTGTGACTGTACTAAGAAACTGGCAATTTGTTGAATTCAGGAACTGTAGTCACCATATGGTTCTTGTAGCAAGGACTTCGGATAACTCATTGTTGTGAGGAAATCCTGCGGTGTTTTCCCCAGCAGCCTCAGGAGCCACGATGATCTAAGCTGGGAAGGGCAAATCGTCTGGAGAGAATTTAGGCGGCTTTGCTTTTCCATCATCCCGTGGCTGCGCTGGGCGCTCTGCAAACGTTAAAAGAGCATCTGTCTTCTCCAAAGCACTTCTAATCTCACTTGGATTTAGCAATCTCTCTTGCCTGTCTCTGGAGACCAGGGGCCTGTTGTGCATGTAGGTGCTGTGAAAGCATCAGGAAATAGTTGTTATCCTGAAGGGCTTAGAGTAATAAAGGAGAGAATCCAAGGGGAATCCATTCAGATACAGCGTACGTGCAGTGACAGAATGAGTGTGGCCCACTTACTCCAAGAGTCTTTGATGCCATAGCTTGAAAAGAAGCGAGTCAGAAGAGGAGGAAACAGTGTTAGGGTAGGAGGTGAACAGGAATTATTTAGTCATTTAGATGTTAAAAATGCAGAGGCACAAGGAGTGGAATTTGGATTCTTGAAATGTTTGTTCTGCTTGTGTTAGTTCTGTCACCATTACCGGTGTGGTCTTGGTTTTAATTGTGCTGTAGCTTGAGGTTTGTGCTCAATTATCATGTTGCCTTGCTGATAAAATGAACTAAAGGAAGGAAGTAGTATTTTCTAAAGATAGGCGGCTCAAAATATTTCTATCTCCTCCTTTCCTTGTCTCCTGTCAACCCTATTGGAGCAGCTCTGGATGAGACTGCCTCCAAATGAGTGTGTGTTTACCTGTAAGACTAAAGAGGTGGTGAGAAGTGTGCTGGAACAAGTGGGAGGTAAACAGAGAACAGAAGAGGAGCAGTTAGGGATATAAATAAATACCAGAAACTTTTCCTAGAAAATAGGGAGTGAATGCCAGTGGTCCTCTCTTTACAGGAATCTCCTTTTGCTTTTTCAGATCATTGTAAGGAAGCAGATTGCTGGGATTTCTCCCCTGTGGCTGCCTGACCACTGCTGAGCTACCCCTCCCAGCCCATGTGGCTCTCCCCATGTTCCAAGAGTGCAACTGGTGCCCAACGCAATGTGTGTTTGTCAAACCATGGAAGTGGGCAAGTATGGCAAGAATGCCACTCGATCTGGAGACCGGGGGGTCCTGCTGGAGCCTTTCATTCACCAGGTGGGCGGCCACAGCAGCATGATGCGCTACGACGACCATACTGTCTGCAAACCCCTCATTACCAGAGAGCAGCGCTTCTATGAATCTCTGCCCCCAGAAATGAAGGAGTTCACACCCGAGTACAAAGGTGAGGCCTGTTGTCATTCCAGAATGCAGTTACCTGCTTCAAGAACCAGCCCTCTCATCTTCTGCAGCTCTGCTGTCTTTTGGTGTCATCTTCTTTGTTGATTTTAATTCTTTCTCTTTTGCAGGCTAGCAAATTGATAGGAGCCCTTGGAAAGGAGGAAGTCTTTTTTTTGTAGGCACTCGGGGTTTAATGTGCTTCTCTTTCTAGGCAGAGAATATGCAGTGTGACAGTTGCAGTCTGAAGCTTAAGGTTATGGACGTGTAACTGAAGTAATTTTACTACCAAGTTATTGTCAATTACAGCCTTGACCTTGAGCAAATGAAGTTAAATCATACACTGAGCACTTGCACATTCCAGTCCCGTAATTTATTGCTTCCTCATCACATCTCTCTTATGGGCCCGTCTCAGAAAGCTGCTGAAGCAGGAAGTGCTGCTTTCCCAGCACTGAGGTGAAGCCTTGTCCCCAGCCGCTTTGCAGGAATGGAATTTTCCAGTGCCTGTATCGTTGTAGGAGCTCGGCAACTCATCTGTGTCTTCCGGAAGCTGGATATGCTTTCGGCCATGTGTGTTTCTATTCAGGATGGTGACACTGGCAGGTAGCCTTCTGGGGGACTCGGTGTTCCTGTGGCCTCTGCTTCTTTGTCACCACGTGGCATTGGGAGGACAGTGCTTCAGGCAGCTGGGACCACCATCTGTTCAGGGTCTTGCCGTTTGATCTGGCTGCAGCCTGAGGGTCTCAAAGCAGTGTCAGCTTACCTACCGGTGTCTGTCTGCGGACCGTGAATGAAAGATACAGTCTCCAACAGACAGGTCCTCCTGTACGCTCGAGCCACTCTGGAGCCACACAGGGCTCTAGTGACCCATCAGAAATCTCAGCTGAAGCCTGTGTAATTACTAGAATTGACCTGATATCAGGCTTTCCTTGGGAGATACATTTAAAACTGATGAAGCTGAGAGTCCAGATGGAGACCTGTCGTCTTGAAGTCAGATACTTCCTGGTAGCCTAAAGGCATAGGACATACACCTCCACCCTAGTGTGGGGCTTCATCCGAGAGTCCCGTGCAATTTCCTGATAGTCCCAGAAGTTGCTCTTACTGTTCCGAGGAGGGGAGTACTGGGGAGGATATTTCCTGTCTGAGCACTCGGGTGTTACTATAAGCTTGCCTTCCACAGGGGTGTCGTGAGGAGCATGTCCAGGCAGCCAGAGTGCTTGGAGTGGCATTTCTGTAGTGACATGCTGGAGTCCTGAGCTGCGCTGAAGTTGTGTTGAGCCACCTGAACTGTGTTAGCATTGTCACATGCAGAGAAGGGAAAAGGAAGGACAGTAACGTGATGGGCTGCATCAGCTGAGCAGTGCAAGGTTTCCTTACGTTTGTGATGAATCATTTGATTGTCTGCATCTAGCATCTGATACTCCTGGCAGCTATTCAATGCTGGTGACAAGCTAATGAAAGATTTTGGCCATTGCAAGTTGGGACATGAGCTGATAGCCTCCTTTTCAGGGCTGAGGGACTCCCAAAGATGAAGATGTCAGCCCTAACTAGAAGTGTCAGCTGTCCTGCTCTGTGGCTGGCCAGCTAGATATAGCCAGTCTGTGCTGAGAAATGTTTATATGTTCCCTTGGACTATGGTGCTTCCCAGTAGCATTCAGAAGGTGAAACTGGATGGGACACAAATGGTCCTGATTGCCTGCACCTGGATGAGGTAGTTTTACTTCCAGGAGCCCCTGTTTTTATTGCTAGGAAGCCCTGGAAGCTTGCAGATCCCTTTTCTGCAATGCTGGCTGACTTGCCATAAATGGCAGGTGTCACCTCAACCTCGCTCTGTTCTTCATAGCTCAGATGCTGGAGAGATCCTTTATCAGAGAAAGCACACTCCTCCTTGGCGAGCAATGTCCTTGTTGGAGAATCACAGAATGGTTCGGGTTGGAAGGGACCTTAAAGATCATCCAGTTCCATCCCCCTGCCATAGGCAAGGACACCTCCCACTAGACCAGGTTGCTCAAAAGCCCCATCCAGCTTGCCCTTGAACTTTGGAGATGGGGCATTCACAACTCCTGGGCAACCTGTGCCAGTGTCTCACCACCCTCACAGTAAAAAATTTCTTCCTAATATCTAATCTAAATCTCCCCTCTTTCAGTTTAAAACCGTTACCCCTTGTCCTATGGCTCTACTCCCTGATAAAGAGTCTGTCCCAAGCTTTCCTGTAGGCCGTTTAGATACTGAAGGCCACTCCAGTGTCTCTCCTTGGAGTCCAGGTAGATTAAGTCAGTTTTTCTTCCCTCCTCCTCCAATGCTGTAGCCCCATTGTAGAAGGCCACCAGATTTATCAGACACAATTTGCCCTTGGTGAAGCCATGTTGGCTGTCACCGATCACCTGTTTATTTTTCATGTGCCTTAGCAGAGTTTCCGGCAGGATCTGCTCCATGATCTTGCTGGGCACAGAGGTGAGACTGACCGGCATGTAGTTCCCTGCGTCTTCCTTTCTTGTTTCCTTCCAGAAAGGGCCCGCATTTTCTCTAGTCTTCCTTTTGTCACCAACATACCTATTGAAGCTTTTCTTGTTGCTCTTGATGTCCCTGGCTGGATTTAACTCTATCTGGGCTTTAGCTTTCCTAAACTGACCCCTGGCTGCTTGGACAATTTCTCTGTATTTCTCCCAGGCTAGCTGTCCTTGCTTCCACCCTCTTTAGGCTTCCTTCTTCTGTTTGAATTTGTCCTGGAGCTCCTTGTTCATCCATGCAGGCCTCCTGGTGGTTTTGCCCAACTTCCTCTTCACTGGGATGCATCACTCCTGAGCTTGGAGGAGGTCAGCAGCAGGAACACTTCTGCAGGACATCAATACCTCCCCAAATGAACTATATATATATTTTGTGTGCTTTGCCCTGCTCAGCATCTTGGTAGCCTGTGCTTTACTTTCTCCAGTTTGACGACATTTGCTGTGAGAGTGAATGGAAGGAAATAATCCCACCCCTCAGCCTACCAGCTGCGCTTTTGTCCTTAATTTCCTGTGGCTGGCAGAGCTTCCCCCACTGCTGCTGACTGTTCGATCAGGTAGCGACACAGAGCACTGTTTGGGGGATTTCTCCTCTGTTCTGCCCTAAAAACATCTGGATTCTTGTAGTCTTAAACCTCCTTCCATTGCTCTGGTGCTCTGAGAGTTACATTTTACTGTCTCCCATTGAACGTTTGGGTGCTGGTGGTTGTGGGAAACAGAACTGAGGTGTCACTTCTCTCTACAGGTGTGGTATCTGTCTGTTTTGAGGGAGACAGTGATGGCTACATTAACCTGGTGGCCTATCCCTATGTGGAGAGTGAGGCACTAGAGCAGGATGATTTGCCAGAGAGGGACCAGCCACGACGCAAGCACTCGCGTCGGAGCCTTCACAGATCAAGCAGCGGCACAGAGCACAAGGAGGAAAAGCCTGGCCTGGCCAGTGACAGCACTGAAAGGTAAAGAGGGCCCAGTGACAAGGTGATGAGCCGAAATCTCTCGTCCCCTTTCATCTCTGGTGCTCCTTTTGTTGAGGACATTTTGCGTTTCCATACAGTAGCCAGGCTGTCTTGCACGTGCTAGTCCAAGCACACCGTGGACTAACGAGTCCAGCAAACTGTGTCAGTTTTGCCACGTTCAGGGCAAACTCATCCACAGGATAACCCTTGGCAGTTTATTGGATGTGGAACCAAAGTCTGTGGAGCAGTTTCAAACACTCTTTGGTCTACCTGGTTATTAACCCAGAGGATTTTTCCCAAAGGTACTTTGAATATGGGTTTCTACCTTCTCACACCAGCCAGAGCTCCCTGAGAAACAAGTGTTCCTGCTTACTCTTATCAGTTGCAGTGCAACCTGGCAGAGATGTTGGATAGACCAAATCCTTGAGTGTGGGTCCACAGCGAGGGGTATTAGCGAGGATTTGCTGTTAAGAAGGTGGCAGGAGAAGGAACAGGAGATGGCCACGTGCAAGGGGAGGATGTGGCAGTTGTAAGTACCTGGAGAAGGCATGGATTCTAACAGGCAACTTTGTTGTGTCTTTATTCCAGCAGCATCCAGGAAACGAAGAGTCCCAGGGTGGATTTGCACATCCATTCAGATGTTCCATTTCAGATGTTGGATGGGAACAGTGGTCTGAGCTCTGAAAAGATCAGCTACAACCCCTGGAGCCTGCGCTGTCATAAGCAGCAGCTGAGCCGCATGCGGTCAGAGTCCAAGGACCGAAAACTCTACAGTATCCTTTGGGAAGCAGAGTCTGCCCTGGCCTTCGTGTTTGTGCCCAAGGCTACTTACTTCCTTTGGCTTTCTCATCGTTCGCACAAGAAAAACTGTATTATATGTTTCTTTTTACTATTCCTTCCTGCTTTCCATGCAGTGACACTAATGTCTGACGCTGAAGCTCAGAGAAGCCATGTGTCTGACTAGAATCCCGTGCTTGCTTTCTTCTCTGGTTCTTTGTTGACTTGTGTTTTGAACTGTAGTTTCTCACATCAGGCTTTGCCCGGCAGCAGATGCAGGTCTGCCCCGATCAGTAATCCCTTGGGAGGGAGCTGTGTTTGTCCTTGTCACCTTTCTTGAGTCTCTTCCAGTTCTACTGTGTCCTTCTGGAGACCATGACCAGAACTGCACACAACAGGGAAGATGCAGGTGAATCAGAGGTTTCCACTGGTGTCCAATGCTGTTTTCTCTCCTCTCCCTCATAATCCCTAACATACTCTCTTGTTCCAAATGCTGTTTCGTTACCCCCAGATCCCATTTCTGACTGGTAATGGCTCTCTCAAAACACATTGCTTTATGCATTAAGAATCATTTTCTCCTTATGTTTATCGTCTTGCGTGTAAACTTTAGTGAATTTTGCCCGCCCGTTTAATGGTTGATTGCAAAAATAGGGAACAGTAGTGGAAAAACTCCACAAGGAGTGTGGAGTTTTTCCACTACTGTTCCCTATTTTTGCAATCTTGAGTAACTTGGTGCTTAGAGTGAATTTGTCATCTCGCTCTTCACTCGCTTTTCTCGATCACTTGTGCAGATCCACACTCTTCAACAGAGAGACCCTGCTGGCAACTGGCTGTGGGACCAGTCAGGCTGGTTTGTAGTTCCTCAGTTCTCAACAAATCAGTGTTGCTGTAGCCCCTGTTCAGTCGCTTGGTACTAAGGTGATGTTAAACGAGTTACACGTCTCTTATTTTCTGTTTAACGTGTGATCTCTTCCCTTTTCATTTCAGTTTGAGACTTCTCTGAACTCTTAAGGAGAGTTCTGGCTTGAGAATCACTTAAGCTCTTCCCCAGTAAACAAAGAAGCAAAATATTAATCTTATTTCTCTTTTTGGGGAGCCTCTTCACACACCCCCATCCCACCCTCCTCCCCTGTAGCTCCTTTTGTACTTTGCCTTCAGACTCTTCGGGCAGTCTGACTGGCTTCTTCCTGTGGTTGAAGATGGATTTGTTACTTTCTGTGCCTTCACAAATGACTGCTCTTGCTTTTGTCTTGAACTTGCCCACTTGTGGGCTGGTTTTGTTTCACCTGCTGGAGCTTGATTCTGTTTCCCACACGTAGAAACAAACTTGCTTTTAATAGCTGTATTCTTCACCCTTTTAACTGTGTGGGCTTCCTTTTCCTATTCTCAAACGTGTGCTTTGAGCCTCCAGCTTTTATTTTTAAATAGCCTGCATCACTTGCAGAGAAGTAATTCTTTTTGGCTGGCCTTTTTAATCACGCTTCCTTATTTTTATCGAGTTCCTCTTTCAAAATCAACCATAGTTGATGATAGTGTGGTTTTTTTTTTTTTTTTTCTAAATGTTGAACTTCCTCGCAGGTTTGATCTAGCAGTCTTCTGGTTGCTGTTTCAGCGTAACGTGTTGAACCCTGCCCTGCAGGGGTTCTTGGGGCAAACATCAGGGTTGTTTTTTTCCCCTTTGGGACCAGCTGCTGCACTGATTGTCTGGGGTTTGTTCCCAGCGCTGTGCCCTAATGGAGGCTTTGCCCATTGTGCATGGCGGTAATTGAAGAATCCCGTAACTGTTCTGTTTCCTGCCTTTGTAGCTCCTCCTCGGTTCCCCCCCTCCCCCCCGTGTGTTGGGCAGCGTTGCTCTTCTGGGCAGGCCAACAGCGCTGAGCCCCGAGTCTTCAGTCCGTGGGGATTGTATTGTTTATCCATATGGTTAAATTGCTAATTTGATTAGACTTTAAGCTCTTCCTTAATGTATCAGCAATTCTTACTGGTAGACCCCGTCTTTCCTGACACTGCTCTGCTCTTCAGTTCCCCCTGCTGAGTTTCCAGTATGCCCATGTCACCTCCTTGATTACTGGTGGCCATTCCCATTTCCAGGCTGATTTTTTTCTACCAAGTGTCAAAGCCCGGGTGCCTCTGTTGGGATTTTGTCCTTTTCTTCACATCCCCAAACAGTTTTCTCTGTTCTTTGGGTTCCTATTTGTTTGTTGCCCAGCCCTATCTCATGCTGGCCCAAGTCCCTGTCTGGTGGCCCTGGGGAGGAGTGTCTCTGACAGGTGAGCTCTCCTTGACGCATCTCCCAGAGTTCCTTTTGCTGGAGAACGTGGTGCATCACTTCAAGCTTCCCTGCGTACTTGATCTGAAGATGGGGACCAGACAGCACGGAGATGATGCGTCTGAGGAGAAGGCTGCTCGGCAGATGAAGAAGTGTGAACAGAGCACTTCTGCCACCTTGGGCGTGCGTGTGTGTGGGATGCAGGTAGGGATCCCCAAGGCTGCGGTTGCTGCACGTTCCCTTTCGCAGCCCCATTAGACCTCCCAGTTAGTGTCTTCTGCTGAGCACTGGGTTACGGAGTCTTCCACTTCAGGTGGGTACATCAGCGTTCACAGTATATGCTTTTTCTCTTCATTTCTAGTCCTGGAACAAAGGAACCTGCTTCTTCTGAGAGAGCCTGCTTTATCCAAAGCTGTTCTGCTCACAGACAATTAGGGGATTTTCCAATAAAATTATTTTTGTGGTTTAGTGTTCGGCTGGAATTGCGGTGCCTGGGGAGGGAGGTGTCCCTCCGTCCCGGCATCAGCTGACACTTGCTTCCGTGGTGTACTGGGTGTTAAGAAGTTGCTCTCCCCTTGAGGATGGGCCCTGTGCACAAGGATTTGCGGCTGGTGCTGTTGTGCAACAGTCGCTCCTTTCCCCACCCGCGGGAGGATTTTGTAACCCAGAGTCTGCCCACAGACTCTGAGGCAATGAGGGCCCTTAATTAATCACATGCCACATAATAACGGCAATACGTGCCAGCAGCTCCCTCTGCCAGAGCATTGTCCGAGTTGCTGTAAGACGTGACTTTTTAAGCCTCAGGGCCTGTTGTGTCACACTTTTTATGGAGGCTTGGACTGACGAGCTGCCCTTTTGGTGTCCTGGGAGAGAACTGGTAGTTGGGCGCCCTGGCTGTGCCTGTGGAATGCTCCCATGAGCTGCTTAGGGATTTAGGGAGCAGGCAGAGCTGCTTCCTGCTCCCTCTTGGGCATGGTGGGTACAGAACTAGTTCCCTCTGCCCTGTTGGTCCAGGACAGCTCAGGGCTCTCTGCGTGGCCTTCACCTGGTGTTCCCACTTGACATGCGTTTCCTTTGGCTTTCTAGGTCTATCAGCTGGACACGGGGCATTACTTATGCAGGAATAAATACTATGGACGCGGTCTTTCCATTGAGGGCTTCCGCAACGCCCTCTACCAGTATCTCCACAACGGCATCGAGCTGCGCAAGGACCTCTTTGAGCCTATCCTCGCCAAACTGCGAAGCCTGAAGGCGGTTTTGGAGAGACAGGCCTCCTACCGCTTCTACTCCAGCTCCCTCCTCATCATATATGATGGGAAGGACAGCAGGGCGGGGATGTTTGTGGAGCGCCGGCCAGAGACGCGCCTGAAGCGGGTTGACAGCTCTCTGCCGGAGAGCCTTCAGGACGGCGGTGGCACCGAGCCTGGCTCCTCAGCCCAGCCCAAGGTGGACGTGCGTATGATTGACTTTGCGCACAGCACCTTCAAAGGCTTTCGTGATGACCCCACTGTGCACGACGGACCCGACATGGGTTACGTGTTCGGGCTGGAAAGCCTCATCAACATCATGGAACAGATGCGTGAGGAAAACCAGTAGCCCTGGGCTACGGCCTCTTATTCTTGTCCTGGTGGCAGGAGCAGACAAGACCACCTACTACCACAGAAAAAAGCAGACAACTTTGGTTTTAAACAATTGTATTGCTCCATTGTTTTTAAATGTACTTGGATAGAAGAGCTGAGGGGAGGCAGGATGGAAGAGCTCCTCGTGCCAACCAGATGGTTCTGACCGCACTAGCTCTGCCTGCTGGAGGAGGCTCTGTAGATGCCCCCTGGGTGTTGGGTGTATCGGTTCTTCGCTTGTCTTGTGTGCGTTCTGGAGGGAGGACCTGGACATAGGGAAGAGGAAGCAGGAAAGCATGGGGCCTCTTTGGGGGGGGCTGGATCTGTGGCGTGAGTAGCCTCCAGCCTTGGGAGCCCCGGGGAGAGCCTTCCCTTTGAAATTCTCCTGAGTTATTTGGAAAGGGTGCTCGACTACCAGGTGGCAGCCTCAGTGGGGCTGACGGTGAGCAGCGCAGGTGCTGGTCTCGGTGTTCGGTGGCGCTGGCTCTGCCCTGGGTTTTGCCGGTGGGGCTCAGCTTTTGATGCTGCCTTTTTTTTTTGCTGTTTGGGCACTGTGAATAACCACCCCAAACACGGAAATATAAATGACCAAATGCAACCCCCGGCAGAGCTGTGGCCCCAAGGGAAGGCTGGGCACCTGGAGCTGTGCTCGAGCCCCGGGTGGCACGGGCAGGGCTGCGTAGGGGCAGGCAGGGGGCTCTGCAGGAGTAACTCTGCCCTGGACCACTGACCAAGCAAGAACTCAGCTCGTGGGCTAGCAATAGTATCTGTAGCAGTTAACGTGGCCCCAGCTGTGCAGCAGGGCCTTTCGGACCATTTCAACCCTTCCCCTCGTGTAATGTTGGTCCCACAGGTTGCACGCAAGTGTGTCCCTCCAGCGCAAGGTTGCTCTTGTCCCACAGTGGGCCTCCTGCCCCACAGCCCCTGCTCTCCTGGCAGGTCCCTGCACGGGGATCGTGGAAGGGGAGGCTGTGGGTAAGGGCTGACTCCCCTTTGTCTCCTTGGGGGTCTCTATGGGGACAGGTGAGGACCTGGCTGAGGGATAGGTGCCACCACCTGACTGTTGAGCTGTGCTTCAGGGGGTCAAGTCTTTCCCAAAATAAATGAAAGAGCCAGCTGGGCTCCTTCCTGGAGCCAGTGCTTTACCCGTGGCTTCCCTTGATGAGGGCATTAATGTTTGATACTGTGGCCTGGTGGTACCAAACCCTCCCCCCCACCCCTTGCATCATCCCCCCCACCCTGTGTTTCTGTGCTGGGACCCCCTGCTTCCTCCCTCCCCAGTGTCACTGACTCGTTCCATGGCGTTACCATTACCCCGGCTGCCTGAGAAACTCTGCCTGGGTACCTGTGAGGCCAGGGTTGGGTTGTTTGGTTCTGTTCTGTTCTGTTTTGTTTTGTTTTTTACTTCAGGAAAGCTTTTTTGGGGAATACTCTCCCTGCATGTAGCATGTGCGCACACTCTGCTTGGAAAGTGTTGGTGCTTGGCTGGTGGCCCTAGCTGCCCCAGCGGGCACAGGTCTGCGGCACCAGGTGGGGAAAGGGGCAGGGGAAGAGCTGGCTTTGTCCTACATCGTACCTCTCTGCCTGTCCCCCAGCTTGCCCAGGTCACTGCTCTCTGGACAAGGACCTTCATTCGCACCACTCTCCCCTGCCTTGGGTTACTGCTCCATCCTCTCTGCCCCCCAGGCGGGGCTCAGGGGGGTTTCAGGGAACAGGTTTGCAGGAGGGATGGAGCTGAGTGAGCAGCGGCTGCCCCAGGTCCCCAAAACATCCGCGTTACCCTCCCTGGCCCAGCCCACCTTGTGCATGTCCCCAGCGGGCAGGGCCTTTCCTCCTGGGGACACCCCGGCTGTTCCCCTCCTCGCTGGGCCGGGGGCGATGGATGAGGGCTGCTGCCGCTGCTCCGTCAGAGCCTTGAGCCCCTTCCCTTTGGACCACCGCCGTGGGACTCCACAGCTTGTACATAGCCTTGACCCCCGTTTGTTTTTACATGAATAATCACCCTGTTTGTGCTTCACAGAGAACCAAAAACCACCATTAAAGGATCAGTTTTTGTCCTTGGTGTGCTGTGCCTGCCTGTTGCCGGGGACCGGGGTGGGGGGCTCGGGCAGGACCCCTCTGCAGGCGGCTTAAACGTTTCTTCTCATGGGGGGTCGTCTCCGTCGTTGCCCCGGGGGAAAGCACAGAAGCAGCTCCCGGGGTGGGAGCTGAGTGGGACCGGGACCCCTCTGCCCCCGCGGCGCTGTGGGTGCCCGCTCTGCTGCTGATCTCCGCTTGCTTTTCGGGAGGCGGGAGGCGCTAGGACCTGGGGCAGACGGCAGAACGCGGAGCAGGCACTTGGACCTGTGGAGGGCCCTGGAACCTGTGGCGGGCACTAGGACCTGGGGCGGGCGGGGCAAGGACCCGTGGCGGGTACTAGGACCCGGGGCGGTCGGAGGACCCATGGTGGGCACTAGGACCCGGGGCGGTCGGCAGGACTCACGGTGGGCGCTAGGACCTGGGTAGGGCGGCGGAACCCGTGGCGGGTACTAGGACCCGGGGCGGTCGGAGGACCCACGGTGGGCGCTAGGACCCGAGGAGGGTGGCAGCACCCATGGCGGGCGCTAGGACCCGGGGCGGGCACTTGGACCTGTGGCGGGCGCTAGGACCCGGGGCGGTCGGAGGACCCACGGTGGGCGCTAGGACCCAAGGAGGGTGGCAGCACCCATGGCGGGCGCTAGGACCCGGGGCGGTCGGAGGACCCACGGTGGGCGCTAGGACCCAAGGAGGGTGGCAGCACCCATGGCGGGCGCTAGGACCCGGGGCGGTCGGAGGACCCACGGTGGGCGCTAGGACCCAAGGAGGGTGGCAGCACCCATGGCGGGCGCTAGGACCCGGGGCGGTCGGAGGACCCACGGTGGGCACTAGGACCCGGGGCGGGCGCTAGGGGCCCGGGGCGGGCTGGGGGCGTGGCGGTCGGCGGTGACGCGGAAGTGGCGCGCGGCGGGCGCTGACGTGTCGGCGCGGGCGCGGGGGGATGCGGGCGCTGATCCTGGTGGGCGGCTTCGGGACGCGGCTGCGGCCGCTGACCCTGAGCCGGCCCAAGCCGCTGGTGGAGTTCTGCAACAAGGCGCTGCTGCTGCACCAGCTGGAGGCCCTGCGGCAGGTGGGGGCGGTGGCGGCGGGGGAGGGGGGTCGCGGGGGTCTCCCCGCCGCCCGTTGACCCGCACTCCCGCAGGCCGGCGTCAGCCACGTGGTGCTGGCGGTGAGCTACATGTCGGAGGCGCTGGGAGCCGCCATGCGGGAGCAGGAGCAGAGGGTAAGGGTCGTCGTCCCTCCCCTCCCCCTGTCCCGTCCGTGTCCGTCCCCCTCCCCCCCTCAACGCGCCCCGCACCCGCCGCTAACTCTGTGCCCGCAGCTCGGCATCCGCATCTCCCTGTCCCACGAGAAGGAGCCGCTGGGCACGGGTAGGGTGCGGGGACTGCAGGGTGGGCTGGGGAGGGGGACACTGGGATGGATGGGTAGGGCTGGGGATACTGGGAGTGGGACACCGTGGACAGCAGGGTGGGTATGGAGGGGTAGGGTTGGGGACGCTGGGAGGGGGACACATTGGGCAGCAGAGTGGATATGGAGGGGTAGGGCTGGGGGATACTGGGGACACTGGGAGGGGGGGCACCATGGGCAGCAGAGTGGGTATGGAGGGACAGGACTGGGGGGATACAGGGGACACTGGGAGGGGGACACCATGGGTAGCAGAGTGGTTATGGATGGGTAGGGCTGGGGGACACTGGGGGGGGGACACATTGGGCAGCAGGGTAGGTATGGAGGGGTAGGGTTGGGAGATATGGGGGACACTGGGAGGGGGACACCGTGGGCAGTGGGAGGGGTATGCCAGTATGGGCATGGGCAGGATTAGGGACTGGGGACATCAGGACAGGCACAGAAAGGACTAGGGACAGCAGGGCTGGGTGAAGACCAGGGACTGGGGGCTTGGGAGGGTCGGTGGGGAGCAGGGACACTGGGACAGGCACAGGTGGGACCTGGAGGACCTGGGCACTGGGTTCACCCTGTCCCTGCGGCATCACTCATGGCCGGGCAGCGGGGCCGCTGGCGCTGGCGCGGGACCTGCTGGCCGAGGACGGGGAGCCCTTCTTTGTCCTCAACAGCGACGTGATCTGCGAGTTCCCCTTCGCGGCGCTGGCCCATTTCCACCGGCAGCACGGCGGCGAGGGCTCGCTGGTGGTCACCCGCGTGGAGGAGCCAGCCAAGTACGGCGTGGTGGTGAGCGAGGCTGACACTGGCCGCATCTGCCGCTTCGTGGAGAAGCCGCGCGTCTTCGTGTCCAATAAGATCAACGCCGGGCTCTACATCTTCAGCCCCGGCATCCTGCAACGCATCCAGGTAGGGACCAGGGTGCTGGGCAGAGCCAGGATGGCGGGGGAGCAGGCCCCCAGCTCAGCCCTGAGTCCTGTTTCCGCAGCTGCGTCCCACCTCCATCGAGAAGGAGATCTTCCCAGCCATGGCACAGGAGGGGCAGCTCTACGCCATGGAGCTGCAGGGTAAGGCCCCGCGTATGGTGTGGGCAGCGTAGCAGTGGGGTGGTGTCTTGCCTGCACTGCCGCCCCTGCGCTGGGGGCTGTCACCGCAGCTCTATCCCCACAGGCTTCTGGATGGACATCGGGCAGCCAAAGGACTTCCTCACGGGCATGTGCATGTACCTGCAGGCGCTGAGGGCTCAGCACCCCGAGAAGCTACACTCGGGGCCCGGTGTCGTAGGGAACGTGCTGGTGGTAAGTGCCAGCCCCCAGCACATCGGTCACGGGCTCTCCCCATCCTCCCACCGCTGTACTCGCTGCTGTGCTCGAGCTGTGCCCTCCTGTCCCCACTCTGGCCAAGTGGTGCAGGCTGTGTCGAGAGCTCTGGCTGCCCTCCCGGCCCCGGCACAGCCCCTCTTCCTTGCAGGACCCCAGTGCCAAGATTGGGGCAAACTGCGTCATCGGCCCCAATGTGACGATCGGGGCTGGCGTGGTGGTGGAGGACGGGGTGCGCATCAAACGGTGCACCGTGCTGAAGGGAGCCCGCATCCGCTCCCACTCCTGGCTGGAATCCTGCATCGTGGGCTGGAGCTGCTCCGTGGGGCAGTGGGTGAGGATGTGGGTGCCCCCGTGGGGGAGATCAGGGCTCAGCTCCTGCCCTCCTGCCTCCTCAGGTTGCAGCCCAAGGGATGGAGGGATGCGCAGGGGCTGGGGGCAGGAGCGTGGCACTGAGCCGGGGCAGGCATGACAGAGCCTCTCTGGGGCAGGTTCGCATGGAGAACGTGACCGTGCTGGGCGAGGATGTCATCGTCAACGATGAGCTCTACCTCAATGGGGCCAACGTGCTGCCGCACAAGTCCATCGCCGAGTCTGTGCCAGAGCCGCGCATCATCATGTAGCAGCCCCCGGTGGGCCCTGCACTCCTGGCTCTGCTTTGATTAAATATTTATATTTCCATCTACCGCTGAGTGTCATCTGAGTGTGGCCCCAGCGCTGGGTTGCTCACCATGGCCAGCCTGGCTTCCTCTCCCCACGTCTCAGGGCACCACATAAGGAAGAATAATTTAATGCTGCATTTCATGAAGTCAGCCCCCAGCCAGGGGCAAGTTAACAGCCCGAACGCCCACCCCGGCCCACCCCGCCCTGGCCTCGGGGCTGCTGTGCGTCCCCCCAGCAGAGCCCAGGCCTTGGGCTCCCCTCCCTGAGAACGGCCCATGGGGCAGAGGGGCTGCTGTGGCCCAGGTGCTGGGCAAGGGGGTCGCTGGCCCCAGAGCCTGGCATCGGGCCTTCCCCCCCACCCTGCAGCCCCCTGCCCCACACTGCGGCCCCGTGCTGGGTCCTGGCCCTGTGTTAGGGGAGAAGCCAAGGTGGAGGGCAGGGGGCTGCCCTGCTCAGCTGGGGGAGCCCATGGTAAGGGCTGGGTGCTACGAGCTGGGCGGCTTGGTGAAGTCATCCACCCCCGTGATGGTGGCCTTGCAGAAGAAGCAGTCCTTGTTGTTCATCAGGTGCTGGTTGATGCAGGCTCTGGGACAGAGAAGGAAAGAGCGTGAGCTGCCCCTGGCACAGTTTGGGGCGGGGGCGGACACGGGGCAGGTGCTGGTAGTGACCCCAGTGGGGACCACACATGCATGGTACTCACTTGCACGACTTGTGGGAGCAGGGTCTGAAGATAGCGGAGATGGGGTGTGCGTAGCAGATGGGGCACAGGTCTTCCTCACTGGTGGGCTGGGGGGGGGTGGGGTGTCACCAGGTGGTTAGTGGTGGCAGCAAAAGCCCCGTGTCCCAGGGCAGGTGTGCCGGGAGCCGGGGCTGCTGCTGAGCATGGGGACCGGGCTGGGGGACTCACCAGTGTGGTGGCAGCTGCCTGCTTGGACTCCTCGCTCAGGTGGCTCAGCATCTTGTCCACCTTTGCCAGCTCCTCAGCACTGATGTACTCTGTGTCTGTAGGGATAAAATGGGGGTGAAAGTGACCCTCGGGCTGCCCCGAGGCTGTTGGGTGATGCATGGCGGGGGGGGGGATGATGCAGCTGTCCTCAGGGACCAGCCAGGACAGGGAGCCTGCTGCTGGGGACAGAGATCTCCATGCTGGGGACAGCAAGCTGAACACTGGGCAACGAGAGAAGATAAAACTGCTGCCAAAAGTGGACACTGGACACAGCCCCATCCCAAGTGCCACCGCTGGGGGACAATGGGGGAGGCATGGATCCCTGTCCCCAGGGCTAAGGGGGCTGCGACATGTCACAGGGGACACAGATGCTGGCAGCCCCGTCCCCCCCCAAGCCAACCATGGTCAGGGGCTGGTGGTGAGCAGAGCCCAGCTCCTGGCACAGAGCTGACACTTACAGGTGTGCAGGGAGAAATGGCGCTTGTCGGTGGCCGGGGCAGCAGCTGCCAGGGCCAAGGGCTCGGCATGGCCCAGCAGGTACTGGATGGAGCGCAGCTGGAAGCAGGGGTCCGCCAGCAGCACCGCTGTGGCACGCTCGGCCCTGGAAAGGGACACAGTCAGGCCTCTGTCCCGTCCCCCCAACATCACACCACCCCCCAGAGCTGGCTGGGCCTCCCTGGGCATGATGGGTCACAGGGACACCAGGTCCCCAGCTACCACACAGCTGGATGGTGGCATCACCCTGCAGACTGCAGGGACACTGTGCCCGGCATGGAGTGTGATGGCAGTGGTGATGTGGGGCCAGGCCCCCGCAGGTGACCCGGGGCGTCCACAACCTTCTAGAATCCCCCCAGCTCCTGTGCCCCATGGGGACGAGCCCAGGGCACAGCTGGGCACATACAGCACCCAGCCTGGTGGCTCTATGTTCCTGGCAGAACTGAGTGGTGCTCAAATGCAACCAAAGGGCAGCTGTCCCTCTCCTCCTTCTCCTCTTCCTCCTCCTCCTCCGCCACCCCACCCAGTCTCAGAGGCTCCGGGGATCGATACGGTGCATTAGCACTTGCTGAGGCTGCAGTGGTGCCCGGCTGAGCCTGGGGAGCTGCAGGGCTGGAGCAGCCAGCACCCCCCTGGCAGCCCAGCATAGCAAGGGTAAAAGGAGAGGTGCCATGCAGCAGCCTCCTGCTGGGGGCTCTGGCACCCCTACACTGTGGGGACGGCTCAAGGTGGCCCCCCCTCCAAGCAAGCAGGTGCCCCCACAAAGCAGAAAGAAAAGGTTGTGGGTCTCCCCACCTTCAAGCATCAGCAGGGATGACCAGGACAGATGAAGGGCACCTTAGTGGGTGTCTCCATCGGCCACAAGTGCTGTGGCTTCTGCCCACAGCCCTTGGCAAGGAGCAGAGGTGGTTCTGTGGCCACCATCGGGCAAGCCCTTTGGCGCAGACTGAGCCGGGGCTGGGGTGCAGGGGGTTAACAGCCCCTCAGTGCGCAGCAGCCACAGCCGCCAAATTAGCTTTTTGCTGCCCTAATGGAAACCAATTCCCCAGCCCGGCTTTCTGCTTCCCACTAACGCGCCCGGGCACCGGGTAATGACATTCCTGAGTGTCCTTCATCCTGTGGCCACCTCCCACCTCTGCCGTGGGGACTCCCCACCGGGCTCACCCCACAGCCAGGGGTCCTGGGGGGTGTGTGTGTGTGTGTCCGTGCTAGCTTGTTCAGGGGGCGGTGGGGACAAGAGCAGCGGGAAGGACCACGACTGGGTGCTAAGCAGCAGGGTGGGGGGGTGGAGGGGGGTGAGTGCCATCCCCGCTCCCAGCCTAGGTGCAGGATGGGACAGGAGGGGCACCCGAAGGTGACAGCGGGGTGGGTCTACTCCAGCACCCTCCCCGAGGGTGGTCGGTGGCGGAGCAGCCGGTGGGGTGACAGCCGGTGGAGGTTGCCGTTCTCCAGCCGGGAGGGAGGGTGGCTGCGCGCCGGCGAGGCGGGAGGGTAGGTGGGCGAAGTGGTCCTTATTCCCTGCCCCACCACTACCACCACCACCGGGGACAAGCGACGGGGGCCGGTACCGGCTGCGCATCGCCCTGCCCACCGGCGAGACGGGCCACGGGGCCACCGCTGTGGCCACCACTCCCCGCGCCGGGACCAATGGGATCCCGCCCGCCCCCCCGCCCCCCCCCCCCCGCCAGCGCCTAAATAGGGGCCGGAGCGGGACGGCGCCCCCGCAGCCAGCCCAGCTCCCCGGGAGATGTGGACCGGGAAGCAGCCGCCCGCCGAAGGGGGCTCAACCGGTAACCGGAGCCTGGGGATGCGCCGCGGCGGAGCGGAGCCCTGAGAAAACTTGTCGCCCCGGGGAGGAGCGGCTCCGGGAGGCAGCCGGGCGTTCGCCCAGCCCGAAACGCCGGAGCCGCTCAACCCCACCGATGCCGGACACCGGCCCCCAGCCGCCCCCGGGCAGCCCCCGGCCGGCCGGAGCACAGGTAGGCGGCAGCACCGGGCAGGGCGATGCCCCCCGTTAACTCTTTTCAAGCCCCTCGGCTGGAATCGGGATCCTCCTTTGCGGGGTGCAAAGGGGCGTCTGCGGATGCTCGGTAGAGCCCACCCCCGCCCAAGACAGCACAGGGGGGAAAGCAGGGAGGACCACAGCACGTTTTCTCCGCCGGGCCACACAGAGGCTCCTGCCGGGCACCATGTCCCCGTGGGCACCCACAGACCCGCTGTGGGCACGGGTGGTGAAGCTGCTGCTGCTGCTCCAACTGTGTGACCATGGCCGCGCACCCCGTGCCTCCCCGGTGCCCCACAGCTGTCCCCCTGCCTGCATCTGCACCTCCGACCTGCTGAGCTGCAGCCGGCAGATGCTGCAGCGCGTGCCCCGGGCGCTGCCACCCACCGCCACCACGCTGGACCTCAGCCACAACGCCCTCACCCAGCTCCACGACCGCTGGCTGGCCGCCCTCCCGCACCTCGAGGCCCTCCACATCAGCCACAACCAGATAAAGGACCTTTCTCCGCAAGCTTTCCACAATGCCTCCTACCTGCGGCACCTGGACATGTCCTCCAACCACCTGCACACTGTCGAGACGCACTACTTCAATGCGCTGGTGAGCCTGGAGGAGCTGCTGCTCTACAACAACCGCATTACGCGAGTGGATGAAAACGCCTTCGCCAAGCTGAGCGGCCTGCGGAAAGTCTACCTGAGCTGGAACAACCTGACCACCTTCCCCTTCCACTCGGTCCAGGGGCTGGGCAACTACAGCCTCCGCACGCTGGACCTCTCCTCCAACAGCCTGAGCAGCATCCCCGTGGAAGAGCTGGCGGCTCTGCCTGAAAACATCAGGAATGGCTTGTACCTGCACAACAACCCCATCAGGTGCAGCTGCCAGCTCTACCTGATGCTCCAGCGCTGGAAGCAGCGAGGTTTCAGCTCGGTGAAGGACTTCTTCGAGGAACACACCTGCAAGGTGTCCGACAACGTGCCCCGGTCCCTGATCAAGTTCCTCAAATACAGCCAAATGTTTGAGAACTGCTCGGCAGGCCCCGAAGACGTGCACCCCATGCCCTTCCCCGTGATGGTGGGCCAGACCCTCCTGCTCACCTGCAACACCAGCCGGCCGGCCATGGCCACCACCTACATGTGGATCTCCCCTCACCACGAGCCCATCAAACACCCGGGGAACAGCAACCGCTCCTTGGAGGTCTACCACAACGGCAGCCTGAAGATTGCGGTGGCCAGGCCTTGGCACTCGGGGGTCTATGTGGGCTTGGCCATCAACAGCCCCCACAATTTCAGCAGGCTGTGTGAAATCAACGTGACGGTCCACTACCCCAAGCCGGACGGGGAGACCTTCAGCACCGGCCTCACGACCCTGCTGGGGTGCACTGTGAGCCTGGTGCTCGTCATCATCTACTTGTACCTCACGCCCTGCCGCTGCCTGAGCTGCTGCAAGAAGCCAGCTCCTCTCAGCCCCCCACAGGAGTGCAGCGCCCAGTCCTCCATCCTCAGCACCACTCCCCCTGCCACCGACGGGCCAAACCGCAAGGCTAGCGCCAACAAGCACGTGGTCTTCCTCGAGCCTGTCAGGGAGACGCAGAATGGCAAGATCCGCCTGGCCCTCAGCGAGGACTTCCCGGATGCCAAGCACCCCAAGGTCCTGCAGCTCAAGTCAGACTCGGAGTCCATCAGTTCTGTCTTTTCGGACACCCCCATCGTGTCGTAGTGGGGCAGAGCTGGGAGGAGTGCCGGGCCTCCTGAGAGCCGTTCTCCTCCATTGCTGCTAGAAGCAGGATTATTTGGCACCCCGAACTCCCGGCTTGACTGTGACCCTCAAGGGTGATGGGCATCACCCACAACCGCTTCAGCCATGAGCTGCTGGTGGGTTTTGGGCTGGGGGAACATCGGTGCCTGGCAAGAGCTCCTTGCATAAGCCACTGGGAACAGCCTCATTAGCACAAGGGTAACACTGACAAACACAGGACACCTGAGAAATCTCTGCTTCATTTGGGCAAACTCCCTAATGGTGACACTGGGATGGTGGTCTGCCATGGCCTTGGGCACAGGAGACATGACCCGGCTGTCACTGCCACGGACACCCCAGGCCAAGGAATAGCTGTGATGCGTGGGGCTGTGTCCTCGCTCATGCCAGAGGATGATGGTGCCACTGTCCTCTCCCAGCCCGTGCTGGTCCCCATCACCATGCCATGGCTGGGAGTGGGGGGAGCGTGACCCTGTCACAAGGAGGGTACATGCCACCTCTCTGAGTGTGGCCACGCAGGAGGGATGGAGCTCAGCGCCTGACCAGCCATGCAGCCAAGCAAACATGACAAGCTTTTGCCTCCCGAGAAGCTGTAAATAGTCCAGGCAGGATTAGGTGATGCCATACAGCGCCCAGCCCGCATCGCTCAGCGGTCCCCGTGCCACCAAGGACGATGAGGGCTCAGATGCACCACCTTCCTTCGCCGCTTCTCCTTGAGGCGGACAAACGCGCTGCTAAAGCACAGCTATTTAGGCAGTAATCTAATAAGCCTATCGATAAATGTGAGTAATCCTCTCCTCTCTTGGGTCGTAATTCTCTAGTTACATTGGAATAAAAATGCCTATTTTTTTAAGCTCACGCTGGGCTGAGTGTCTCCTTGCCCTCGCAGGGCAGCGGCGTGCAGCCACCCTGCAACCCACGGGCACTGTGGTGGGTCTCCGGGGGTCTGAGGGAGCCCTGAATTCCCGCTGACCTGGCACACAGAGCCAGGTGATTGGCAGCTTCTGTTCCCATCAAACGGCGTTAGGGCAGCCTTGGCAAGGGGGTTAAATGTGCTGATGGCCTGGGGCTGGTGCGAGAGGAGCGTCCGGTGGCTTGTCCCCAGGAGGGCAGGTCTCTGGTGACACCTGGGAGCTGGGGAGGGAGCAGCGCCAGCCAACACAAGGGCATATCCAGACCCCAATAGGGATGAGGAGGATTTAGATGTGGGGAGAGGCACCTGGGGAAGACCCAGTCGGGGTCAGACTGGCCTGGTCTTTGGGTAAGTCCTGACAACCTTTGCAGACAGAGGCCCCCACCTCACTGGACGCTTGCGCTGCTTCTCCCAGCACCCAGCCTTGCATCGCCCCCGGCACAGGGAGCGGCTCTGCCCCCCCATAACACCTGCCTGATTCTGCAGAGGGATAAGGTTGTCCCCCCCAGTCTGCCAGCCACCACTGCCCTCTCCACAGCTGGAGAGGGAGCAAGCAGGTTCCCGCAGCACGGGGGATGCTGGGGACACCCTACAGGCAGGAGCACAGCTCAAGCACAACCCAAAAATAGGGACTAGGACCCTTTGCAGACCTTTCCCCCAACCCACAGCCCCCCACAGCTGTGCCCCAGTCCCAAGAGCTGCTGGCAGCCCTGCGACCGGTGGGATGGGAAAGTCCCTGTGGCTTTGAGACAGTGCTAGCACCCATCCTTCAACTATCTCAGCCAGGAAACAAACAGCTTTTTTCCCAGCAAAAAGTCAACTGTGCCCAAAACGCTTGTCAGAACCCCCTCTGCCATCGAAGGAGGGGACAATGTTTGGGAGAGCAGTTATCCCGAGACAACTGCAGCTGCCCAGCGCCCTTCCTGACACCGACCTTGTGCACAGCTCCATGCAATACGTGGCCTGCTGCCACCTGCCCCGCGGCCGGCGAAGGTGATGGGATGCGGAGCGACAGGCCCCGCTGGCCTGCGCCCTCGCTCCCCGCACGCCTGCCGCTGCCGGCCCCGTCACCTCGCATTAGTACAGCATTCCTGACGAGCCTGGGACACCGAGCTGGCCGCGCCGGGGTGCTGCTGGGGGTTGGCGAGGTGCGGGGTGGATAGGTGAGAGGCACCCTGCCCCTCGAGGATGGAGCTGAGGCGATGCCATCCCCTGGCTTTGCACCCAGGCAGGGATCCCATGGGAAAGATGGTTTGAATTTGCCCTGGGAATGTCTGGGAAAGAGAAGAGACCCAGGTCCAAACCCACCGAGGGCACCACCCTGAGCATGGCTCATGCCTGCCAAAACAGAGTTGAGCCCGTTGCTGCATCTACGCACTGTGTCTTCCTCCAAAAGGAAAGGTGTTGCTCTGGGCTTCAGCACTCAGAGTGGGTGTTACCCACCTGCAGCTCTTCTGTCACCATCCTTGTAGGTCTCCTCGCAAACCTTTCCCCTCCCTGGTGCCAACATCAGCTTCCCAGGCATTAGTGGTCCACCAAACCTCCATCCTCAGCTGAGGCTAACAACTGAAGCTCGGGGAAAGCTCAGGCCAACTAGAGTGTAAGAAAAGCTCCCAAGGGCCTCTTTGGGGACACACCAGCCTGGAGAAGCCCAGGAGAGCTCTTCTTGGCTGGCTACAATCCTCCTGTCCCTACAGGAAGGCTAAGGCCCACTATGCCAGGACAGCATCTCTGAGGTTTGTATCAGTGCTTCCCCCAACAGCTCCCCGCTGCCTTACCCAGGAAAATCCTGCTGCTGCCTTTCACACCTTTCTGGTGCTCGGAAAGGACCTCACACCACAGTGCTGCTCCAACAAGCAAGGCAAGGCAGTTTGAACTGTTGAAGCAGTTCATTAAGGAGCTTGGAAGGCAAATCATCTCAACAAGGAAAAACATAGCCAGGAGCACCGCCTCCCCGACAGACGGGAGTTGGGTAACGTAATGGATGGTCCCTGAGGAATACACCATCCTCTCTCGGCAGCCATCTCCACCATTACAGCCCCGGCTTGCTGCCAAACCGGCCTCTCGCTTCTTGACTCCGCCAGGCAAAGCAATGGGTCAGCACAAAGTACGGCATCCCCGGCATGCAGGGACCCACGCCTGTGCATGCGGGGATAAGGACTAGCTTTGGGGACCAGCCTCCAACGCTGACTCCTGTCTCCTCCGGGGCTGGACACACGATGCACACAATCCAGGTTGGACCTGGATCTTTTCCTTAAGATGCTCATGGTTTTCCAAAGAGCTTGAAGCAGCAATGCCTGCTGCTTGCCAGCACGATGCCTGCTCCTGCCTCCCAGCGTGTGCCCGACGGACCCTAGGGGCCAGGAGATTCCAGCTTTGGCACTCCCACTGCCCAGGATACAGCATTTGCAGCTGGCAGCTTGTAAAAACAGTAAGATCAGTAAGGCCAGACTCCTTTTTTAACCGTGAAACCTAGGTCTGAGCTAGTCACGCCACTGTGCTCCGGCTCACCCTCACCCAGATACGTTACACACTGCAAGACTCAAGTATCACTCATTCTCTAAGTTTTTAGGGCAAGGTAGAAAGGACTCCTATAGCCTGAGTGGTCCATGAAATGTCTACTCCCACACCTCCTTCCACCACAGCTCACTCATTAACACGTGTTGAAGGAGCATTACTGTTTACATGATCAGTAATTACACAAGACTGCAGAGAACTACCACGTCCAGTGGGGACCAGCCAAGTCCCCAGGGTCCCAGCAGGGCTCGAGCACACGGGTGCGTGGCCAGAATGAGTTCAGGAACCTGGAGACTGGGATCTTCTGTGACTTTTCCAGTGGAGGCAACCCCAAAACCATCAAGCAATTGAACAGTCTGCTTTGCCAGCCTTCCCCACGTGGCCTTGTGCCTGCTCACCGACACGTTACTTCGGCCCAGAGAATCTCTCTATCTCCTCCCTCCTGCCAGTCCATCCCTCTGCACCCATCTGTACTGTGCAAAGGAGAAGAGTGCAGAGATCCAGCCAGAATTCCCCCAACATCATGTCAGCCCAGTGACACTCCTCCTGGCAGGTCCTGCTGGCTCATGCTCAGCACTCCACTGGGACAGCATGGTTGTTTCTGCTCCAGGATACCCGTCCTGTGTTCTGCTGGCTGGTACCACCATGTTCCTGGTGACCACAGTGCCCTTCCCTCTATCCTCTCCATCTGTTGGGCAAAAGTCCCTAGGAGATGCACCCTGAAGGCTGCTTAGGCCTTTCCTTGTACAGTCACGCTGCAGACAAGTTCGTTGGCACTTTGCATGTGTCCTATCCCTCCAGACTCACATGAAGAGCATCAGCCATGGGCAGGGCTGGGGAACATGCTGCCTGGCTTCGTTCCCCCTGCCTCTGAGGGGATGGTGCCTGTGGGGCATGGGGGAAGACCAAGGAGCAGAGTGGCAGCCGAGCCCTGGCACAACATGGCTCATGTCCATTCTGGGATGGCTACTCGCTTTCCACAAAGCCTGTTTCAATCTGTGTTATGACCTATATATATATATATATAATGACCTATATGCCCAGTCCTAATTACAAGGTGCACGCAGGGGACCAACAGCCTCACCGTCGGGCCTCGCCCCTTCCCCTGCCCCTCGCTCTCGCCAGGTTCCTTACACAAGCTCTGGCCAATGCCACTCCATTAGCTCATTCCAAAGGAGGCTTGATAGAAAATCTGCTCAATTATTTAGCAGACAAATGGGGGGGATGATACCGGCTGAAGGCAGCCAGGGTCTCTGGCGTGGACCCAACGACTCAGCCCAGCTCCTGGCTCAGCCTGCCAGATCCTGCCTTCCCTCTGCTCCCTGCAAAACCAAGGCTCAGTCATTAGAGCCTGGCAGAGAGGCAAGCGTGGGCATCCCTGCCTCCTTGGCCCCTGCCAGGTGCTGAGACTTCCCACCACGAAGGTGCTGCCCAACTGCTGTCAGACCCGAAGGCTGGGAGGGGGCAGCAAGGCTGGAAGCCCGAGCAGTCCCACAACAACAGTGCAGAGAACAAAACAGAATCATAGAATGGTTCAGGTTGGAAGGGACCTTAAAGATCATCCAGTTCCAACCCCCTGCCATCAGAGGGACGTCTCCCACCAGACTGGGTTGCTCAAAGCCCCATCCAGCCTGGCCTTGAACACCTCCAGGGATGGGGCTTCTCTGGGCAACCTGGGCCAGGGTCTCACCACCCTCACAGTAAAGAATTTATTCCTAAGATCTAATCTAAATCTCCCCTCTTTCAGTTTAAAACCATTACGCCTCTTCCTATTGCTCCACTCCCTGATCAAGAGTCCCTCCCCAGCTTTCCTGTAGCCCCTTTAGGTACTGGAAGGGGCTCTAAGGTCTCCCCGGAGCCTTCTCTTCTCCAGGCTGAACAACCCCAACTCTCTCAGCCCATCCTTATAGCAGAGATGTTCCAGCCCTCTGAGCATCTTCATGGCCTCCTCTGGACTCACTCCAACAGGTCCATGTCCTTCTGATGTTGGGGTCCCAGAGCTGGACACAGTACTCCAGGGGGGGTCTCACCAGAGTGGAGCAGAGGGGCAGAACCACCTCCCTTACCCTGCTGGCCATGCTTCTTTTGATGCAGCCCAGGATGCAGTTAGCTTTTTGGGCTTTAAACCAAGGAGCTGTTGCCTGTTCGTGAGATAGCCCAGCCCCAGCGCCAGGCTGCCCCACTCTTGCCTTCTGGAAAGCAAGCTCTCGAGGGACAGGCAGCATCTCTGCTGAGAAACACAGGGCAACTGCCACGCTCCTGCCTGGGAACTAGAAGATCCTCTGCTGAGGGACCCCAGCTTGAGCTACCAGCTCCCCGTCTGCACCCTGCACTAATTCTTCTCTGCCCCTGTTGCAAAGTTCGTTACATTCAGCGAGGGAGGCGAGGCATGAAATCCCCAGGCCCCGCTCTGGTTCAAGCCCTCTGCTCTCTAATGATGCTCTAGTTATCAGCACAAGGTCTTCCTTCCCACCCTCCAGCAAGCATTTGGGAGTTGTGGTAAGTGACCCATGGAGGCTTTACAAAGATCAGCAGGCCTGGAAGAGGTGGGCACTGAAGCTTCGGTTCACCGCGAGTAGCACCAGCCCTCCTGCTGGACCCGATTGGAGATGTATTTCTTCTCTCTCAAAAGCACAGCCCGCTCCGTCCAGGGACTAAGGCGTATGATGTATCAACTGTCTCATCACATCCCAGCCTGGGCAATGTTCCCTTTTCTGGTGCTTAATGGCTCTGTTTGATGCCAGGAGTCCGTAGCGAGAGGACTTGATGCCTGGCTGAGCGTCCTGTGCTGGGCAAGGAGCAGCCGAAGCATCTGACTGCATCCTGATAACGCAGCTGGATGAGTCGGCATGGCTCTGGCTCTCCTTACTCCCACCCTTCCCCACTGGAACGTTTTAGCCCCATAAATGGGACCTCCCTCCTCCACCCCGAGATGAACCCATCCTCTCTGTCCCAGGGCAAAGCTTGCAGCACCTTCCAAGCAAGCACCTGGCACAGCGTTGGCTCGCTGGGTTAGAGGCAACCAGAAAAACCACAGCCAAGCCATGAAAGTCACCCAAGGTCCTGCCCCCCGTCCTCATCCGCTGGAGCAAAGCCTCCTCACAGGGAACCAGTCAGGGTAACTAGTGTCCTGGGCAATTCCCACAGAGAAGTTCCTACGTGCAAATGTGGGTTGTATAATCTTGCTCTGTAAATGATTTTTGGTAACCTGGGAGTTGCCAAATGGGACCTGGAAGAGATTTCTACCTGCTTCCAAGTATTGCCTGGGCAGAGCACTTCCAAGGAAGGAAAAAAATCCATCTTGTTATCCTGCTCACTGCACTGAGAGGAAGCGAAAAAGGAAAAAGGAAAGCTGTCTCCTTTTAAGTTCATATAAACTAGGTGTGCTCTGGAGAGCCCAGTTACACATGGGTTCTCCAGTTCATCAGTTCAGTTACCTCCTCCAGCAACATGACCCATGGCAATCATCTCCCATGGGAGTGTTCAGACTTGAGGAAGGTTTGAATTCTCCTTTTCCATTCCACAGACCATCCTCTTACTCATTCGCTCAGAGACAGATGCTACCCATCGCCCTGCTCCAGGCCAATGTTGTTGACCTGTACCATCTCCCCGTTTTTTGGGCGACTGTGGGGAGGAGATCCCCACGGGGCTCTGCTCACCCCAGCTGCACCTCCCCATCTTCAGCACCCTGCGGCAATGGGGCCAAGAGATTTGCACACAGGATCAAACCAGGACTGAACCCTCGAGGAATGCAAAAGCAGCAGGAAAGCCTCTGCATTTCCTCTCCTGTCTGCTGTTTTTCTCCATCCTGTCCCTGTTTGCTGCTTTTGGACGTGCGTGCACGGAATGGAACCACTCTGAAAACGGGGTACAACACTCGCACCCTCAATTCAGAGCGTGGCAAAGAGGGTGGGTGACTCAGTTTTCCCTTCCATGTGAGGTTCTCTGCCTGCAGCCACGCTGATCTCTACCATCAGACTGCCCATCCCCTCTGCTCAGGTAGCGGTAGGGGGTCTTTAACCACCAGCCTTGGTTCTTTTGTCTTGATTGACCTAAATGCTCCTCTGCAATTTTGGCTTGCCTTTTATAGATCAGTGACGTATCAAACCTCAGATTTAGTGCAGGGCTTTGCAAAATCACATAGAAGCATTTCGTTTTATAGACATTTTTCCCTGGGCTTCCTCCTATTTCACCTTGTGCTGCTGCTGTTCAGCTTTTCTCCCACCACTCTCCCATTTCTTATTTATTTCTGCTTCCCAGTGCCCAAGGAGATGACGACAAAGCCCTTGAAGATCAGTCAGAGACTTGCCACTTCCCAACCACACACCACAGGATACAGCACCTCTGATTTGTGATCCTGCTGCTGCCCAAGGCGTGGAGGATGATGTTGGCAGACAGGGGACAGGGCCACTTGGCAATGTCCAATTCCCTAACCCAAGGCACAACTGGCTTTTCAGCTAAAGGAGACACGGCCTGCAAGCTTTTTGTCTCCCCAGGACTCCCTGCAGGCTGGGAAGGATGCGTTTCATCACACTACCATCTTCCCAGTGCTCTTCCAAGGGCCAGAGAAAGAGCTTTATCCCTTCCACTCTTTGACTCTACAAGTGACCTGGTCTGGGACAGATGTTCAAGGGACAATGGAGCCAGGGAAGGACCTCCTGTCCTGCCTGGCATGCAGGAACTGCTTTATCACCTCCCCCCTTCCCTCCAGGAAGAAGCGTCTAGCTGTGGCGTCAAATTCATGATGTTTGCCCTTTCCATGGAGCAGGATTCTTGGGGCGAGCAAAATTCACCCCCATTCACAGTCCAGAAAGACCACTGATCAGTGACCTTGTGCTGAGCTCTTGGCGCTGTCACACTTGGGGCTGTGAGACTGGTGCAGCAGCCACGGGAGGCAGGATATAATTAGATATATTTGTGTACATCTTTGAGTCCTTGAGAGAAGAAGCTGAAAGACTGGCTGCAGGGCTGAACTGCTCGGCCAGATGGGGCTCTGCTCTCCGCAAAGCCAGAGACTATCATGTTCTCCAAATGCAAAAACAAGCAGAATTTGCAGCACAGACAGAAAATCCCTATCTCCCACAGCATCCTACAGGGCACGGCAGCCAGACACGACACCTACGAATGACACTGGGAGAGCGCAAAGGCAGGGCTGCAGAGGATATCAGCATGAGCCTGTTTTCAGGACTCGGTACAAGCAGGCACAGACACATATAAACCACCAGGTCAGCTCTGGCTTTGTCCAGCCACACCATTCCCCCAGTGCTGTCTCTCTGAATAGCTGGTTACTATAAAGACAAGAAAATTTGCTTCATCTGAAAATCAACATCACAGGATTTGTCTCAGGTCTAGGCAGCCAGAGAGCTCTGCACACATTGTGATGCCTCCCTGAGATGGGTCCAAAGCGGAGGAGCTTTAATGACCTCCCTTCCACCCATCGCTGGGTGCTGCAGCACTTCGCCTGCGTCACCACATCAGCACAGATCTTTCACATGCAGCGCTCACAACCTCCGACAGCAGCTGTCCTGTCACACACAGAGTGCCAGGCCCCATCCCAGGGAGGAAGGTGCACATGTCCTGTTGGTACAGCACCTCATAGCCACCTCTCATGAGCACGAGAGGTGCTACACCACGGGAAGGAGCTTTGCACCCAGCAGTAGCACTGGGATGCAGTTGCTGCAGGGGCGTACAGCTCCTTGGCTTCTGCCGGCTCCATGCACGTCTGCCTCGCCTCACCTCCCCATGCACCCACATCTCTCCTGCAACACCTCCCATGGCACTGGCTACTGCAGCACCCAAAGCAGTGCCACATGCAGTGACCCTGTGCTTCAGAAGTCAAAAGCCACTCACCCCTGAACGTCAGTGTCCACAAGCAGCCGGACCAGTATCCCTGTCACAGCCACAAGGATTGGGTAATGGTCCACGCTCTCCAGCCCTATGGAAGCAAAAGAGAAAGACAGAGTTGCTGCCACCACGTGACAGGCAGAGCAGGGGTGCACAGCTACTTCCAGACTTGGTGGTGGAGCAGTCTAGGAGGTAGGGACTGTGACCTGGGCTCCCTGGTGGGGCCATAGAGTTCATCAAGGACAGAGAAGTCTTCCCCACTAATGCAAACCCCAGACTCGGGCAATGTTCTCATGATGGAGCACCTCTGCCTCTCCCAAGCCTCAAGGGGAGAAGGTGTTCTGTCCCCTCCTAAGCAGGCAAGAAAATCCAGCTGCTGTACAGGAAATACAGGATGCTCATAACACAGCACCTGGAGCTAGTCTCTGCTAACAGGCCCACCTCAGCTGCCCACAGTCACCTCCAGGAGGAAGAGAGCTGATGTTGGTGAGAACGGCTTCTCTCAGCAATTCAGTGCATTCTCTACTCAATGCAGAGCACAGAAACCAAGCCTGATACCTAAACTGCAATCTGTGCAGGGCTTTGAGCCTTTCAAACAGCTCCCACCTAACCTGTGTCACATCTGTCTGGCAACACACCTCCCTGCCCAAGCACAGCACGGTTGCCGCTTCCACCATGCAGCCAGACCCATGCATCAGCTGCCTCGTGAGGACAGAGGTCCTGGAGGGAACTGGAGCTGCTGGGCAGACAGAGGCTAAGGGCCTAGGAAGAGCAGCTCAGGTCTGCCTGGAGGATTTACATGTCTTCTGAAGACAGCACCTCCCTGGCAGTCCGCGGCACCAGACTGGCTTCCCCAGCCAGGGATGTGGCAGGCCTGAGGTCTGATCCCATACACCTCTGCTTCCACCTTCAGTACAAGCTATCCCTCACTTCCCAGGGGCATGTTTTCAACGGAGAGGAACAGAGAGTCAATGCATGGACTCACCCGGCAGACGGAGGTTGACCACTCTGTCAAACAAGTTCCTCTCAGCTGTCACACGGTTCAGCACCTGGTTCAAGAGCTGTGTAGGGAAAAGCAGAGAGTGTTTGTGTTTTCTGGATGGGCCTTCCTGTGAGCAGCAGCCAAAGATCATGCTTTGGGGCAGCACGTCCTTACAGCTCAGGCTCGGTGCCCAGGGGCTGGTGGATGCACAAAGGGAGGCTCGCAGCAGAGACGTAGCTTGGCCCTCACATGGAAGGAGGTGGCACCATACCACAGTGGTTGTACCAGACCCAAACCTCCCAGGGAAGAGTCAGTCTGAAGTCAAGACACTTGAATCTCAGCATCTTCCTCCTAAATCTGAATCCCACCTACAGATGCCAAGCTACGTCTGTGGATAAAAGCTCTTGGGAAGCAGAAGATACAGTCCCTAGGACAGCCCCAGCCCATGAAGAGCGAGCTGGCAGCTGCTTCTGGGCAAAAGCAGTGTCAGCGGGGTGAAGAACAGTCCAGGTCCTGCCCTGCCTGGAGCTGGCAGCAGGACAGCCCTGAAGCACAGCGTGAGTGCAGAGAGAAATGTGCTTCTCTGCTTGACAGAACATCACCAGAGGCAGAAATTTCTGCCTATGACCAGCACAGAAGGAATCAGCTGTAAAGACATTTAATTAGCCACCATTATCTCTCCCCCAAGCCCCCAGTGGGATGAGCAGGGACTGATCCAGGCCCGACACAACCACTGCAAGCTGTACACCAGCTCTCAGATGCAACATCCCTCTTCCCATCACCCTCAGGCACGAAGAGCAGAACTCTGCACCCCTCTGTGGGCACGATCAGTGGTGGGGCACAGCTTTGTGGCAGGACCAGGATGCGAGGGGGATGCCGCAGCACCTTCCACTCTGCTGGCTATTCCCCAGCTTGCCCAACCCACCTGCTAAGGGCCCCTCGCTTTCCTCCTTGCACAGGGAAAATCCTGGGATCTCAGGATGAGCACTTTCCCCAAGACTGCCATACTAGACCCCACTGTGTCTTGCTTTGCCTCATCAGGTCAGAGCCCTGAGCCTCAACCCTTGGAGCAACCCAACCCTTGTGGTGTAGGCAAGGTATATATGACTGCTCCCCACCAGGCTGGCTCGTACAAGAACAGTCTGTCCTCAGGGTTGCTCATGCTTTACAATAAAAACTAATTTACTGGAACCTAAGGGGTGTTGTGGGTTGGAATGAGGCTGTCCCTGTGACCCCGGCAAGGAAGCAGAAACATTTGGTACCATAATCTACGACAGAGGGACAAAGGACCAAGATGCCTTCCCAAACAAGGGGAGATGTTCCCTGTGAAGCCAGTCTACAGCTCTTGCCAAGATGTACCACACCTCCTCTCTGCATTTCACAGCACTGCTTGTTACAGGAGCATTCAGCATTTACTGGGTGGAAGAAACTGGCCACAGCCCCTCTAAAGGAAGATTCAAGGGGCTCTCATCCTCCCTCCTGGTAGAGGTAGAAATCAGCTGTGGCCTGACTAGTTCCAAAGGAGAGGAGCTGTTGGCATGTAGTGATTTTGGGAAGCACCACTTGTTCTGCAGCAGCTGGGTTTGCCGTAGCAGTTTTAAGTACAGCATTTGCAGCAGGAGCCCCCACTTCACATCACACCTGCAGAGAGGCCAGAGGGTTCCCCGTGCCCCTTTGGAGGACACTTCTTCACTCCTCAGAAAAAGGATGATACCTGGGCGAGCCTCCGAAGCAGCAGCTCTGACGATGGGCGATTCCAGTCGAGAAAGATCTCTGGCGCCAGTGTGACGGTCATTTCCAGCACCCTGAGCAAGCTCACCGACAGGTCAAAGCAGGTGGCACACACCTTCAGCTGGCGGCTGTCCACAAAGTTCCTCTCCAAGCGCTCTGCTGCCTGCTGGATCTGCCAAACAATGGAGACAGCCTCACAAGGTGCCCCTTCCCAAAAGGAGGGCTGTGACCCCCAGCCCAGCTCATGTGTGCCAAGGAATCACTGCACTCTCACCCCCAAGAGTCATGTCTTGAACCTCGCTGCATGCAGGATGTGGGCACCCATCAACTGATGGACCCCGCAGCCCGGGGTAGCACACTCACCTCCTGAATCATGCCGATGAACTCGGAGAAAGCCCAGTTCAGCTGGTTGAGGACGCTGTTGAGGAAGCTGGGGGCCAGGTCGCGGTCGCTGTGGAGCAGGTCTGCCATGTGCCGCTGCAGCAAGGTGGAGGGACACGGCTCTGAAACCAGACAATGACAGCTTCAGTGGCCTGGTCCCGGCACGGCCATGGGTGGGGGGGCAAGGACTATTCTGAGCAGAGATGTCTCCTGTCGAGCCTCCAAGCACTTTTTTTGCAATGCCAGCCTGAATTAACCAGGGAAGAGCCCTGTGTGCCTGCTGCTGCTCACGTGCACAGGAGCGCTGCCCTGCAGCTCAGCATCCCATCCCTCCACAGAGCTCCACAGTCAGCTCAGCATTAATTGCTCCTGATACCAGTGTGGCAGCAGCTGCCCAGCAGCACGGCCACCCCTGGCCTCACGTGGACATGTCTGCCTGCCCAAATCCAGGAGCAAGGCACCTAGCAAATCCCACTGCCAAGAAGCTTCTGCCTGGAGCTGGGGCTGGGCTCTGCCCTCGGCAGGCTCAGGCAGGGCTGCCCACACTCCCCCAGACAGGTTGACCCCAAGGACAAACACAACTACCTGGCACGTGGCATTTTGCCTCTGGGCTTCTTCACTACCAAGAGCTCAGACAGGGTCAGACCCAGCAGCTGGGAAACACAGTCAGAGCTGTGTAGGGCATCAGTTCCCATGGGTGGGCAGGGAAAGGAGGGGGGTACAAATGAGATGGGTGCTTCTCACCTGGAAGGGTACCAGAGTACAAACCACAGACTAAAATTCAGGGCTTGGAGAAAGAAACTTGAACAGATTTACCAAGTATAAAGAAAACCCCCATGTCAGGGGGTTTGGAACTCAATGATCTTTAACGTCCCTTCTAACCCAAACTGTTCTATGAGTCTATGAAAAAAAAATCCAACTACTTTTCCCTCTACTAGGAGCTATTAGTAAGTAAGAGCTGGTGTAAACTCTGGAAGCACCAGCACAGCTGTGCTGCGTCGGCAGAACGTCTTTTGGGTGGCAGTCTGCCCTAAAGGCCAGCATGGGCAAGGGAAACACAGGGTAACCTCTATCACATCCCTAGGGATCGAGAAGCAAGGCGTAACTACAGTTGGATTGCTAGCAGGGATTAGCAAAGCCAGAGAGGAATGGCAGGAGACCATCAGTTCAAACAGGGACCGGGATAAATTGTTCTGTAAATACCCACTGATAAGCAAAGGACATTCTGTTGTTATGGAGGACATGTGCTGATGTCTCACAGTGCCTAATCACTCCAGGCAGGCCAGCGCCCTGGCTTTGACCCTGGCTAAGAACACATATTTGGGAGGGATTTCATCATGAAAAATGTCTTTGATATCCTACTCCCACCCCCAAGCCTGTTCCCAGCCCTTGGCTACACGTGGCTCAGGGACTGCCCAAGCCAGACGTCCTTTTTATGTATTTAGTGATCCTCAGTGGATTTCTTGCCCAGTGTCCCCTGAAACTGTGTAAGCCTTTAGCATTGAACGTGTCCTGGAGCAACATTTCACAGCTCAATTGTGTGCAGTGGGAGGAATTCGGACTTGAGTTTGGCTCCTACTTGCTTTATTTCATACTATTTATTCTTTGCAGTCCCCTCCTTCTGGTGGGAGAGACAGAGAGATGCTGCTCTGCAGTTACTTTGTCCAGCTAGCCATGATTTCAGACCTTTGAGTGCTTTTTGAATGGGAACAGCCTCAGCCTGTGTAGTTTCTCATACAGAAACCGTCACATCTTTGTCCTCTTCACCATCCCTCCCCAAGCCTTGCCGGTTCTCCCAGATTTTCTTCAGAGAGGTGGAAGGAGGAGTGCACGCAGCAACCAAACCACAAGCGCATGGCAGATTTGCACAAAGGCATAATGTGGTTTTGGTTTAGTTCTGTTATCCTTTCTTCATAATTGCCATTGTGTAATTTGTTCCTTTGACTGGCCATCAAGCTGATGTTTTCCAAAAGATTACAGTAGGGTAACAGTTCGAGGATAACCCTTCTGTAAGAATTACAGTTCAAGATCCTCAGGAACTTGCTGGTCACCAAGGCACAAGCGGAGAAGAAGCCCAGGAGTCAACACTGAAGCCCACCTTGTTGTCTTCTGTCAGTGATGGATGATGGGGCACAGCGCACCCTTACTGAATTTACAGATGACACTAAACAAGGGGCTTTGTCTGATGCGCTAGAGGCACCCTAAGAAACTTGAAGACTGGGACAAAAAAAACTGATCATATTCAACAATAAGGAGAAAATTCTGTATCTGGGGGAGAATCATAGAATCGTCCAGGTTGGAAGGGACCTTTCAGACCATCGAGTCCAACCATCAACACAACACTGACAAAAACCACCAATAAACCATATATCTGAGCACTACGTCTGCAAGAATGACCCCGAATATCAGCCCTGGCTGGGAAACAACGGTCTGAGCATGGTTAAAGGGGTTATGGAGGATACCAGCTTGAAGAGGGGACAGGTGAGGGCTCTCAGTACAGCTGAGAGGGGGGTGATGGCAGGAGGATGTGCTCAGCAGATCAAAAGGAGGTGTCACTCCTCTGCTTGGCCCTGGGGAGGTCACACCTGAAATACCATGGCTGTTTTCTGAGAAGGGTACAGAGACAGGTCCCAGGGAGCCCACCCTGCAATCTTGTCTCTATGGGTTACGCTCAGCTCCCAGCCCCATTGATTTTTAATCCCATTTTCCCTTCACATTCACCACTCTACATCTGGCGATGCTGAATTCCATCTACATTGTCTCTCCCAGTCATTCAGAATTGGAATGTCCTTTTGTAGGGTTAAGTTTTTTCTGTCTTCTTTCCCCCAGCGTCCCCTCAATGTGTAAAAAGTGCTTTTTATTAAAACTGCTGACATATTAGCCGCCTTCAAGTATCGAAGCAGACCTAGGCAAGCGTCACCGCTCCCCACAGATGAGCTCTGTGGGCTGTCCTCTTGGTCTGTCGCCAAAGCCTGTTTTACACACATTTCAAGTCAGGACAGATCTCAAAATGAATTGTCCAAGTCTACCTCATTTGAAGGCAGCTTTGGCTTTTTGAAGGATGCTCTTACACTTGTAATAACTTGCTTTACCCTGATTTTTAGCCAATGACTACTTCCTCATGGTCTTTTTCCAATAAGTGGTGTGAATTTGCTCCAAACCTCCAATTCTAGATTCTTAAATGCTCTCCCTGCCGCTGGCAAAGACTGTGCCAGTCTATAAAAGCATTCAAAAGTGGTGCCTCTTGTCAAACTTCTCCACAGTTATGTAGGGTTTTTGTAAGGTTTTAAGCTAACACCAGAAAACAGTGGACTTCCTTAGCTTTTGTTGCTCCCAAGAGGATTCTGAATCTAAAGATGCTGCGATCGCTGCTACTCTTCAAAAGCAACGTAAGGAACCAGCCCTGGAACACAGCAAGAGCAGCTTCGTCCCCTGCATGCGTTCCCAGATGAGGTTCTCCATGGGGCAATCATTAATGGTACCCAGAAACCTAGTCCCCATGCTCTGTTCATCTTCATTTGCGGGAAGTTCACCTTTGCTGAGGCATTTCCACCTACCTCCCTCACATCTCAGTCACCACTGCCCTCCTGGTGACACCACAGTCCTTATGTGTGCCATTTCAGACAGGGACATCGTTCCACAGGGAGCCTGTGCATGCTCACTGATGTGGTTACTTTCTTGATCCTGGCAATAGCATGTCATCAGCGTTTCTAAACCTTGTAACTCCCTAATACAAAAGCCACTCAATCTTGGCTTAGCCTTCATTATGACGGATAAAGATCAGTCATTGGAACAGAAATCAGTGGTTTTCCAAGGCCAGAAATTATGACCTCAATACATTTAGTGTGGGCAACAGAGTGTGGCCCCAAGCAGTTATAGATATATCTGATGCTTCCACAACAGAAACCTCCCCACAAAAATATAAGCAACATAGAGGAAAAAAACCCAAAATCTAGGTGGGGGGAAAATAATGAATAAAACCACGGAGTTCTTTAAGAAGATTATTAGGCAGCCAGAAAGCCCCAGTGCTTACAGCAAGCACTTGGGTTAGAAGGTTCGCTGAGACCAGGATGACACTCCAAACTACGGTTGGACTCAATGATCTTAAGAGTCTTTTCCAACCTAAATGTTTCTACGATTCCATGAAAGACACAAGTTCAAATGTAAAAGGCAAAGTGAACATAATCAAACATAGCGGTGGATGAAAAAAAGGAGAAAAGGGGTAATAGGAGAAGACGAAGGAAACATCCACGACTAACTTGGCTACATACAGTTTCTTCAACTATGGGAAAAAATTCTAACAGAATTATAAAAAAAAAGTAGTAATTGGAGAAAGTCTAACAGTAGCAGAGGCCCATTAATAGATAAGAGTTAAAAATTAATAAAGCAGACAAAGTGGAAGCCTTCAATAAGTGCTCCTACTGGATAATTGTAAAGAAGCAGGGTCATGTACTTTCATCACAGGAAGATAATTATGTACTTTATAGTTTGCTAATGACCCAGGGAGATTTATAACAGGGCTATCTGTGAAACTTCTTGGTCAGCAGCCAAAGGGGGGCTCTGGATGCTGCAGCACTTACAGTAGAGCTGGGAGCACAGAGCAGGAAAGCCCAAAATGGCCCAGGTTCAGAAGCAAAGCAGTTCCACCCAGTGCTAATCCCAGTTTTCGACAGGATCCAGATGTAGATGTTAAGCAGCTGCCGCTCAGTGTCTGTGGCTGTTGGACTGATGGAACAGCAGTGGAAAAGCTAAGCTGGGGATGCAGCAATCTACATCACCTGTAAACCATGCCCGTTCAAAGATGTATTCAGAAAGGACCAAAGGGAATGTTGCAGGGTGAGGTGGAAGGAAACCCCCTGCATTCAGGGGACGATAGATCTCGATAAGGTTGAGTGCAAGGCACCAGGACACCCCAGCACATGGCTGGGACTCATGGAGTCCTCCAAAGCAAAGTGCTGGAAAACAGGCTAATGCAAGCTTTTGCTCCGTGACCGGCAGATCAGGGAGGCATTCTGGCCAGCATGGCACTGGCATCTCCGGTGCTGCTAAAAGCATGGGAAGGGTGAACACAGGAGCTCATAGAAAAACAAACCCCTTTCCTGACGAAGACACAAGAGGCTGCACTTTCTTTTCACCATTAAAAGGTGAAAGAAATGAGCTTACTGTGGTACACAAGCACTTTTGAAGAATAAAATGTTGTAATACATAGAGTTCAACCCAGCAGAGAAAGGCAGAGCAGCAGTAGTGGAAAAGAGAAGACGAGTTTAGGTATACTCCCATCAGGAAAAAGTCATGGCTTTATTTCCGAGGGTGAGAAACCACCATCAGAAGGGCGTGGAGAGTTCAACTGCCACCAGCTGATGCTTATGCTGTTGTCAGATCAAGACACAATTTCTTCCTGGAAGACCTCTTTAGCTTAGGCAAATTGCTGGACTCAGGAAGAGGGTGTGGGTGAACCCTCTGGCCCACATTGCACAACAGCTCAGCTGGATGATCTCATGGTCCCATCCACCTACCCACCACCGCTTGATGGATGTGTGGGCAGAAGGCCTGGGGCAAAGGAGCCCTGTGCTGCAACCTGAAGCCACCCTGCAGCTGGCTAAAAACAAGACAGGGTGGGCCTGGCATGGGGCCACCACTGCTGCTCACCGTGTGCGTGCCGTAGCAGCACCCAGCCTTACCTACAAGCCACGATGAATGCAAAACAAGTTCCTACAGCAGCCACCGACCAGAACTGCCCCCACCTCTGAAGACAGTCCCCATCTGCTCTCAGGAGCCAAACTCTGCGCTCTGCGTGTTTCATGGATATTGCGAGGCAGCACCAGCACACCTTCACCACAGGTACAGAGTCATCCCAAAAAGCATCCCCAAAGCTGGAGGAGGCTGGAGCACCACAGAAGAGGCATTTGCCCAAGCTTCCTTCAGACTGGCCCGCAGAAGCAGACCCAGACAAACAGGGATTTTTCTTGGCTCAGCAGTCTGTCCCGTTGTCCCTGCCAATGCTCACATTGCAACAAGGTGAAGACTGATGGGTGGGGAGACAGGGGGGTCATCTCCTCCTCCTTCCCCAGGCAGCATCTCAAGGACACCTCCGAGTCCCATGTCCCTCTTCAATTAAATCAACACTCATTATTGATTTGGTTGCACCTTAAAATAGCAATCCCAGGAGCAAGTCCCCAGTAGCTGGCCCAGCCCACTCCGGGCTCAGACTGTGTGGAGCCACCTGGAGATGGATGGAGAGAGGCCTCAAAAGCTGAGGAACTCTGCTCCTGCCCACCTCCATTACCACCCCACGGGACTGGGGGCTTGCTTGCGCAGGAGGGATGTAACTGAGAAAAGCGATCACTGTGTGAAGCCCTCTGCCCCTGAAAGAAGGGTCTCTCTAGACAGAAGAGGGGAAGGAGGGAGCTCTCTAAAGCTACTTCACCAGACAAGAGAGGGTCACACAACAAACTTACTCTGGAAACTAGCAACAGAGAGATCTCCTGGGCACCCACAGGCAGGAGAGAGAAAGAGAACAAGAGTGTTGTTAAAACAGAGACAGGCAACTCTCCCCACCAGCTGGGGATCAGCATGCACCTCCACATGCCGCCTGCCCAAGTCAGGCTGCAGCACCCTCTGTCCCCCAAACCTCGGGCAGCTCTCCAAGAGCAAGGTCTGGCACAAAGCCTTTTCCACAGCAAATGGGGGTAAAGAATGTATCCAGACAGGCCCAAACCCTGCAAGGGTGAAGCTGGGACCCTGTTCTTCAGCTCAAGAAGGGTACCTTCTCCTTCCCACATCCTTCTCAGCCTCAACAGAGCTGAGGAACCCCTCAGTTCAGTGACAGTGCTGAGAACCAAACTGCTATGCCAAAGGCAGGACAGGCTCTGCCAGGCTCTGAGATGCCTGAGTAGAAGACTCCCTGCTTGCAAACTTGTCCAGTACTCTGCCTCCGCAGGCACCCACTCCCTCTCACAAGGGTTCCTACTGCTCGCCTACTCTTCCTCACAGCAGCTGCTCGCTGCGGATATCAGAGAGCCTTTTCCCAGGCTTACATTTTGGGTTGAAGCTACGGTGAGGGCCTCTCACCTCTCCCTTGAAGGGCAGAACCCTTCCTCGTGATGGATCTAACCCACCACCCAGAACACAAAAGAGTCACCAGCCAGTGCAGAGGGACTGGGGATGTCCAGGAAAGGAAATGCTGGCTGCAAAGGTCAGGCCTGGATATTTGGCCAGGATCCCCCTACTTCAGCAGCCATCTCACCAGCTGGCCTGGCCCATATTAGAGATGGCTCCTAGGGAAGAGGCCAGTCCTCCCCACACCACCCATCATAATCCCAAGTGCCAATCCCCTGCCTCACTCACTCTGCAGGCTGGGGAGGCTGGCATCCTCAGGCTTGGTTTTCAGCAGGTGTGGGAGCCGTGTGTACCTGTACCCAAAGCCACAGCCCTGGTAAAAGAGACAAAGAAAGATCTCAGAGGCTGGAAATCAGTTGGGTTTTGCTGCTACTGAAAGCAAAATGCTCAGTGCACACTCAGCCCCTGACTGTGAGAGGGGGAGGGATGTAGGATGCTCACCCGCCACAGCCTGACGAGGATCCAGTTGGTCTGTGCCCAGGGTCGCTGCTCATAGGGAGCCAGGAGGTTCTTCATCATGGAGATGCGCCTGCCAGGTGAAGGACATAGGTCAGCCACAAAGGGTTTGAGGACGTGGGGATTAAATAGGACCCATGGAGCTGGGACAGAGCAAATCCACTGGTATAACTGTGCTAGGAGACTCCCCAAATCAACTCCAGCACCCTGCTGCAGCTCCTGAACCCTCAGTGGTGGTCCCCCACCCAGCCTTGCCACCACCCCAGCCCTGCCCCAGCTCCTCAGGAACAGGCAGGGCAGCACTTACTGCTCTTCTGGGATCCTCTCCACAGCACGCAGCGAGTGGGGGTAGCAGACGTAGCTGGCCAACGCCTGCATCAGGGAGTCCCGGATGTCTGTGGAGGAATGAGAAGAGGCTAGGCCAGGCACCCAAGGACAGGCAGCAAGCCAAGGAGCACCAGAGGCAAGGAGGGACCTGCCCTCACTTACAGAGAGGCCAACTGACTGGGAGAGCATGTGTATGCTCAAGCAGCTAAGGAGTAACCCCAGATTTGACATGCAAGCAGTCCTGCTCTCATCCCAGGTCAGTTATCTAACCCTGGAATAAGCAGGACACGCTGGACAAGGGCAGTTCCCAGCCTCTCTTTGTACGCGGAGGCATAAAGCACTCAATGGATTCAGCAGGTAGATCCCAACAGAAGTCTGGTGAGCCACCAACAGACAGACTAGTCAGTCCTGCAACATCATCACCCAAAAGCAGAGGAGTGCAGCTTTACCTGTGCCCACAATCCTTGAGTCAGCAAAATGCTTGGCCAGGATGGCAGCGAGGCGCATCAGGGTCTCTTCGTAGCCTGCAAAGAGGAGGAGGGAGCAGGGGTCACACCAACAGCCTGATGGGCAGCCCTGTGGTCCTAGCATTCCCGTGGATGTGGCATAGGCCATAGGATTCATTCCTGCTACAGCTAACTAAATCTGCTCCTGCTTAATTCTGCTGCTTCCCGAACAGCAGGCAGAGCCCCCACTTAATGGATGTGAACACTTTAGCTATGTCTTGCTGCCGGGAACAGAAGCTCTTCTTACCTTCGCAGGCTTTGGAAAGCACAGAACAACTTGCTAAGAGCTTGCTGGGATCACTTAGTCAGGAAAAGCACAGAACATGCACAGAGGGAATCCATCCAAACACAGACTCTTGGCATCAAGTGGGTGGTCATCTCCATAGGAATGTATCCGAATCCCAGGGGGATTCGAAAGCAGTCCCAATTCCTGCACTCACAGCACATTTTCCCCCACCCAGACAGCAGCAGGCAGTGGTAGGCATTATGGGGGCAATCACACCTTCCAGCATCCCAGCCCATTCCTGGTGTGTCCTTGGAAACAAAATCCACAGCTGCCAGTGATTTTCACTACAGCCAACACTGCGACAGCTTCTGGCAAGGCACAGGCTCCCCGCAGAAGCTCAGCAATGGCCACAGCTCACCAGTGGGTGCCTACTCAAGGAACAGCACTCAGCACCCACCCCACAGCACACAGACAATAGAACGGTGCAGCACATTGCAACCAGGAAAGGACACAGAAGGGATGATGCCCAACTACCAGCACTTCACTGTCAGGATGTGGCTTACTTTAGACTTTATCGGGCCAGAATTAGCAAGACCTCCCCATCCCCTTACCTGGAAGTTCCTCCATGCTGTTTACGGGGCTGAAGTAGTTCTTGAGTGCGCTGTAGCTGTTCATAGCCACACTGAGGTAGAACTCTGGCATGAAAGCGAAAAGTGAGCCCGTTCTGTCTCCATGCTCGATGGTGCGGATACACACCCGCAGCAGCCAATATATGTCCTGCATCTTCTCCTGACCAGAGAGAACACAACAATCCTCATTCAGTTTTGTCCAGTTTCTCTTTGGAGTCAGCACCATGCTTCGACCTCAGAAACATCTCTCATGTCATAAGATGTTCCTCAGACCACTGCTCTAAGTTCATTCACCAGATCAGTGCCATTCAGTCTTTTCATAGAGCCACAGAAGCATCAAGTGGAGGGAACAACCAGAGATCTCTACACCAGCCTCAAGCTGAGAGCATGACTATCACCAACATGGCATCTGATGGCTTTGTCTCACTGAGCCTTGAAACCCTCCAAGAACTACTCCTTGGTAGGACATACCTGACCACACAGGCCAGATCGCAAAAAAGGCACGCTAGTTTTTATTCCAAGTACACTGGTTGAAGGAAGGTAGGCACTAGCAAACCCAGCATAAATCTGCTGGAAAGCAAGCTGGTCCTTTGCAGGAATTAAATGGGCAACAGGCAGAAAGCTCATACCAACTCAGATCTTTGCAACAGGCAGCCACAGCCTTTTTGGATTCTGTGCCAGCCATTCAGCCAGATTTACTGTCCTGAGGAACAACAGCCTCTTGCTTCTCTAAGCAAAACTCAGGGGGTCCTAAATTAAAAACAGGAAATTTAAGGGCATCTTACATAACTTTAAGCCGTAAAAATCAGCACCCAAAAAGCCATAAAAAGAGGAAATATTATTTCATACCCTTACTCATTATCATAAGTAATAGCAATTTGCATAAAAATAGATAGAGGAGGGTTACATTTCTAATGAAAAAAAAATAAAATCAGAGGTGCAGATAACTGATTTCATTGCTTAGTGGCTTTTCTAAAGTACGTAGTTACCATCTTTGGGAGATTTACATGGCTTTGTTCTGTAAATTAGACTGAACTAGTGTAAATCAACTAAATTGACTAAAAGATACCTTTATCTCGACACCAACACACATCTCAGCTCAACTGTTGCTTTCAGGCTAAAAAGAAGTTGTGCAGGCAACATTAAGGTAAAGAAAGCTGCATTTGGTTTTACTAAGACTTGATAACCTCAAAACATCATCTCAGGTATTGCCAGGCTAGAAGAAAGCCTACACCAAGAGGATACAAAGATGTGATTACCCACAGAGTGATGGAAAAATACAGTGTTGTCATAAGATAAGCCGAAATGGTCTTCCCATAGGGATGTTTTTGAAGGCAGGATTATCTACGTTAAAACTAAGAGTGTTTTTAAGCTGTAGCGTTCCCTTTCATCTAACCCTGACTCCCTCAGCTCAGAATGAACTAGTGGTTAATTCCCCAGAGGAAGGAGCAGCCTCTCCTGTGCTCTGACACCTCAGCACAGGGCAGGACTTCACCTCTAGACAGAACCAGTCTCTTTCTCTCCATCAGCAAAGCCTGTAACACTCATACAGATGTATCCCTCCCTTGCACACGGACGCAGGAGCCTCCTGGGTGGATGTCTCCATTGGGAAATAGCAGGGACCCGTGCTGGCTGTGAGATGGAGCCCTGAAGGTACAGGCAATATGGACGGGGACCTCTGTGCAGCCACACTCCTCTCCAGAGCAAGCTCACTCGGCTCCTGGGGCACATTTCATCCTGCTCTCCCTGACGGCCAAGGCAGGAGCACAAGGCTGTAACCTTAACTCCCAGATGCTGCTGATTCATCCAGCAAGGTGACACCGCACTCCTGACGGGAGGCAGGCACCTGCGTCTAATGTGACAATAGCTCATCTACAGACGTGAATAGTGTTTCTGCACTGGCCATGGGAGCCATCCCTGGCGCAAAGCACACTGCTAATGCCCCTCAGCCTTTCAAGAGCAGTCTGGGAAGAAAGGTTTATTTTCTGGCAAGCATGTGCTATGCTAATGCAGCTGGAGAGCTGGAGCACAGCACTGTGCCTTGGAGTCCTACTCTGGGAGGGAAGGGTGGGATGAGCAAAGAGTACACGCATCAGGATAAGCCACTGCAGCTCTGCCAGACGTGTTTGTAGGAACTACCACTCTTCCCCTCCCTCTTTACATCCCGGGACACGTGCAGAGACCCTGCTGCCACTGTACTTTCAGGGAAACATGTCGTCTTCCCGCAGCACAAAAAAGCTGTTACAGAGAGAGGGCAAGGCAACGTGCACAGGAAGGCAGGAAGGGGAGATCAGCAGAGCGCAACAGCAAGACTGCTCATGAGAAAACAGACCAGATACTTTATCCTGGAAAATGGTGAGTACAGGTTAAAAAGGGACAACGTGTGCAAAGAGATACTGCGTTACTAAGTGCAGAATGTACTCTCTATGTGGCAACCAAGTGAAAAAGGGTTCATAGTAGGCTCTATCCTCTAGACATGCCCTGAGAACTGAATGTCCCTTTGACCTGCACTCTTCTGTCTGCGGTGCAGAGGCCTGATACCCCAAGAAAAAGCCTACAGAACCCCGCAGAGCTCAGAACAGATTGGGCCATGTCCTAACAAACACTATGGGACCAAGCCTGGGACAGAATGGGGTACAGGTCTGGGAAGGAGTCTCTGATGCCCAAGAAGGGAAAAACAAGCCAAATAGATCATCGGCATTGCTCCAACACCAGGGAAAATGACACTTGTGACACGAGCCGAGCAGCACAGATACAGAGGCTCATTTGCTTGGTCTCCTCTGAGCCACTCACATGATGCTCCTACCTACCTTTGAATATATGGTGACATTTATCCAGGCAAGGCGTCTGCTTAGGTGATTGAGCTTCTCGGAGAAGACCTTTTGGCTCTTCAGTAGTTCCTCGTGGATGTCTCTCCTCTGTAAAGAGCACAGAGATGTGAGGGCAGATGTCACTGACATTTATAGCATCCTTTTTTCAGAGCTGGACAAACAATGCGAAAACAAATACCACCTTGGGGCTAGTTAGGGAGTAGTGGCAGGAGGGAAAGGGGTCAGCAGCCTTTCTGCTGTGGGAGTGGGAATCAGTGCTATGAAGAGTATTCACTAGTCTCAGCTGCAGCCCACAAGGCCTGATGCAGATGCTGATCCAGCGCGGGCAGCAGCTTAAGGGTCAACGACTGTCAGATACTTTTTTAACGCATCATCAGAAACACTCGGTCTCCGGCAGCTGGAATAGGACAGATGTGTCCCCAGTTCAGCACTGGAGGGTCCCCACCCCAAGAGACCAGCTCTGAGGTGTCTGCAGCACATGGAGGTTTGCAAGCTGCCACGGCTCGTCTGGGAGAAGCCAAAGCAGTTGCTTCAGTCCCTCTGTTCCTTAAGGCCATGGTACAATGGGTTGGCAGAGTATGAAATGTGGCTGCCAGCTCCAGGCATGGGTTACTACCCCATCCAAGACATTGGCTGCTCCGAGGCTAGAAATCACCCACTGTGCTTCATCCTTTTTGCCAGATACTGAGGCTCTACCAGAAAAAAAAGCTCAGAGTCCAGAGACCACTCACCCTCTTCGGGCAGCGGCTGATTTTTTCTTCTGTGTCTTTCAGTGCCATGGCATATTCATTCACATCATCTGACACACCAACCATCTGAAAACCAAGCAGATCCCAACAATAAATGAGGATATTTTTTTCCCTAGACACATAAGCATGCAACCAGATCCCCCACGGGGCCTGGGAGGAGAAAGAAAGGGCACACAGAGTCACTAAATAATCAAAAAATAGAGAAGAAGCAGCATGGAAGCTGGGGGAATGGATTCCTGCATTGCATGTGCTGCTTACCTTCCCAAGCTGCTGGTGGACACTGAGGTTGTACATCATCACTATTCCATCCAGGATCTCCAGGAGGGAGTTCTCTGTGATGGGCTGGTCTGGCTCCTCTGGGGGTCTGCCCAATAAGAGACCTTCATTTCCATGGCTGCCTTCAACTGCAATGCACCCCCAAGACAGGAGAGAAGTTCTCAGCAAGGCATTTTGGCACCTCAGCTTCTGCCTGCACCTCCCTGAAGCCCAAGCCCTGCTGTGCCTCTGTAACACACTGCTCCTTCCCAGCCCATGGGGATTCACTAGATACATTAACACCCCATTCCCATCTCACTGGCTGCAGCAGGTTGACCTGCCAGATCTGTGCAAACAGACCCAGGCCATGCAAGCCCTGCTTCCTCGAGCCCTGTACATGCTTCAGAGGCCTGCCAGCCCCAACCCAACAGCAGTGGTGCTGCTGCTGCAGATGTCATCCTCCAGCTGCTCTGTGCTCAGAGCAAGCGTGGCTACAGCTGCCTCTGAACTACCTCCCTGCAAAGTCTCGCTGCACTTGCAGGAACCGAGGCAGCATCCTCCTACATGCAGAGAGTGACAGCAGCGCCAGTGTCATGTTCAGGATGGCAAAGTGGTTAACTGTGGGTGTCAGCATGCCCTGGGAATGGGAAGGAGCAATGCCGTAAATACACTGCATCCCTCTTGAGACTACTGGGAGGTGGAAGGCACCATTCTCCCTGGGACCACCTGGGCCATGGTAGCACGCAGCAGAGTACTCACTGTCCTCCTCTGTCCGCTGCTCCACACTTAGTGTGCGCACTTTGATCTTCTCCAGGGTGCCAAGTGGCCGCCGCGGGTTCATCAAGCTGACGGCCGCCGTGCTGAGGAAGCGGTTGGCGCGGCCCAGGGTGGGGGAGCTGAGCCAGCCAGGTCTGGCAAGAGCTCCACCAATGGCCAGGGCAGCAGAGGGACGCTGAGACTAGAAAGAAATTAAGGGAGAAACAGTTCTAGACATTTGGGTGCTTGCTATTTCCCTGCAAGGATGTTTGTATAGATGCACAGTGGCCACTGGAAGGCGAGCAGATACCCTTCCTACCGTGGCTGGGATAGCAGTGACAGGTTAGCAAATGGATATCCCTTCCTCTAAGGGCATATGCCAGGTACAAGCAGCAGATCTGCACAGCGAGAAGCTGCTCTGCCTGCAATTGCCTCACACCCTTTCAAATGCAAACACCAAGAGCTGCCATGGAGGGGAGGAGGCATATTCAGATCAGCGGGTAGTGAAAGAGCAGAGCAAAGAAAATTTTGCTGCTTAAACTTGGTGCATCCAGGACCTTGCTGATCTCTAGTAATCCCCAGGCAAGTGCAGCTGTTTATCTGGTTGCCCATGGACTGGTTACAGTCCTGGCCCAGACATTGCCTTCCTCTAAAGCAAAGATTTTCTAGCCAGAGGCTGAGCTTGCTGCCCTGGTCCCCACAGATGAATAACAGTACACTGTTTACCTGTGCTGCTGATGTTGCTGATTCCTCATCTTCATCAAGATCGTCCATAGTCACTGCCTGCAGCTCCGCAGGGTCGATCAGGACATTGGCTTTTGCAGCCAGGTCATCTGCACAGAGCACACCAAAGCATCTGTGAACGCAGGAGTCACCCTCTGCTTCCCACAAAGCAGCCCTAGGCTCATCCTCTTTCCTGCTTCTTGGCAGTAGAGAAGCAGTCAGCAAAGTTGGATGCTGGGTGAGAACACGCTCACTTTCCCCAAGCTTCCTTACATGGAATACGTCTGCCCTTGTCAACACAGCAGAGGCCAAGCAGCAACAGGTGCTGCTCACTCAGAACCCATTTCTGTTCCTGGTCCTACCAGCAACAAAGAGAATAACCGAGGAATCAGGAAACAACTGCCAGGGCCAAATTGGACTAGCGAAGGAAAGGAAACTCAGGGCCTGAGACCATTTGTTAAGCATCCAGCTCTTCAACGCTGTCCCACGATATGTCCCAAAGTCATTAGGACTGCAGGTCCCCTCCAAGACTCAGAGCAGAAACCATTCTCAGCCCAGAGGAAGGCTGCGCTGATGGTTATGCCTTACAAAGCCTGAACAACATGTCCTCTAGTCCACAGCCTTGTCTTTAAAGCTGGCCAAGAAGACCTTGGTAAGATACCAGAGGAGATTATGTGGTTCTCAAGCTAAGTAATCTCATTCTGAACAGCCAGGGATCAACTTGAGACAGGGAAATTGGTTCTAATCTTGCAAACACACCGGGGATGGAGAAAAGATGTCTGAGTCAAAGGCAAGTGCCACATCAGCCAGAAACCAGACAAACCAAGTCTGACTGAACAGCAAGGGGTTTCTAACCCTTCCAAAAGGGAGGCTTCGAAAGTCTGTTGCCAGACTAGCATGCTGCAGACAAATATGCAGCTGCGGTACATAGGCAGGGCTGCTATTGCTTGCCTGGAGTGGTACAGCAAGTAAATCCTGGACATCCTTCACACCCAGCAGAGCCAGGCTGACGGTCAGTGCTTTGACAGCTCCCACCCCTCGGCTGTAGTGCAGGAAGAGCACCACACCAGAGGGTATTCCCAGACCACCACCTTCCCTCCACCAGCCACAGGCCCCACTCAGGGATAGAAAGAGTATACTGTTAACTTAAAGGACACTTCACCCAAGAGGGATGACGTCTTCTTCAGTGTAACTTGCACCTCATTAAAATTCAAGTCTCCTCTCTCTAAATTTAATCACAATTCATTACCCACTGCTTCCCCCCCAGGATATCTCTTGGGTGAAGTCCAGCCAGGACCTGGATGCAGGTATTGGAAATGAGCGCTTACCTTTCAGAGTCTTCTTAAGATGAGACAGGAGACCTCCAAGTCGCTGAAGGTCAAAATAATCCACCTTCCCATTATAGAAGAGTTGAGGAGGGATGTATGCCTCTGAAGCAGAGTAGGAGATTGGTTTCTTTGAGTCCCGTGCACAGGACCCATGCAGACACACAAGTCCTCCTAAGATAGACCCTCTGGGCCCAGACTGGACTGCCACTGAGTGACAACTTTTGTTGTCATAAAAGCACTAGACATTAAGGCAGATGTGATCTCCACAATGAACCAAGCATTACATCCACACAGAAACAGGAGTAACCAATGGCCATCAACAACAGGCCTCCCAGTAATTCTTCCCTCCCAGCCACAGTCACTGGGGGAAACTGCATCATCAGAAAACTCGGCAGCTCTCCACCTGCCTACTCCAGCTCTGTCAGTCCTACAGGGACCGTAAGGTACTTACTGAGTCTAGAGAAAGGGTCAGCCTTAAGTAATAAAGGGGACTACAAAGCAGAACATGGCAGGACAGCCAAGGAGGGGTTTGAGGGTGGGAAAGCGACTGGCACTTACTTGTTTCCCCTTAATTCCCACAGTCTGGGAACAACAAAAACAGACTAATATCTTCCCCTAAATTTTGACAATGGGATCACTCAACTGCCCTCCTACAGACCCATAATCAATACTGGACTCCGCTCCAGAGCATCCAGGGGGAACTAGCAAACAGTACCAGTGCCCCTTTGCAAAGCCTCAGGTCTGGATGTTAACTGGAACAGATCTGCACACAGGAATTTCCCAGGGTGACTGGGAACTACAGATACAGGGTGACAGAAGGCACCAGCACTCATGAGAAACACAAAACTTCCAGCATCCTGGAGAGCACTGCCAAGAGGCAAACCCTGTCCTAACTACAGAAATGTCCCCAGAGCTTCTCCTCCAGGCCTTACCTTCACTGTTCAGTGCAGCAGGAGTCTTCACCTTGTGGCCATCCCAGAAGAAACGCAGGGCAGCGATAAGCCGATGCAGGAAGCACACCATGTACTCTGGCGGGCATAACACAGTCAAGTTCTAGGGCAGGAATGAGAGAGTTCAGCCATCAGGGCAGGTGTGAAAGTGCATTAGTGCCAGTGGCCACATGGGGCAGGCAGAAACTTTCTCTTCTCAGCCTTGCTATTATCTTTAGCTTCCAGCACTGGGAGAGAGCCCAGCCCTGAAAGCAGGCAGCAAGTTTCCACCTCTATAAAGTCGTGGGCACTGAAACAACAAGCTGGTCTGACAGAGAAGGATAGATACTACATGCTCCACCACGAAAGATGGGGCTACTTATGAACACCAAGGTGCAGGTGAAGAAAAGGTTTCCTGCAGCAGCAGATACCTGCCTCCCAAAACAGCCTGACCGAGGGCCAGAAGAACAGTCCTCACCCAGGCAGTGATGCTCCCCAAGTGGTTTTAGGAGGACGTTCAGCTCCCACCCAAGGCTGTTCCCAAGGTCCACCTTCCCATGAATCACTGTGTTGGACTTGGATAAGTTGCCTGGTTTCTAGCCTCATATCTTCTCCCTCCTCCCCACTCCCTGACATATCTAGACCTCAGTTGATCAACTGCTGGACACAGCCCAGTTAAAAGGGGAAAGCTCCCAGCCCAAAGGTGCCAGAGTGCAATCGGGGCAAGGCTTGTGGAAAGGCTGGCCCTCTGACTTACCCCTCTGTTGCTAGCGTTCTCCTGAAGAAACTTGCGGAATTTGTTTAGGAAGATGTATCTGGAAGCTTCCCCCTGTCAGGAGGAAAAGCAGGTGGTAAACCTATACCTTGTGATGTGGAGATATTGTAGCAGAAGATCCACAGAGCACTTACCCCTCCTCTGTCCTTGTTGTTCAGCAGCAGCTTCAGAATCTGAACCTGGAGACCTTCCACCACTAAAACAGGGACACATGTCAGAAAACAAGCACTGGAGAGCAACTTATATTAACCCCAAGTGCAGTACCCTATCCCCAGGAGAAAGGCTACCTCCTCAGCAGAGAGGGGGCCCAGGGAGAACCGGTGCTAATCCCATCACTGTGAGAATTTTCTTCTCTGCCACCCAGCAATAAATTCATCCACATGCCCCTAAACAATGAGAAACAATGCCCCTAAAGGGGAACTTTGGTTTGCTTGTGTCCCGTGGTGGGATGCTGCAGGGGGGTCCCAGAACTCATACCCCTATACCAGATAACGGCACGGCTGGCCCCTGCCTCTGCAGCATAGCCCATCCTGGCAGGAAATGGGATGAAGGGGATTTGGAAACAGCTCAAGGGTTGGTCCCCCTAGCTGAACAAAAGGTATGGGATCTTGGCAATTCCTCCCCTTCCTCACAGACCTTCGATGCGTTTCTTGAGCCGCTGGCAGCCTCTTTCATATGCCCGCCGCCGCAGTCTCTCCTCAGCACTCTCCTCCTTCACCTCCTTACTCTCCTTGCCCTGGTTGGGAGACAGACACCAATTAGTAAGAGATCACTGCACAGGGAAAATGTCTTGCCAAAGGGGGAGCAGAAACTCCCTGAGACAACGTGCCAGTGTGTGACGGCAGCTGGCAGCACACCTAAACAGGCATTCCCTAGCTTCGTAATGAGTAAGGGTGGGAGACCTTTTGAGGACACAGAAGTCAACCTGTAATTCCTCAGATGCTGTGAAGTTCCCTCCCAAATCTGTTGCCACAGAAAACTTTCCCCTTCCCTTGACCTGAGCAACACACCCTGAACATCCCCACTAAGGGATAAAAAAGGGCAACAGAGAGGCTACAACTCTCACACAGCTCTGCAGGGTTCACCAATACTAATGCAGTTGGAAACATGGGCCATCCAACTTCTTCAGCCAGAAAGTGATGGGAAGGCACACAAAATTTCCCCAGCCTCCCTAGCGGATGTGCCCTTACCTCCTTGGTGAAGCGGTTTGGCCACCACGTGGTGGGAATGAGCTCCTGCAAACCAGCCTCCTCCACACGCAGTGGGCTCTTAATGTAGAAGAACACAACGGAACGGAGCACATCGAAGCTGTGGCCAAGTTAAAGCAAGCACAGATGCTACAACAGGAGAAGGTACAAGGCATGTTTCCAGAGCTGAAGTGAGAGACCTCTTTCCAAACAACCACTGAAAGCTCTGCAAGATCCAGAGCTCCCTTCTCCTGGAAGTTATCACTTCCAGGATAACCTGCAGTTATCACAGCAGCTGCCCAAATGCTAGCATGGCAGCTGGATTGCTCTGAAAGTCTTTTTGCTCTAGGGACGTTAGAGAGGTCAGGCAGGCAGAAAGAAGTCCTGCGTGTTAGCAGGATATGACCTACATGACACCGCTACCCCTCCTCAAAGCAGGACTTTGTAGTGAACGGTGTCAGGCAGACAGAGGAGACCTGAGAAATTAGAAATGACCTCTCAAAAGGTAGGGTGGCTTCTGCCTCTAAGGACCTGCAGATCCTTGCAGTCTCCTTGTCTGCATTATTGAGCGCAGGGAGAACTGAGACAAGAAGAGGCACAAAGGATACAGAACATTGCTGAGTAGGTATTTCCTGGATTTCTCATGCTTCAAGACTGCAATGGTGAGCCGGAGGTAGTGAATCTAGGGAAACAGGAGAAGCAAAAGTAACTCCATCTACACAAGAGGATAGGACTCTTAATAGCAGTTCTGTAATACTGTACCTATCTCTGGATCAAACAACAGCAAAATACAAAACATCATGTACCTTTGGACAAAGGGACATAACGGAAGCTGGCTAATCACAGATTCCTGGGGATCCAGAAGTACAACTCACTTGTAATCCCAGATCTGGGATGATGGGGGAGAACCTATAAGCCCGCAGCAGGGACATCAGTAGCTGCTTGAGGCACTCGTGCACTTCATACTCCTGAGAAAATAAAAACCACATTGAACAGCAACAGCATGGAGTTGAGAACAGCTACAGTTCCCAGAGCATGACCTTGGAAGGAAGGATTCACTTCTGAACTGAAAAAGCAGGTGCTCTGAACCCACAGTGTTTGTCCATCTGACTCCACAGCAGAAAATCTGAGCAGAAGTTGGTGCCATCGCTTTGCTACTGGGAAACAACCTTCTGACTAGTAAAACCAATCCAAAAGTAATCTACAAAAAGCCAAAATCCCAGGTCCTATTTAGCTGAGCTGTCACCCATCCCTGTATCCCCTGAACCTACCAAACACAGAGTGCTGGCAGAACCAACCCAGAAAGGAAAGAAGTTATTCTTGTGTAAATGCGGTGATGGAAGAGCTGTCTTTTTGAGTCCAGCTCATAGCCAACCACCAGGACAAGAGCCAACTCTTCCACAAACGCAGCAGCCCTACCAGGGTGTTCAGCTTCATTTCTAAGATGATGGGCCTGAGGGTTGTGAAATTTTTCAATTAAACTTTTCTTGACAGCTGGCCAGGCCAGCGCCCATATCTGTTAATTGTTACCCAAACAGACAGACATGCTGTCTCCAAGCAGACCTCTGGCAGCGACGGGCTCTGCCCCAGCACTCCAGCAGCAGGAGCTTCCCAGTGGCTTTTAAAGACTGTTTCAAACAAGTGTCCCAGGAAAGAGTGACCCCATCCAGCTCAGACAGGAAGAGGCACAGGAAGCTGGAGGAGGTTTTTCCCCAACAGTGCTGGAAGTGGTGCCCATTTCCACTCCGGTCCTGCACACTCTGATTGATCTCTTGGGGTACGTGGTGGCAATTTAAGACTTCCACAGTCACATAAGCATTAACAATATCCAAGAGACCAACTCATTTCTTATTGATGAATTTGATGTTCCCAGAAGCACAAAGCTGTTCAACATCACCAGTTCCTTTAGCAGTAGGAGAAGCTTAGAAGTGCCTTGTTAGCTCATGGCCAGTGTCACCATTACCAATCCCTCTGCATTCAACCCTCATTCCCTGCATGCAAAGCACCAGCCAGATGAGCTAGGTGAGAGGGTGGTCTACCACAAAAAAGGGATCTTGGCACCAGGAAGGGAAAGACACTGATGACTACCAGCATTTTCTAGGGAAGGCTCCTGTCCTCAGCACCTCCCAGGGTCTCCCTGCGATCCCTGGGGAGGAACCAGCACCCTAGCAACTCACCTCCATAAGAAGCCACATGAGATCCAGCAGCTGCTGAATAAGGGGATGGGCGTCTACTGCCCCTCCTCGCTCAAGGATGCTCAACAGGAAGGTCATGAGCACATCTTCCACCAGGTACACCTTGCACTATAGACAGAAAGCCAGGTCAACAGTCCTCCAAAGCACAGTCACTTCCCAGTGAAAGCCGAAGTTTACCTCCCCTTGCAAACACAATAACTAGCACCTACAGAAGCTTCCAATGGGCAGGCAAAACTCACCATAAGAGGGGAGAAATAATTGAAGATGTGGGCTAACGTAATCAACACTGTGGGTTCTCCCTGTAGCTGCCACATGGATGTGTCCTTCTCCACCAGCTTCCCCTCCTGCAATGACAAACCCAGAAAAACACACAGCTTGGATCCAGCCCAATCCACCCATACACCAGTGACCGAGTGAACTGGTGGCCTGGAGCAGCCACTGTTTGCTGTCTCATGCCTGATTGCAATAAAAACCTTTAACATGGGAATTCAGGATGGCAAAGCAGCCAGGTCCCTTGCCTCTGGAGAGCTGCAGTGCAGTCCAGATGTCAGTCACTCTCAGCCACATGCACACACCTTGACAATCTGTTTTTCCAAAAGGGTTCAAGTGTGTATGATAATTTGTAAATGGGAATCCCTGCAGAGGAGGTAGTAAAGCCAGCCTCCACTCAAGCCAACACCATAGCAGATGGCGTTCCCTATGCTTTGGGCATAAACAGATCATCTCTCATGCTGGCAGAAAAAAAATGGTTTCTAGCAAACAGTGCCACAGCCAAAATAGTTCTCAAGGCAGGCCGGCTAGAATTTCATCATCACCAGGACATCAATAGAAAGTTTAGTATATGAGCAAGTTTCTTTCAAAGCTGCAAATTGAAATCCAGCAGTTCTGACTCCCAACAAACATCAGCCCTTGCATACTAGGAATGAAACTTCATAGGACCGGGAACAACAAAGCCCAGTATGATTTAACTTAAGTCCTGGAACTATCAGGATTCCCATTTTGCACACCAAAGAGTTCCAGGGACATGCACGCCCCAAGCAAAAGTATGCAAGTATTTAGACTCTCAGGTGTATGGAAACATCTGAGCTCTCAGCATGTGCTGAGAAGTGCAGAACCACATATTCCAGCACAGTGCCCCACAGATCCACCCAGTGACATTAGCCTACCGTCACATCTATTCCAATATGTATCACGTTCTTCAGGTAGCCTAACAGCTTGCGAGCCTTCACTAGGTCTGCAGCAGGAGGATCTTGCAAGGGGCGGTAACCTTCCACTGGATAAGTAGGCAAGTGTTAAGGTAAAATGCAATCTGATCCTTACAGGACTTCTTTTGTTTGTGCAACGAAAAGACTGTGTCTCTATTTTACTTTATACCCACACATGCCTCAGTCAGTTCAAACCACAGTGCCTTCTAAATGGATGATAAGCCACAAGCTCTTATCCCCATTTCCTCAATATGGCAAGCAGCAAGTATTTCACACCACACTTCTGCTCTCATCAGAAAGACAGACTGGAGCCTCCACTGCTGCTATCAACACGCACACCCAGGACTGCTCTGACAGGAGCTGCAGGTCTCAGTGTTCACATAGGAAGGCAGCAGGCAATGCTCCTACCATGTCAGAGGTCCTGTGTGGCTGGGAGGTAGAAAAGACCAGTAGCCAAGAGGCTGAGCAGGCCAGCAGCATTAGGGTTTCCAAAACTGGAGAGTGAGATTTTTGCAGAATCTGAGAGCCTAGGAACAGGCAGCCCCCAGCTGCAGCAGTCGTTGTTGATTCAGAGCTGAAAGCAAATCTCATTTCAGAGACTGTTGGGGACCAGCACTCATGTTTGTGTGCCCTGCAGTTCTGCTCCAGCTGAGGAGGCATCTGGTTTTTCTCTCCTTGACCCTGCTCTGTGCACAAGTGCCAACAGAAAAAAGCAAACTGCAGTCAGGTATGTATATTCTACAGCCTCCAAAGACGGTCTCAGGACAGGCTCTTCTCCCTTCAGACCTCCTCTCCCCACACCTAAAGGATATCGGAGTGGACGGCTTCCAAAGTTAAAAGCAACGGACTCTTTGAAGGAGAGGCTGATGGCAGGGAAGTAAGCCATTCCAGCACCCCTTGTGATGTTATCAAAAGCGGTTCCCAGAGATATGCCATTCCTGAAAGAAGGAAAAGCCACAAGATTTCAGTCACAGTAGGAAGATTTTGAGGTCAACTGGGCAATCCAATTATATGTGTTCCCCTCCCAGCAACTTGCCAACATGGACACATCAGTCAGTCATGCCTCCTGTCACTCTTAACCTGGCACACATGCAAACGTCACAGCTTGGCGGACCGATGGCCATGAGGAGCACAGCAGCACTGCCATTTTCATACCATGGCACAGGAAGGCACTGGAGTCAACATGCAGAGACCACCCAGCTTCAAGGGCAACCTAAATCCTTACATGATAACTAACCAGCAGGACATTTTTAAAGGCAGGTGCCATTTTTGGCCTCACCCATTTGATGTTTGTGGAAATAAAAGGATAATGCTCTCAATCTACTCTTCTTGAAAAGATGACATGGAGCATCTAACAATCTTTAATTCTGGCTGACTTATCGCATGCTGCAGTTTAGAGCCAGAGAACAATTCTTATTCAGACTGGCCTTTGCTCACTGTCCATGGGAGTTGGAGGCTGGAGATCTATCAGCCTTTCCACAGCTCCTTGTGTATCTAGCACAGGCAAGGTCTATACTGACCTCAAAAGCAACCAGTGTGACTCAGCCAACTGTAATATTAAGCATCAGGAGAGATGCCCTCCCCTCTAAAATCCTAGCAAACCTTACACAGACTTCACAGCTTGAATATCTTTCTGTCAAATGCTTTCACCTGAGCTTAGGAGGCTCAACAGCCTGTTTATATGGTTTCCAAACACAAAGCAGAAAAGCAAAGGCTGGAACTACCAAGTAACTTAAAGGGGAGAGGCCAGAAACACGGCTCAGCAATCTGCTGAAACCTGTACGTTACACGCAGGCATCAACAAAGCAGGGAACAGGGAAAAGATGCTTACAAGCAGAAAGCAATGGTGCCCTCATCAAGGTCTATCAGACAGCTGACGATGTCTCCTGCTGCCCAAGACTGCAGTAAAGGGAGAGAAAAGGTTAAACATATACCCAGGGCGTTCCCGTATCAGAAGAAAGACTGCAACCCAACCAATCCCTTGTGATTCAGCGTTGAAGAAGAGAAAGTTCTTCCTCACAGCAGCTCACATACCTTTCTCAGACACTTCTGGAAGCTGCACATAAACCCCTGATTGGGATCTTTTTTCCCCTCCAGCACTAGGAACATGCACAAGATCAAACATATATTTATCCCAACGCTGCATCATCCTCTGATGTGCTACAGAGAACCAGGGCCTTCCAGAGACCAACAGCAGCACTATGCTGGGAATCAGCCTGCTGAGGCTGCTGAACAAAGCACCCACATAAGGATGTCCAGCGCCCCTGAAGTACCAACAATTGCTGGCAGGCAGCCTCCCTGAGAGCAGACTGAAGCAGGGAGGACAGCCTGAGGGCATTTTACGGGGCCCAGTAGAGCAGGAGGAGCCACCTGCTTTCTTCTCTTTACACCCCGTTCCTGAGAGGACAGCTACTCACTTTGCCATAGTTGGTGGTAGTCACGTTCCACTTGCGCACCCTGTTTCCATCATACGCATATGAATCTGGTGTATCTCCAACTCCTTCCTGCACCAAAGTATGAAAGAGGAGACTCAGACCAGACCAAGCATACAGGATCCTTCTCATTGCAAAAGTGGCTTTAAGGGGGAGACCAGCAGACAGCGAGAGCAGCTGAGAGTGTACACGTTCTGCCTGGAAAAAGCCCTCACCAGAAGTGAATCCAATGGCCTGCAATCTTTGGTTCAAGAGAAATATACCACTCCCTACTCATTTTGGGGTCAGAAGAGTACTAGCACACTACACTTCCAAATTCTGTCAAAGCAGCACCCCAGGATGCCCATCACTTCCCCTCTCACATGTCACAGACTGGCAAGTTAGTGAAACTCTGCAGCCAACATCCCTTCCCAGCATCAAACATCCCACCTGCTGCCTGAGAAGAGCTGCCCTGGGCCTGCCTCTCCTGGGCAAGAAAGCCCCATAGCACCATGGCTGAGGGCCATCCCGAGAGCCATAGCAGTGGCTACACACAGCAAGAGGACAGCAATGCACCCAGTGTGCGAGGCTTTCACACTGTGGACCATACTGTGAACACCGACCAGAGAGTCCAGTAAAGATTTTTAAAACAGCAGACCTGGTGTGGAAATGAAATGCCAGCAGGGCAGGAGCACAGCATCAGTGCGATGCTCCACACTGACTTAAAAAGCAGTGGAGGAACACAGAGCAGCCCTGTGCCACATGCAGCAGTTATGCTACCTCCTGATTAAATCTGCAGTTGAGAGTACACCAGCCAATCTGCATGAGTCCCTGGGAGGAGATGAGCACCTCGTAAATCCATTTCCCTGAAAGAAAAAGAGATGCCACACAGTAAACAGCTGCCGCCTGGCTCGTTGTTAAGAGAAGCAGAACCTGACACTGCTCCCACAGAAATAAGCGTGGCACACAAAGGAGCTTCAGACACCTCTAACATTCCTCTCCCCCCTCTTCGCTCCAGCATCACACAATCCTCCATCCTTCTGACTTCCTGAAAAAGCCAGTGGATGAACTTGGGAAGAAGGGGCTCAAGATCTGGCACACATTCAAGATTTCCTGAGCTCTCTAGTTCTGTAATGCACATGCACTCTTCCCGGGGTCTTTTCTCAAAGCATCGCTGGTTTATCTCCTTACCTTTATACACACACGTCGTGGCCCTGATGGACCCAAAGTTACTGTGGCCAATCACCTGGATCAACAAACAAAAGGTATTTTAAAGTCAGGCAATAAGGTAGTTTAGCTCAGCCCTACCCATTCTCTCCTTCCTAGCCCTCAAAACCAGAGCAAGATGGAGAGCTATTCACAAGCACAGTGCAGGGAAGAGAAGGAACATCTTCCCCATCCCAGCAGCTGCACTCAGAGCCAACAGGCCCTAGGGAAACCATCCAGGTTCTCCCTACAGCTCATCTCTACTTGATAAACCCCAGTGAAGCATGCAGCATGGAGCAGTTACAAGGGCAACGTGGCGACAGACAGGTTCCCAGCGAATTGTGACAGGTATACAAAAGTGGCTATTATACAGGAAAGAATCTGAATCCTGGACAAGTTAGAACAAAACTATAGATTCAGGGTGTTCAGACTAAAGCTCAGGACTGGCAGGTAACACGCTGCCCAGAAACTGAACCCTGTTAACTCCTGACTCTCTCCATCTCAGGACAGACCATGAAGAATAAATGAAGGTAGCAACATGGAATTCACAGGAAAACCAGTCTGATCTGGTAAGAGATCAGCTACAGAGGTAAGGTACAGCGGGCGGTTAATGGGAAAGGGGGGACCAGGGCAGTCTCCTCTGCTAGAGTTAAAAGAGGATACATAGATTAAGGAGGGAATGAGCACAGAAGCACAGGATGTGCATGCTCAGTGACAGGGTGAAAGGAGTGCAGAAATTACTGAAGCAGGAAAGGATTAAATGCCAGTGGATTCCTTCAGCTAATCTTCTGCATGAAGAACATTAGCTAAGGAGCAAGCAGGGAGCTGGTGGGAGCAAAGGAGAAAGCAACAAGTCAATACAGTGGTGGGGCCTGTCCTCAGCTTCAGCCTCTTGCCACCATTAGAGAAGACCAGAAGGAAGGAAGGAAGAGGCAGGCTGCTGGAGGGAGGGACAGAAAAGCTGGCTGCCGGCCCTTCCTCTGCTTAGCCGAGCTCTTCAGTGAGCCCCTGGGCCAGGGTCATCTTTTCACTTCCTCGCAGCTCCTCTCAGAGCTTGCTGAGACTTAAGGTACTGCTAGACCTTTTCCCAGGAGAGCTCATTTCCTCCAGGATCCTGCAGCTTCTGGGTAGACTCCATTTACAAAACACTACAAAGCCAGTCACAGGGATCTGTTATGAAGAACAAACCAAGAAGCCCAAAGTGCTTTTAGTCCCACAAGACCATTTTCTGTTGCACCCAGCATCACACTCACCCCAAGTAAGTCATCATCGACCAGCAGGAGCCCCTCAAAACCGCTCGTGTGGTCCAACACCACAGTAGAGGGACCAAGCCGGCCCTCTGCTACCTGATCTGAAACAAGAGTTGCAAAAAAACCTGTTAGGAAAAGTTGTGCAGGATTTATCAGTACACCTGATGAGTGCCTCCAACTAGACTCCAACAGCACCTCGATCCCACTACAGTGGAGGAAGAACAAAACAGTGTTAACCATGTTAGACCATGAGAACCTCAGGAAAGGAGACACCAGTGAGATTCAAAAGGAAGTTTTCACAGCAACACACAAGGTCTTAGCTATGCAGCATTCAGGTCATAGAATCATAGAATCGTTGAGGTTGGAAAAGACCTTTAAGGTCATGAAGTCCAACCCTTAACCTAGCACTGCCAAGTCCACCACTAAACCATGTCCCTCAGGACCACATCTACACACATTTTAAATACCTCCAGGGATGGTGACTCAACCACTTCCCTGGGTAGCCCATTCCAATGCTTGGCAAACCCTTAAGTGAAGAAATTTTTCCTAATATCCAATCTAAACCTCTTCTGGCACAACTTGAGGCCATTTCCTCTTGTCCTATCACTTGTTCCTTGGGAGAAGAGACCAACCCCCACCTCTCTACAACCTTTCAGGTAGCCTTGGAGAGCAACAAGGTCTCCCCTCAGTCTCCTTTTCCCCTGGTTGAATACCCCCAGCTCCCTCAGCCGCTCCGTGCAGGACCTGTGCTCCAGACCCCTCACCATCTTTGTTGCCCTTCTCCGGACACGCTCCAGATTCTCAATGTCTTTCTTGTAGTGAGGGGCCCAAAACTGAACACGGTATTCAATGTGGGGCCTCACCAGTTCTGAGTACAGGGGAACAATCACTTCCCTAGTCCTGCTGGCCACGCTACAGGTCACATGTTAAGTTTTCCACATTGCCTGAAAGTTTTATGTTGGCAAAATTCAAAGAGGAAACTAAACTCTGAGCCAAATGTTTGGTTAACATATCGCACTTTGATTGCAGCCAGCAAGAAAAATTCTTCTTTTTAGGAAAGGAGCCAGGTTGTATCTTGCCACCTCCCGACTCATTCAGGGAAACGGATGCTACCAAGAATACAGGCAGCAGCCTGAGGCCCAAAGTGAATACCTACAGTGGAGACCAGTCTGCAAAAATTGTCAACAAGCCCCTGCATTTCCCACCAAGGATAGCACTGCACACTGCTGGTCACAGCAATGGCTCTGCATACCACTATCAGTGAAATATCTCCAACATTTCCCCCAAAACTGCTTTTCCAGGCATTTTCACCTGGAAATAAGCCTCTTCCATCTGCAAGGAGACCTGCTCATGAGCCCCTCACAGCATGATTTAAAGGTACAATGAATTAGAGCACAGGAGGGCAGAAACGCTCACTCAGGGAACTGCCTTTCATGATACAACTTGTCCTCCCAATCAGGCAGCACAAGCAGAAGCACAAATTGGACAGACGCTCAGTCTCCTACCTCGACTGTCTTCGGAGCCATTCTCCTCTGCTAGCAACCGTTCAAGGTGCTCCTGCAGGTTCTGGAACGTCAGGTGCTTTCTAGGGAATAAAAATGCACAGGAGCTCTTCAGAAAACTCTATCTCCAAGTTTTAAAGAGTTGCAGCTCAGACACACATCTACACATTTCTGCGCTGTGAGACATGAACCGGGAAGTTCTGTCCATCTGAGTTTCTTGTAATGAATCTGAGGAATTTGCTGCCCACTGCGCTGGGGCAATGCATGAACCAAGGACCAAATGTAGCATGGACAAGCAAAGTAGTTAACAAAGGATCTTAAAGTCTTCAGTCAGTTGGGAATATTTTGTGGCAGGAAGAAAACCATACTGCAGTACAGTGGCAGGAAGACACCAGCTGTACTACCAGTAGCTGTGGACCACGACTTTGCTGCAGTCAGCATCATACAAACATGGCATAAGTCAGGATTTGGGTTTTTTACCCCCCCAAGTATTTCATAAGACAAAAGAAGGGAGAAGACCACAGCAACATCTGTAGCAGTTCAGACAAAGGTCAGGCTAGACCAGCATCCTCTCTCTGACAACAGCCAAAAACATTCTATTTTCATACCGAGGAGAAGACTCTCACACACCCCCTCTGGGCCACTATTTTAGAGAACTTTCTCATACTGCCCTCCCCTCGTTCTCTCTTTTCAAGGTCAGTTTACTTATCTGTTCCTTGTACAAGAGCCACTCCAGACATCTGACTTGCTCTTACCCCTCCTCAAAACCTCTGCAGCTCTAAAATACCCTTTTGGAGTTGGTGAAGCCAGAACCACGTTACTCAAGATGAGAGTAAATCACAAATTTATTCAGCAGCATAATGATTTTCCTTATCCTACATCCTTTCCTAACAATTCCTAACTTCCTAGTCTCTTTTTCTTACTAAAGACTTAGTATTCCTACCCCAATCTCATTCCTATGCAGTAAAAATCAGCTCAGGGCCCATGATTTTATGCACAATGGTGAGACTGTTCCCCTGCCAATATATCACTATGAATTTCCCTACGCTGAGTTTCATAGACCATTTCACTATCTGGTCATTGTCTCACAACCATCTTACATTTACTTTGTTCTAAATAGCTTTGTAACAGCAGCAAACCTTCCCACCTCATGCTCTCTCCCTTTCCAAGTCTTGCAAGGATACATGGAACACAGGTCATGTTGCAGGTCTTTGAGGGACCATAGCAGGACATCCTTCTACCATGAGAATCACTAGTTGCTGCTATCCCTGTTTCCCATTTCCAAAGTCATCTGTGGAATAACTTCCCACTTCTCCACAACTTGGGATTTCCCTAAAACTATGGTGAGAGACCTTTTGAAAGCCTGATGGATGTGAAGGTGCACAGAAATGGAATCAAAGAATTGGTTTCGGTTGGCATGAGAGAAGGTGGTTTCAGCAAAGCAGCTTAATCAGAAGCCAGCATGGAGGAAGAGTTCTGGAAGGGGGTTAGAAGAGCATGAAACAGCCAGAGAGGTGTCTGCAGTGAGTTCCTCTATGAGGAATTTAGGCCTCTGAAGACAAGATGTCGTAGCATAAAAGCTGCTCTTGTATGGCAAATGTTATTTTCAAGGCCTGTTTGACCGCTGCTGGGCTTTCTACCAAACAGCCAAGCCCAGGGAAAAGGATGGAAGGGAGGAAAAGAAGAAAGAGAGAGCAGTCCAACAAACTGTCAGTTCTGTGCTTTCACGTCATTAATCACCGGACAAAGAAATTAGAAATACTGAGACCCAAAATGCTCAGGCAGATGGAATATTCCAAGGCATGCTGGCAGGAGAGCTTGCGGCAAAGTAACATGACCCACTTTACCTCCCCCGGCCATAACCCTATCTCACCAAGAGTGGAGAGGGCCAAGAGCTATTTTTAGCAGCTCTGAGCTCACACTTGAGCTGGCAGTACTAAGTATAGCCGGTGGAATGTGACCCCAGCCACTCTGCAGCACCGCCAACCAGCAGGAGCTACACGCCTGCCTCGCTCTGCCACACTCCTACCTGCCCTGAACCTGTCTGACTTGCCACTGGCAACACAGCTACATGCAAGGGAAATTCTTCTCATCCAAAGCTACAAACTGCTGGGCTACAAGCTGAAGGAGAACTGAAAACTAATAGAAGAAAACAGACGCTAAGCAAGAATTCTGTGTTTCTTTTCCTTTGGTGACTCCTAATAATAAAAGTACCAAGAGTTCCACAATGTGAGAAATGTATGGTATTCCATACTTCAGCATGGAATAATAAACTACTGCCCTTAATTTACAGGGCACTGGTGACCTATTTTTCATTCCTGTACCTAAAACCTGTGCATTTTACACTTCCTTATACATAAGGAGGAACATAAACAATAAGGTAAATGCCTACTTGCCTATTTATTTCAGAAATATTGCCTGGTGATTTTGTACATGGGGTTTTTCATGCAAAAAAACTCTGAAGAATCCTTTCTAGCAAGCCCTGCAATTTGAAAAATCCATTAAAGAACAAGACCTCAGCGTCGTTTCTGTAACACGGTGCTGCTGTGCTTTTAACAAAGATCAGTATGTGGCACTAAAAGATCTTTCCTTTCACCGCAGTGCTGGATATCTGGGGACTGATACATCATCGCTTGCCATCTAGTGAATGAGAAGAAGTCCGATACCTGTAAGCAGCTGCAGGCTGGTTCCCATCAGCATTGGTAAAGACGCGATGCAGGTAATCGTTCAGCAGCCTGCTGTTTACGATCCCTTGTGAAAAAACAGAGAGGAAATAAGCTTAGGGAGTCAGGGGATAAAACTCAAACGTTAATTTCACAGACAAGCAAGAGACTAGTAACTACGGGAAAACGATGTTCAAGTTTGCAGATCAGCACAGTGGAAAACACAGTTTCAAGGAGCCATTCATTGTCTTACTGTCTTCACTAGCAGCCCTAGAGTCAAGCATCACAGGGTGCATCTCTGCAACAAGGGCTCTTTCCAACGTGAGCTGCTCTACAATAGCAAATGGGAGGCTATAAATTGGTCCCCACAGGTGGAACTACATCCTCAGGAATCCTGCTGTATCTGGAAGTAGCAGATAAAGTAACTTCAAAGGTTGGAGGTGGGAATCTAATTTTGTTTCCAAAAAACAAAAATTGAAATCTTATCACTATTGCAATTTCTGACGTCCGTTTCATACCTGGTATCTACATCTCTTAATCGCACTACAGGAGACACTGAGACAGAATGGCTTGCAGATGCAGTTCATCTCGTCTAACCCACAGCCTTCTTTAATGATGCATGCTTCACTTCAGCTTTCATCGTGCAAAACAATCCCCAGTGTCACACTGATGCAGCACGCTTTATTCCTGGGTGCAACAGTGCCCTCAAATGCCAGATTTGTGGTCTCATAAGCACAATTCTGCTGGATTGGCAAGTCCAAGAGAAAACAGACTGCCTAGCAGGTACTAAAAATTTCCTCGAAAAGGATTAACCTGAGAACTTGACAAGCTGTTCATCCTGGAAGGGGAACTCCCTGAATCAGAAGGGAAAAAGGCAGGCAACAGGACATTCTCCAGCCTCAGGACACAGGGCTGTGTGCCAAAGAATAGGCACTGTGACATGAGCTTCTGGAGTCCTTCATACTACAGGAATGTCCCTCCCAAAATCTCATCTCAGTTGAGGGATTTACGCAGTCCCAGCCCCACCACACCTCACATAGCAAGGTAACTGCAATGGAAGGGGCAGGTGATCTCAAGTGCAGCAAGGGGCACTCCCCCAAGCCACAGTGGTCCTGCTTTTACACAGCATGTAGAGGCCCATACCTGTGACCTTGGACTTCTCTGGCTCAGTGCTCAGCCTGTAGTTCTTCCTTGAGAAAGCAGTCCCAGCACCTCTCGACGTCATTCTTCACAGGCACCACTTCCAGAGTGGACATAAGACAGACAGATGCCTAGAACAAAACTTGCTGGGGAGGATGCTGCCTTCAGACTTCTCCCTTTCTTGGAGGTTGATGTACCTGGATTGAACAACAGGGAGATATCAAAAAATAGCCAGAGTCCTTGCACTAACGACATCATACAAGAGCCCAAAGCCAACTAACTGCCAACCCTGCTCTCAGTCCCACCTGTCCAACACCTCAAAATCTTCCCAAAGCAGACAAGGCATTAAGCCACACTCCAGCCAACCACACAGACCCCACTCCAACCAAAGGCATGGGCAGAACCAAGTCAGAACCACAGGCAACCTTTGCACCGAGTTTGAGGGAGAAGCACCAAGCCAGCACATGGCCACAGCTACCACCACTGCCAAACACCCCCAAAAGTGGTAACCACACCGCATTCCTACTCATGTCCTGATGAGACACTTCTGCCTTTATCTCCCACACTGTAGTCTTTAAGATAGGAATGTGCACTTGGTTAATCTTCTGTTTAACATGTTATTAGATTATTCTGCTATCCAAAACAGAGAGGGAGAAGGAATGAGACAAACGCAGATGAACTGAACTACAAAAGAGTATCATTGACTACAAAGCAAGAGAACCAGCTGTCAGTTTTATAGGGACAAAAGCAGATGCAAGTAGAAGCATACAAAAGTGTTTACAGGTGAAAACCTACCACGAGACTAAAGATTCATGACCCTTCCTGGTATGACTAGAATGCAAAAGATTCAGAGCTGATCTGACATTTGCCAGGAGAAAAAGAATAAATTCGAATTGCTAGTTCCACTCAGCTTCAAAATGTTAAGTTACACCCCTCTCCTGTTTCTGACTGCCCCAACAGCCGACCATCACTGGAAGTCTCTCATTCACTAGAGAGCCGTCTGACAAACCGCTCTGCGACACACAGAGCAACAGGAGCAAAGGCTATGGGAATTAAATGCTTGCTGGCAGTCTCATACAGAGCAGAAACTAAGGTGAACCCCAAAAAAAGTCAGTGAACTTCCTAAGTGACACAAGTGCCATGGCAACCCCACTAGCAGAAGATCACCTGAGCTTCAACTAGACTCAGGAAAGGACTTCCTAATGCCCGATTTCCTCAGGGCCACCCCAGCATCCAGCAGCAGCACAGCACTGCCCGGCTTCCCTCCTGCAGCATTGCCTAGCAAAACCGCAAAAACAAAGCAAAAACCAACTTGGATCAATGGCCCTGAAAGATCTGCAATCAGAGACTCAAAACAAGGAATAAAACAAACTATAAACAGAAATACCTCATTTACAACCAAAGCAGAGTAGACAGCACAATGCGTACTATCCTAAAAGTACTTTAAATGTGAGAGACATCATTTAACCTCTATCAGGACAAGTTAAAAACACCCAAGGGTGGCGGGGAGTGCCCCTAGTTCTCCCCAAGGGCGGCCAGCCCGGTACCTGCACTGCTGAAACAGCCTGAATGCCCAGGCAGAGAGCGCAGCACAGCCACACCAGCACCCTACGTACCAGACGCACTTTTGGCACTGCTGCAGTGCCAGGGTTTTATTTTTTTCAGTTGGAGCAGATGCTGCTTTCAACAGGTCAGAGAAAGGGCAGAGCAGGGGGACACACACGTGCCATTCACAAAACTGGCCCCAGCAGCTTTGGCAAAGACTCCCAGCTCTGAGCCTGGCCACGGGTTAAACTCCCTTCTCTGGGCAATGGCAAACAGCTTCCAGCAGAAGGGCAGAATAAACAACACGGGGGAGCCATCCGGAGGCAGGCAAGGAGGCCGAGAACCTGGGCCAGCAAACACAGTTTGGTCCAGCAGCTGCCGACGGGCTCTCACCAGGGCAGCGGGGATGAAGCCGGCCGGGAGGCAGCCGGGTGGCAGAGGCCCGGCACCCCTCGGGAGGCTGCCCTGCCTTCATTGCTGTGGCACCCCCAACCCGGCAGCACCCCCACACCAGAAATACTGGGCAGCGTTGCCCAAAGCCAGGAACTGACCCTAAAACCAGGCACATCCCACAGCACCCTCAAAGCTGGCGGCATGCCCAGCGGCACCCCCAAACCCAGAGAAACCCCCTAAACCAGGCAGCACTCTCTGCAGCCACCCCCCAAACCCGGTGGAACCCACCATGTCCACAAACCCCGACAACCCTGGCGGCACCCTCCGTGCCCAAAACACCCCCAAACCCCGGGGGCCGACACTACACCTGCCCACAACCCCCAAAGCCCAGAAATCCCCGACAGGCGCGGAAGCACCCCCCCAATCGGGCACCTCCCCCCTCCCAAAACGGGACGACACTCCCCGAGACCGGCCTCACGCCCCAGACCCCCAGGCCCGTCCCTCAGCCCCGCAGCGGCAGGGACAGCCCCCGGGCCGGGCCCCGCATTGTCGGAGCTGGACAACGGGGGAGCCCGGAGCGGCCCAGGCTCGGCAGCCGCCGCACTCACCGCCGGCCCGGCCGCGCCGCCGCCGCGCTACGGCGAGCCGCGAGGGCCATGCCGGGCGGGCGGGCGCGCCCCGCGTTGCCGGGAGACGGGCGGCGGCGGCGCCGGGCGGGCCGCGCCGCGATTCCCGCTCCGCGCTCAGGACGTGCCCGGGCCAGGAGGCCATCTCGGGGGCAAGGGCAGAGACCCCCGGTCCCGGAGCTGGGTGTGAGCTTCCCCCGGGGAAACTGACCAACCTCCGGGGCCAGCGAGTATCCCAGCGCACGGCCATGGCGCTGGGCAGCTGGCCAAGGCCAGCCCGCCAGGAGGGAAGGTGCTGCCGGGAAGGTGCTGCCGTGGGACAGCCTGGATGCCACCTGGCTGATACCTAAGGCAGATTTCATGTAGTTTATAAATAGTTAAACTGTAGAGAATCTTATTTTAGAGAAGAAATGTAGCTATTTTAGCAACCATCCCAAATGGTTTCAAGGACTTGGTAAGATAAGAAAGGATGTCTGTGGCCCCGAGAACACGGTGACCCAAGACAGGGATGCAATAAATATGGACATTGCCTGACAAACAGGTGGTAGCAGAGAGATCATTAGTTTTAACGAGCAATTAAGCAGTTAGAATGTTTTGCCAACATAAAAAGTGAACCAAAGGACAGGTGAAGAAGATGGAGGAAGAAATGACCCTCACTCAAAATAAGGACCACCAGAAGGCACAACTACGCATGCCCAAAAGCTTCTTATAATATGTAAATGAATTCTCAGAAATATAACAAATATGCTAATGTTTTCTTGGAATTACATTGAATATGTACACCTGTTGTGTATAAATTTAATTTGACAACATTATTCGGTGTGCACAATAGGAGGAGCTATCCCCTGTGCACCCGGCGCCGAAATAAAGAATGCCTGCTTTCTAAACTTTAAATTAAGACTTACAAAGTTTTATCTGCTGGTTTGCGGTAACAGTGCTGGGGCTGCTGGTGTCCAGTGCCGGGGAGCTGCAGCAGGACCCCTATGTCAGCTGGCTGGCGGTGCTGGGACTGCTGGTCTCGGGTACTGGGGGGCCGTGGGATGGGCCCCAACCCTGACAGAGATCCAGGGTGCAGTGTTGACAACTTACCCCTCTCGCTCTGCCTGCTCCCTGCCTCCTGGGGCAAAGGCACTGACTGGCATCGCAGTGGCTATGCCTTGCACCTAGTGCTGCGTCTGCCCTGCTGTCCTCCCATGATGGTGGGCTGATGGAGAAAGGAAAATTGATGAGTTCCCGCTGCCCCAGCATAAGGCAGGTGCAGGGCGTCCCTGGTCTTCCCCCTCTGCCCTGTTCCACCTCCTGTGTGAGGCTGAAACTGAGTTACGGGAGAGCAGAAGGCCGGGACTGCTGGGGCAGGCCCTGGCACGGCACAGAGCTCGCACCCTCCTGTCTCGAGAGCTGGGCAGAAGGACACCAACCTCAAGGGGATTCGAATCCCCATGGTGAGCATTTCCAAGAGAAATGCACCCCTGCTTCTGCAGAGCAGACACTGGATGCAGTAAATTCCAGCATTCAGAGCCTGTCCCTGCAGGAGAGAAACAGAAGGGGCCCAAGTAAGGCCATGGTGATGCTAAGCGCCTGCCGTGCCTCAGGGGTGAGGGAACGGCTCCTACCTGAATGCAGCCCCTGTGGAACCAGGCGTGTTTGCACGCTGGGCACACCATGGTGCCATAGAACTTTCTGTCCCCTACAGGGTCCAGGCAGATGAGACAGATGGGGTTCTCCTCCGGTTCCACCTCCAGTGCCTCATCTGGGAGGTGCTCCCAGCAGAAGGACTTGGGGGGCAGAGGAAAGGGATGGTTGAGGTGAGAAGTGCTGGGTCCTTTTTCCCTGGTGTCGGGAAGGAGTGGAAGTACCTGTACAGAAAACAGGAACTGGATGATGCACCCACCCTCCGTGGCACAGGGAACATGGAAGCTGCTCTCGCAGCCCGTCTCCCAGCAGGTGATGGTGGCCCTGCTCTCACCACAACTGAAGCAGACCTGGAAAGAACACTGTCAAGCCCTCACCTTCTGTTCTGCCTGCTCAATTGTACATCAGGTATCCTCAGGGAGGAATCCCATGAGTCCTACATCCTCCACTCATTGCTGAAAAAGCTCGTTGGGGAAAAAAACTACAGAAGAGAAAAGACAAGGAGCTGATGAGCAAAGTGGGGCAGGGACTGCCTGTTGGAAAGCTGGAGGGAGCTGTGAGAAAGGCTCGCTCCTTTACAAATAGAACGTAAAGAGGACAAAGTCTTTGAAGCCAAGAGAAAAAATTTATTAAAACACAGTGAACGAGTCAGTGGACTCAGGTGCCTCCCTCCCCCCCCCCCCAAAAAAAAAAAAAAAAAAAAAGAGGCCCACCCAGTTACAGAACTTCAGGTATTTATGCCTTCCTGTCCCTTTTCCCATTGGTTCGGTACTTTAGGACTCACATTCTTTCCCGATCGGTTATCCTATCACAGGCTTCATCCACCCCCTTTCCTTTTAAGGAGTTGTTCTCCTAAATTACCCAATCCTGCCCACGCCCCCCAGCAACCAACCTCCTCCATACATCATCCCTCTCTGTAGCAAACGGCCGCAACCCACAAAATGGCTGAAGCAAAACGGCTGAGTTCATCTCTCACAGAGCCCCAGAGGAACTCACCGGGCAGGAGTCATAGGCACCGATCCCTTTTCTCTCCAGCTTGGGCCCACATGTCACGGAAGGAATGAGGCACTTTGCTTCTAAGAGAGAAGCAGCAATAATTTTATTGATACAAACAATGACTTAAAAAAATGAGAGTAAATGTGACAGTGTTTTAAGAAGATTCCATGGCAAGTTACACTGGGTTACTTACTGCACGGAGGACAGGCTCAGAACAGTCAGGGAGACCCTCCTGTTGAGGTTCAGAGAGGACCCCCTTGCTTTCTAAACTTTTCAGAGAGAAGTCCAGGTGTGGCTGGATCCAATCCTAGTCCCAGACTTGGTCAACTTGGTGATGAATAATGTTTTAAGTCTGTGTTGACATCGTTATCTTTAAGACAGAGTGTACTAAGATAATCACAGAATCACAGAATCTTAGTGGTTGGAAGGGACCTTTGAGATCATCAAGTCCAACCACATTAAAAAACAAACAAAAAAACCACAACACACAAAAACAAACAAACAAGCAAACAAAACAAAACAAACAAAAAAAATAAGCCCAGGGGAGCCTCAAGGAAGTACTGAAGGTCTAAAGTTCCTAAAAAACAACAGACGTACATCACATAGGTCCTTAAGAGCCAGCATTGCTGACTTGCTAATTAGTATGAAAACAAAGTCTACTCAAGTTGAATTGTCTCTTTATAATCTCATTTCAATGTGAAAACCGCACCTCCTAGCTAGAAAATGCCCCCTACCCAAATAAGCCCCTTACTTGCTGAACATGCGCAGTGAATTTAAAAAAAGCCGTACGTTTAAGTTGAGGCAGGAAAGAAACTAGCCCATGGCTAGCTAGGAGGCACTGATATTAGATATAGCAAAGGCACTAAACTGTATGAATACCGGCTTTGTGGAGATACCACCCAGCACCCATCTCTGTGCAGACATGAAACAAAGACCTCAACTCTGTGTGTGTTAAATCTGCCTCTTGCACACCTGGTAAAGAACCCAGATTTGGGACAACAAACGGTTTATGTCCAAAGGATTGTATGGTCACAATCAATCCGTTATGTCACTTAGCCAGGATTTCAAAGTTTAGCATGGTACAAGCCAGTTAATGAAGATCTGTCGTGGCAAGGAGTCTGGAGAAGAAACCCTGACAGGCTTCCCTTCTCATGGGGAGATCAGAGCCTGCAGGAGAACTCATTGGGCCCTGGGGTGTCCACTACTTAAAGAATAAGATAATTGACCTATAGTCAGACATATTTGCACACCAGAGAGACATCTATGCCCCTGTTCCAGGCAGCGTTTCGCTACCATGTTACCATATGTCCCCAAAGTACAGGTGCTGCCATGACAACAACCCCCAGTGCTGGTTGTGGATTGGGCAGGAGGAGCCAGGGAGGGGGTTGGAGCACTCGGCCACGCCTCAGATGTCGGGGGTCAGCCTCTGCCTCGCGACACAGCATGCAGGCGGGAGGGGAGAGAGCAAATGGCGGCGGCGGGAATGAGCACCTCTGTGGGGCCGGGGGCAGCGTCCCTGAGGGATTGTCCCCAAGGGCCTGTCTGTCCCTGCCCAGCCGGCTGAAGGGCAGGGCTGGAGGCCGTGGGGAGGAAGGGGGCATGGCAGGCAGGGGTGTCCCAGCAGGTGCCCACTGCCCAGCCTGGTCCGTGATTGCTGAGGAAAGGGGGGCCCAGCCCCGGGGCACTCGGGGAGCTCCTGCCTCCCCCAGCCACTGCTCTCAGCCCCACACTGACCACCCCGACAGCCCCTCTGCCAGGCTCTGGGAGGGACACTTTGCTCTCACCATGCTCCATCGAGTTGGGGGCGTTCTCCTTCCTGGCGGACATGACGCATGTGCACAGAGAGCGTTGGGAGAGTCCGTGTCCCAGCAGCGCTGGGCTGTCTCCTCCAAATGCTCCTCTGTTGACCCTGCTTGGTTAAGAAAGACCTCCCTTTCATAAACCCATGCTGGCTGGCCCTGATCTCTTGGCTGCCCTGCACTTGCCATGAGAGCTCACTCAAGATGATCCTCTCCATGATCTTTGCTGGTACTGAGGTTGGGCTGACAGGCCTGTAGTTCCCCAGATCCTCCTTCTGGCCTTTCTTGTAGATGGGCGTCATGTTAGCCACCCTCCAGTCATCTGGTATGTCCCCTGTTGACCAGGATTGTTGCTAAATGATGGAGAGAGGCTTGGTGAGCTCTCCCGCCAGCTCCCTGAGTACTCTTGGGTGAATCGCATCCGGCCCCATAGACTTAGGCGGGTCTAGGTGCAGAAGCAGATCATTAACTACTGTCCCTGGCCAGATTTAATTCTGTCTGGGCTTTAGCTTGCCTAACCTGATCCCTGGCTACTCAGACGGTTTCTCTCTATTCTTCCCAGGCTATCTGTCCTTGCTTAAACCCTCCGTAGGCCTCCTTTTTGCTATTCAGTGTGTCCAGGAGCTCCTTGTTCATCCATGCAGGCCTCCTGGCTTTTTTGCCTGACTTCTTCATTGTTGGGATGCATTGCTCCTGAGTTTGGAAGAGTAGGTGATCCTTGAATACTAACCAGCTTCCTTTGGCCCGTCTGCCCTCCAGTGCTTTATCTCACAGTACCCTACCACGCAGACCCATCAAGAGGCCAAAGTCTGCTCTCTTGAATTCCAGGATGGTGAGCTTGCCCAAAAGATCTTGTACTCTGCCATTTTGTGATCACTGCAGTCAAGGCTTCCCTTGAGCTTAACATTCCCCCCTAGCTCCTTCTTGTTGATAAGGTCAAGGTTCAGTATAGTTCCTCTCTTCAGTGGCTCCTCTACCACTTGGTAGAAGTTGTCATCACTGCATTCCAAGAACTTCCTGGTTCACTTATGTCCTGCTGTGTTGTCCCTCCAACAGATATCGGGTGGTTGAAGTCCTCCACGAGGACCAGGGCCTGTGAATGGGAGGCTGCTCCTATCTGTCTATAGAGGGCCTTATTCATTTAGTCATCCTGGTCAGATGGGCTGTAGCAGACCACCACTATAATGTCACCTATCCCTGCATTCCCTTTAATCCTGACCCATAAGCTCTCTGTTGGCTTTTCATCCATTCTCAGGTGGAGCTCAATACACTGCAGCTGGCCATTGATCCTCTTTTCCCCTGCCTGCCCTTCCTTAAAAAGCCTGTATCCTTCTATTCCAACACTCCAGTCATAGGAGCCATCCCACCACGTCTCTATGATGCCAATGAGATCATAGCCCTGGAGGTGTGCGCACATCTCTGTCTCCTCTTGCTTGTTCCCTGTTGGCTCCTGTTACCTCAGGGGCACCTGGCTCATCTCTGTAAGACTTTGAGTGTGCTGTAGTGTACCCAGCACATCTCACAGCAACAGGCTGAGGGCCCTCACTAGCACCCCATGCCTCTAACCTTGGTGTGTCGTCCCTTGGCTTGTTATGGGCAAGGCTGACAGTACCTCCCTCCCCCATGAAGCCCAGTTTAAAGCTCTGTCAAAGAGTGCTGCTAGCTCAGGAGCAAAGACCCTCTTCCCCTTTTAAGAGAGATGAACCCCATCTGACGCCAGCAGGCCTGGTGCTGTGTAGGCCATCCTGTTCTCAAAAAAACCAAAATTGTGATGGTGACACCAGCCGCGGAACCATGTATTAATGGACTGAGTGCCTCCGTTTCTTCCAATGTCACTGCTCGCAACTGGAAAGAGAGAAGGAAAAATAACCTGCTCCCCAGATTCCCTTACTAACCATCCCAAGGCCCTGAAGTCTTTTTTCATTGCCCTTGGGCTACATGTTGTGACTTCATTGCCATCTACCTGGAAGAGCAGCAGTGGGTAATAGTCTGAGGGCCATACCAGGCCATAAAGTTTCCTAGTAATGTCCCTGACCCAGGCCCCAGGGAGGCAGCAGACAGTTCCCTAAGATATTAGGCCCTCAGTTCCCTTCAGAAGGGAGTCGCCTACAACTATATAACTCTTCTTTTCCTCCTCAATGAGGTAGTCGTTATACAGGGGCGTAGGCATTTCTGGTCCTGGCGACTCCTCTGGTGTAGTCAGACCATCATCCACATCATCCATTGGCTGGCCTGCCATATCTAGAGCCTCATACATGTTGTACAGAGGCATGTGGGTAGGTGAGATGAACAAGGAGGGGGTCCATTGCCACCCCTAGCATGGACTTACCTCCATTCACAGCTTTCCATAAGCTACTGCCTTTACGCCTGGAGGGTATGGGATCCCTTTGATCTTGTTTTTTTTCTAGTGTCTGTCCCTGTTTCTGTCTCAGGGAGGTCAGAGCATGATTCCACTAGTCTGTTTTCTTTCTCACAGTCTAATGCTGCTTGGCCTTTCTACTTCATCTGTTCCTCTGCGACCAGGCTGAAGTCCAACTGGTCACAGCTCAAACACTCCCTGCAGCTTGATACCTGGGTGGCTGCATGTTTCCACAGTGCTACAACTATTCTAGCAAGTGCAGAGGAGGTAGCTTTGGGCCAGGTGGAAACCACAGTTAAGCTCCCTCTCAACAGCTGAACTCATCTCTTGAGTTGGCAGAGTTTGAGCAGTGTTCTTGAACGCCCTTCTACGCAAAACCTCTGTTTGACACGCAAGGTTAGAGCTCTGTCCAGAGCACAGCAGTTGAAGCATGTGGAAAGTGGCAGGGCCCGGGGTGCATGGTGCTGGGAAGGTGTTATGGTTTGAGAGAACCCATAACAATCTATTGTCGTTAGACAATTATTCTGTCACCCAATGACCCCTCTCCACCCGGAAAGGGGAATCGGGGAACACAAACACATGGGTTGAAATATAAATAGATTTAATAGACTAAGATTAAATAATTAACAATAATACTAAAGAACCAGTATTAATCCCGATACTGATATAAGATATGCAGGAATTATACTCAGCCAATTATATCAATAGGAAGCTGCGCACTCCCAGCAGTGGATAGCAAATGTCGGACACTGCGAGTGCAGTGGCTTCAGGAGGAACACGGGAGAGATCTCGCACCCGCACAGGCCCAGAGGGCCTGGAGCGGCTCCTGCCCTCAATTTCTGGGGAGCCAGAGGAGGACGCCGATGGCAGCTGGTGGCTATGCTGGGGCTACTGGTCCCAGGTACTGGGGAGCGGTGGGATGGCCCCAGCACCACCTGGCTGTGGGTGCTGCTCTCAGCACTTGGTGCAGGTGCTTGGCTGCTCTCACGGCGTCTTCTGGGCCGGCTGTATGGAATTTGGGCTCGACACTGCAACCTGGAGTGGTTTCAAATGTGGTCAGGTCCAGGGGTGCTGGAGCACCTGCCGCTCTTGAGCGCTGGGGAGCAGTGGGACAGCCTTGATGCAGCTTGGCTAATGGTGCTGGGGCTGGTGGTCCCAGGTGCCAGGGAGCCAAGGGAAGGCCCCACTCTTGACTGGATGACACTCTCAAGGGCTGGGGAGCCATGGGATGGCCTTGATGCCGCCTGGCTATGAGTGCTGGGGCTGCTGGTCCCGGGTGTTGGGGAGCCACAGGAAGGCCCCACTCCTGCCTGGCTGGCGGTGCTGGCTCTGGCGATCTGCGAGCTGGCACTGGAGACTGTAAGGGGAAGCAGGAAGGTCAAGGGCACGGCCCCCTAGGCCCGGGACAGGATAGAGCGGTGGACCCAGCCCTCCTGGAGCAGAGAGGCTCTGCCATGGCCACCCTGGGCACGCGCTGCCAGGCCTTGCCTGGCCCCTGGCCCCAGCCCCGGGGCAGCCGGGTGCTTTGCCTCTTACCGGTGCCCAGGCCAGCACAGCCGTTGCACTCCCAGCTGGCCCTGCTGGCGCTGCTGCTCAAAGACGAGCATCGTCGGTGGGTGCTTTCGGCACCGCAGGAGGAGCAGAGGAGCAGTTGCCAGGGCCTGGGGAAGCAAAAGGGACTGTGGCTGTGAGGACAGAGTGACCGAAGCAGCACAAAATTATCTGCAGAGCTCTGATTCTCAGTGCATGTCCTTCGAGCCCTTGGCTGACAGAGATCCCATGCAGAGCCCTGGGGTGCAGCGCTGGACACTTACCCCTCTCGCTCTGCCTGCTCCCTGCCTCCTGGACAAAGGCACTTGCTGGCATTGCAGTGCTTGTGCCTCTCATTTACTGCTGGATCTGGCCTGTCGTCATCGTATGATGGTGGACTGATGGAAAAAGGAAAATTGAAGAGTCCCCGCTGCCCCAGCATAAGGCAGGAGGAGGGCGTCCCTGCTCTTCCCCGCTGCCCTGTGCCACCTCCTCCGTGAAGCTGAAGCCCAGAGTCACGGGAGAGCGGAGGGCCAGGACTGCTGGGGCAGGCCCTGGCACGGCACAGAGCTCGCACCTTCCTGTCTGGAGAGCCAGGCAGAAGGACACCAACCTGTCAGGGATTCGAATGCCCATGGTGAGCACTTCTTTCCGATATTGCTGTCCATCTTGGCAATATGGGCAGCAGAAGCTGAAGTAGCCAAGTTGGAATGCGTAAGCCTGGATGCAGCCCCAGTGGAACCAGGTGTGTTTGCATGCTGGGCACACCATGGTGCTGTAGGACTTTGTGTCCCCCACAGGGTCCAGGCAGATGAGGCACACTGTGTCCTCCTCCGGAGCAGCCTCCACTCCTGGTCTGGGCGGTGCTCCCAGCAGAAGGACCTGGGGGGCAGAAGGAAGGGATGGGTGAGGTGAGAAGTGCTGGGTCCTTCTTCCCCAGTGGTGGCAATGAGGCTGGAGGCGTTGTGAAGGAGCCCCAGAAACTGCCGTGCTCTGGCTCTGCATAGGGCTCTCACTGTGGGTTGCCTTCTGGTTTGGCTGATGCTGGCAGGAAGGGGACTGAGGGCAAAGGGCTCCCCACGAGGGCCGGCTGGCCTTACCCGTAGCACCCAAAGCACTGGGTGATGCAGCCTCCCTCCATGGCACAGGGGAGATGGCAGGTGCTCTTGCAGCCCTTGTGCCGGCAAGCGATGGTGGCCCCGCTCTCGCCACAGACGAAGCGTTGCTGGAAAAAGCAGAGGAGCTCCCATCAGCAGCAGCCTGAGGGCCTCCACAGCCACCCCACACCTCCGGTCAGGGTGCGGGATGTGGCAATGGCTGGGTCGCAGCCCGCAGACGCGCCTGGCGGAGGAGGCTCCTGTGCTGCAGCCGCTGCGGAGCTGCTGTGAGCAAGACGTTTGTGCCAGAGCTGCGTGGAAGGGCTGGGATTTCTTTCCTGGGGTCTGGGCTAATCTGCGGCAACCCTCTCCTGGCAGAAATCTCCCTGCTCTTCGCTCCCTGCCCTGTGCCACCTCCTCCGTGAAGCTGAAGCCCAGAGTCACGGGAGAGCGGAGGGCCAGGACTGCTGGGGCAGGCCCTGGCACGGCACAGAGCTCGCACCTTCCTGTCTGGAGAGCCAGGCAGAAGGACACCAACCTGTCAGGGATTCGAATGCCCATGGTGAGCACTTCTTTCCGATATTGCTGTCCATCTTGGCAATATGGGCAGCAGAAGCTGAAGTAGCCAAGTTGGAATGCGTAAGCCTGGATGCAGCCCCAGTGGAACCAGGTGTGTTTGCATGCTGGGCACACCATGGTGCTGTAGGACTTTGTGTCCCCCACAGGGTCCAGGCAGATGAGGCACACTGTGTCCTCCTCCGGAGCAGCCTCCACTCCTGGTCTGGGCGGTGCTCCCAGCAGAAGGACCTGGGGGGCAGAAGGAAGGGATGGGTGAGGTGAGAAGTGCTGGGTCCTTCTTCCCCAGTGGTGGCAATGAGGCTGGAGGCGTTGTGAAGGAGCCCCAGAAACTGCCGTGCTCTGGCTCTGCATAGGGCTCTCACTGTGGGTTGCCTTCTGGTTTGGCTGATGCTGGCAGGAAGGGGACTGAGGGCAAAGGGCTCCCCACGAGGGCCGGCTGGCCTTACCCGTAGCACCCAAAGCACTGGGTGATGCAGCCTCCCTCCATGGCACAGGGGAGATGGCAGGTGCTCTTGCAGCCCTTGTGCCGGCAAGCGATGGTGGCCCCGCTCTCGCCACAGACGAAGCGTTGCTGGAAAAAGCAGAGGAGCTCCCATCAGCAGCAGCCTGAGGGCCTCCACAGCCACCCCACACCTCCGGTCAGGGTGCGGGATGTGGCAATGGCTGGGTCGCAGCCCGCAGACGCGCCTGGCGGAGGAGGCTCCTGTGCTGCAGCCGCTGCGGAGCTGCTGTGAGCAAGACGTTTGTGCCAGAGCTGCGTGGAAGGGCTGGGATTTCTTTCCTGGGGTCTGGGCTAATCTGCGGCAACCCTCTCCTGGCACAAATCTCCCTTCTCTTCGCTCCCTGCCCTTCGCTCCCTGCCCTGTGCCACCTCCTCCGTGAAGCTGAAGCCCAGAGTCACGGGAGAGCGGAGGGCCAGGACTGCTGGGGCAGGCCCTGGCACGGCACAGAGCTCGCACCTTCCTGTCTGGAGAGCCAGGCAGAAGGACACCAACCTGTCAGGGATTCGAATGCCCATGGTGAGCACTTCTTTCCGATATTGCTGTCCATCTTGGCAATATGGGCAGCAGAAGCTGAAGTAGCCAAGTTGGAATGCGTAAGCCTGGATGCAGCCCCAGTGGAACCAGGTGTGTTTGCATGCTGGGCACACCATGGTGCTGTAGGACTTTGTGTCCCCCACAGGGTCCAGGCAGATCAGGCAGACGGTGTTCTCCTCCGGCGCAGCCTCCACTGCCTGCTCTGGGCGGTGCTCCCAGCAGAAGGACCTGGGGGGCAGAAGGAAGGGATGGGTGAGGTGAGAAGTGCTGGGTCCTTCTTCCCCAGTGGTGGCAATGAGGCTGGAGGCGTTGTGAAGGAGCCCCAGAAACTGCCGTGCTCTGGCTCTGCATAGGGCTCTCACTGTGGGTTGCCTTCTGGTTTGGCTGATGCTGGCAGGAAGGGGACTGAGGGCAAAGGGCTCCCCACGAGGGCCGGCTGGCCTTACCCGTAGCACCCAAAGCACTGGGTGATGCAGCCTCCCTCCATGGCACAGGGGAGATGGCAGGTGCTCTTGCAGCCCTTGTGCCGGCAAGCGATGGTGGCCCCGCTCTCGCCACAGACGAAGCGTTGCTGGAAAAAGCAGAGGAGCTCCCATCAGCAGCAGCCTGAGGGCCTCCACAGCCACCCCACACCTCCGGTCAGGGTGCGGGATGTGGCAATGGCTGGGTCGCAGCCCGCAGACGCGCCTGGCGGAGGAGGCTCCTGTGCTGCAGCCGCTGCGGAGCTGCTGTGAGCAAGACGTTTGTGCCAGAGCTGCGTGGAAGGGCTGGGATTTCTTTCCTGGGGTCTGGGCTAATCTGCGGCAACCCTCTCCTGGCAGAAATCTCCCTGCTCTTCGCTCCCTGCCCTGTGCCACCTCCTCCGTGAAGCTGAAGCCCAGAGTCACGGGAGAGCGGAGGGCCAGGACTGCTGGGGCAGGCCCTGGCACGGCACAGAGCTCGCACCTTCCTGTCTGGAGAGCCAGGCAGAAGGACACCAACCTGTCAGGGATTCGAATGCCCATGGTGAGCACTTCTTTCCGATATTGCTGTCCATCTTGGCAATATGGGCAGCAGAAGCTGAAGTAGCCAAGTTGGAATGCGTAAGCCTGGATGCAGCCCCAGTGGAACCAGGTGTGTTTGCATGCTGGGCACACCATGGTGCTGTAGGACTTTGTGTCCCCCACAGGGTCCAGGCAGATGAGGCACACTGTGTCCTCCTCCGGAGCAGCCTCCACTCCTGGTCTGGGCGGTGCTCCCAGCAGAAGGACCTGGGGGGCAGAAGGAAGGGATGGGTGAGGTGAGAAGTGCTGGGTCCTTCTTCCCCAGTGGTGGCAATGAGGCTGGAGGCGTTGTGAAGGAGCCCCAGAAACTGCCGTGCTCTGGCTCTGCATAGGGCTCTCACTGTGGGTTGCCTTCTGGTTTGGCTGATGCTGGCAGGAAGGGGACTGAGGGCAAAGGGCTCCCCACGAGGGCCGGCTGGCCTTACCCGTAGCACCCAAAGCACTGGGTGATGCAGCCTCCCTCCATGGCACAGGGGAGATGGCAGGTGCTCTTGCAGCCCTTGTGCCGGCAAGCGATGGTGGCCCCGCTCTCGCCACAGACGAAGCGTTGCTGGAAAAAGCAGAGGAGCTCCCATCAGCAGCAGCCTGAGGGCCTCCACAGCCACCCCACACCTCCGGTCAGGGTGCGGGATGTGGCAATGGCTGGGTCGCAGCCCGCAGACGCGCCTGGCGGAGGAGGCTCCTGCGCTGCAGCCGCTGCGGAGCTGCTGTGAGCAAGACGTTTGTGCCAGAGCTGCGTGGAAGGGCTGGGATTTCTTTCCTGGGGTCTGGGCTAATCTGCGGCAACCCTCTCCTGGCAGAAATCTCCCTGCTCTTCGCTCCCTGCCCTGTGCCACCTCCTCCGTGAAGCTGAAGCCCAGAGTCACGGGAGAGCGGAGGGCCAGGACTGCTGGGGCAGGCCCTGGCACGGCACAGAGCTCGCACCTTCCTGTCTGGAGAGCCAGGCAGAAGGACACCAACCTGTCAGGGATTCGAATGCCCATGGTGAGCACTTCTTTCCGATATTGCTGTCCATCTTGGCAATATGGGCAGCAGAAGCTGAAGTAGCCAAGTTGGAATGCGTAAGCCTGGATGCAGCCCCAGTGGAACCAGGTGTGTTTGCATGCTGGGCACACCATGGTGCTGTAGGACTTTGTGTCCCCCACAGGGTCCAGGCAGATGAGGCACACTGTGTCCTCCTCCGGAGCAGCCTCCACTCCTGGTCTGGGCGGTGCTCCCAGCAGAAGGACCTGGGGGGCAGAAGGAAGGGATGGGTGAGGTGAGAAGTGCTGGGTCCTTCTTCCCCAGTGGTGGCAATGAGGCTGGAGGCGTTGTGAAGGAGCCCCAGAAACTGCCGTGCTCTGGCTCTGCATAGGGCTCTCACTGTGGGTTGCCTTCTGGTTTGGCTGATGCTGGCAGGAAGGGGACTGAGGGCAAAGGGCTCCCCACGAGGGCCGGCTGGCCTTACCCGTAGCACCCAAAGCACTGGGTGATGCAGCCTCCCTCCATGGCACAGGGGAGATGGCAGGTGCTCTTGCAGCCCTTGTGCCGGCAAGCGATGGTGGCCCCGCTCTCGCCACAGACGAAGCGTTGCTGGAAAAAGCAGAGGAGCTCCCATCAGCAGCAGCCTGAGGGCCTCCACAGCCACCCCACACCTCCGGTCAGGGTGCGGGATGTGGCAATGGATGGGTCGCAGCCCGCAGACGCGCCTGGCGGAGGAGGCTCCTGCGCTGCAGCCGCTGCGGAGCTGCTGTGAGCAAGACGTTTGTGCCAGAGCTGCGTGGAAGGGCTGGGATTTCTTTCCTGGGGTCTGGGCTAATCTGCGGCAACCCTCTCCTGGCAGAAATCTCCCTGCTCTTCGCTCCCTGCCCTGTGCCACCTCCTCCGTGAAGCTGAAGCCCAGAGTCACGGGAGAGCGGAGGGCCAGGACTGCTGGGGCAGGCCCTGGCACGGCACAGAGCTCGCACCTTCCTGTCTGGAGAGCCAGGCAGAAGGACACCAACCTGTCAGGGATTCGAATGCCCATGGTGAGCACTTCTTTCCGATATTGCTGTCCATCTTGGCAATATGGGCAGCAGAAGCTGAAGTAGCCAAGTTGGAATGCGTAAGCCTGGATGCAGCCCCAGTGGAACCAGGTGTGTTTGCATGCTGGGCACACCATGGTGCTGTAGGACTTTGTGTCCCCCACAGGGTCCAGGCAGATGAGGCACACTGTGTCCTCCTCCGGAGCAGCCTCCACTCCTGGTCTGGGCGGTGCTCCCAGCAGAAGGACCTGGGGGGCAGAAGGAAGGGATGGGTGAGGTGAGAAGTGCTGGGTCCTTCTTCCCCAGTGGTGGCAATGAGGCTGGAGGCGTTGTGAAGGAGCCCCAGAAACTGCCGTGCTCTGGCTCTGCATAGGGCTCTCACTGTGGGTTGCCTTCTGGTTTGGCTGATGCTGGCAGGAAGGGGACTGAGGGCAAAGGGCTCCCCACGAGGGCCGGCTGGCCTTACCCGTAGCACCCAAAGCACTGGGTGATGCAGCCTCCCTCCATGGCACAGGGGAGATGGCAGGTGCTCTTGCAGCCCTTGTGCCGGCAAGCGATGGTGGCCCCGCTCTCGCCACAGACGAAGCGTTGCTGGAAAAAGCAGAGGAGCTCCCATCAGCAGCAGCCTGAGGGCCTCCACAGCCACCCCACACCTCCGGTCAGGGTGCGGGATGTGGCAATGGCTGGGTCGCAGCCCGCAGACGCGCCTGGCGGAGGAGGCTCCTGTGCTGCAGCCGCTGCGGAGCTGCTGTGAGCAAGACGTTTGTGCCAGAGCTGCGTGGAAGGGCTGGGATTTCTTTCCTGGGGTCTGGGCTAATCTGCGGCAACCCTCTCCTGGCACAAATCTCCCTTCTCTTCGCTCCCTGCCCTTCGCTCCCTGCCCTGTGCCACCTCCTCCGTGAAGCTGAAGCCCAGAGTCACGGGAGAGCGGAGGGCCAGGACTGCTGGGGCAGGCCCTGGCACGGCACAGAGCTCGCACCTTCCTGTCTGGAGAGCCAGGCAGAAGGACACCAACCTGTCAGGGATTCGAATGCCCATGGTGAGCACTTCTTTCCGATATTGCTGTCCATCTTGGCAATATGGGCAGCAGAAGCTGAAGTAGCCAAGTTGGAATGCGTAAGCCTGGATGCAGCCCCAGTGGAACCAGGTGTGTTTGCATGCTGGGCACACCATGGTGCTGTAGGACTTTGTGTCCCCCACAGGGTCCAGGCAGATGAGGCACACTGTGTCCTCCTCCGGAGCAGCCTCCACTCCTGGTCTGGGCGGTGCTCCCAGCAGAAGGACCTGGGGGGCAGAAGGAAGGGATGGGTGAGGTGAGAAGTGCTGGGTCCTTCTTCCCCAGTGGTGGCAATGAGGCTGGAGGCGTTGTGAAGGAGCCCCAGAAACTGCCGTGCTCTGGCTCTGCATAGGGCTCTCACTGTGGGTTGCCTTCTGGTTTGGCTGATGCTGGCAGGAAGGGGACTGAGGGCAAAGGGCTCCCCACGAGGGCCGGCTGGCCTTACCCGTAGCACCCAAAGCACTGGGTGATGCAGCCTCCCTCCATGGCACAGGGGAGATGGCAGGTGCTCTTGCAGCCCTTGTGCCGGCAAGCGATGGTGGCCCCGCTCTCGCCACAGACGAAGCGTTGCTGGAAAAAGCAGAGGAGCTCCCATCAGCAGCAGCCTGAGGGCCTCCACAGCCACCCCACACCTCCGGTCAGGGTGCGGGATGTGGCAATGGCTGGGTCGCAGCCCGCAGACGCGCCTGGCGGAGGAGGCTCCTGTGCTGCAGCCGCTGCGGAGCTGCTGTGAGCAAGACGTTTGTGCCAGAGCTGCGTGGAAGGGCTGGGATTTCTTTCCTGGGGTCTGGGCTAATCTGCGGCAACCCTCTCCTGGCAGAAATCTCCCTGCTCTTCGCTCCCTGCCCTGTGCCACCTCCTCCGTGAAGCTGAAGCCCAGAGTCACGGGAGAGCGGAGGGCCAGGACTGCTGGGGCAGGCCCTGGCACGGCACAGAGCTCGCACCTTCCTGTCTGGAGAGCCAGGCAGAAGGACACCAACCTGTCAGGGATTCGAATGCCCATGGTGAGCACTTCTTTCCGATATTGCTGTCCATCTTGGCAATATGGGCAGCAGAAGCTGAAGTAGCCAAGTTGGAATGCGTAAGCCTGGATGCAGCCCCAGTGGAACCAGGTGTGTTTGCATGCTGGGCACACCATGGTGCTGTAGGACTTTGTGTCCCCCACAGGGTCCAGGCAGATGAGGCACACTGTGTCCTCCTCCGGAGCAGCCTCCACTCCTGGTCTGGGCGGTGCTCCCAGCAGAAGGACCTGGGGGGCAGAAGGAAGGGATGGGTGAGGTGAGAAGTGCTGGGTCCTTCTTCCCCAGTGGTGGCAATGAGGCTGGAGGCGTTGTGAAGGAGCCCCAGAAACTGCCGTGCTCTGGCTCTGCATAGGGCTCTCACTGTGGGTTGCCTTCTGGTTTGGCTGATGCTGGCAGGAAGGGGACTGAGGGCAAAGGGCTCCCCACGAGGGCCGGCTGGCCTTACCCGTAGCACCCAAAGCACTGGGTGATGCAGCCTCCCTCCATGGCACAGGGGAGATGGCAGGTGCTCTTGCAGCCCTTGTGCCGGCAAGCGATGGTGGCCCCGCTCTCGCCACAGACGAAGCGTTGCTGGAAAAAGCAGAGGAGCTCCCATCAGCAGCAGCCTGAGGGCCTCCACAGCCACCCCACACCTCCGGTCAGGGTGCGGGATGTGGCAATGGCTGGGTCGCAGCCCGCAGACGCGCCTGGCGGAGGAGGCTCCTGCGCTGCAGCCGCTGCGGAGCTGCTGTGAGCAAGACGTTTGTGCCAGAGCTGCGTGGAAGGGCTGGGATTTCTTTCCTGGGGTCTGGGCTAATCTGCGGCAACCCTCTCCTGGCAGAAATCTCCCTGCTCTTCGCTCCCTGCCCTGTGCCACCTCCTCCGTGAAGCTGAAGCCCAGAGTCACGGGAGAGCGGAGGGCCAGGACTGCTGGGGCAGGCCCTGGCACGGCACAGAGCTCGCACCTTCCTGTCTGGAGAGCCAGGCAGAAGGACACCAACCTGTCAGGGATTCGAATGCCCATGGTGAGCACTTCTTTCCGATATTGCTGTCCATCTTGGCAATATGGGCAGCAGAAGCTGAAGTAGCCAAGTTGGAATGCGTAAGCCTGGATGCAGCCCCAGTGGAACCAGGTGTGTTTGCATGCTGGGCACACCATGGTGCTGTAGGACTTTGTGTCCCCCACAGGGTCCAGGCAGATGAGGCACACTGTGTCCTCCTCCGGAGCAGCCTCCACTCCTGGTCTGGGCGGTGCTCCCAGCAGAAGGACCTGGGGGGCAGAAGGAAGGGATGGGTGAGGTGAGAAGTGCTGGGTCCTTCTTCCCCAGTGGTGGCAATGAGGCTGGAGGCGTTGTGAAGGAGCCCCAGAAACTGCCGTGCTCTGGCTCTGCATAGGGCTCTCACTGTGGGTTGCCTTCTGGTTTGGCTGATGCTGGCAGGAAGGGGACTGAGGGCAAAGGGCTCCCCACGAGGGCCGGCTGGCCTTACCCGTAGCACCCAAAGCACTGGGTGATGCAGCCTCCCTCCATGGCACAGGGGAGATGGCAGGTGCTCTTGCAGCCCTTGTGCCGGCAAGCGATGGTGGCCCCGCTCTCGCCACAGACGAAGCGTTGCTGGAAAAAGCAGAGGAGCTCCCATCAGCAGCAGCCTGAGGGCCTCCACAGCCACCCCACACCTCCGGTCAGGGTGCGGGATGTGGCAATGGCTGGGTCGCAGCCCGCAGACGCGCCTGGCGGAGGAGGCTCCTGTGCTGCAGCCGCTGCGGAGCTGCTGTGAGCAAGACGTTTGTGCCAGAGCTGCGTGGAAGGGCTGGGATTTCTTTCCTGGGGTCTGGGCTAATCTGCGGCAACCCTCTCCTGGCACAAATCTCCCTTCTCATCGCTCCCTGCCCTGTGCCACCTCCTCCGTGAAGCTGAAGCCCAGAGTCACGGGAGAGCGGAGGGCCAGGACTGCTGGGGCAGGCCCTGGCACGGCACAGAGCTCGCACCTTCCTGTCTGGAGAGCCAGGCAGAAGGACACCAACCTGTCAGGGATTCGAATGCCCATGGTGAGCACTTCTTTCCGATATTGCTGTCCATCTTGGCAATATGGGCAGCAGAAGCTGAAGTAGCCAAGTTGGAATGCGTAAGCCTGGATGCAGCCCCAGTGGAACCAGGTGTGTTTGCATGCTGGGCACACCATGGTGCTGTAGGACTTTGTGTCCCCCACAGGGTCCAGGCGGATGAGGCACACTGTGTCCTCCTCCGGAGCAGCCTCCACTCCTGGTCTGGGCGGTGCTCCCAGAGAAGGACCTGGGGGGCAGAAGGAAGGGATGGGTGAGGTGAGAAGTGCTGGGTCCTTCTTCCCCAGTGGTGGCAATGAGGCTGGAGGCGTTGTGAAGGAGCCCCAGAAACTGCCGTGCTCTGGCTCTGCATAGGGCTCTCACTGTGGGTTGCCTTCTGGTTTGGCTGATGCTGGCAGGAAGGGGACTGAGGGCAAAGGGCTCCCCACGAGGGCCGGCTGGCCTTACCCGTAGCACCCAAAGCACTGGGTGATGCAGCCTCCCTCCATGGCACAGGGGAGATGGCAGGTGCTCTTGCAGCCCTTGTGCCGGCAAGCGATGGTGGCCCCGCTCTCGCCACAGACGAAGCGTTGCTGGAAAAAGCAGAGGAGCTCCCATCAGCAGCAGCCTGAGGGCCTCCACAGCCACCCCACACCTCCGGTCAGGGTGCGGGATGTGGCAATGGCTGGGTCGCAGCCCGCAGACGCGCCTGGCGGAGGAGGCTCCTGCGCTGCAGCCGCTGCGGAGCTGCTGTGAGCAAGACGTTTGTGCCAGAGCTGCGTGGAAGGGCTGGGATTTCTTTCCTGGGGTCTGGGCTAATCTGCGGCAACCCTCTCCTGGCAGAAATCTCCCTGCTCTTCGCTCCCTGCCCTGTGCCACCTCCTCCGTGAAGCTGAAGCCCAGAGTCACGGGAGAGCGGAGGGCCAGGACTGCTGGGGCAGGCCCTGGCACGGCACAGAGCTCGCACCTTCCTGTCTGGAGAGCCAGGCAGAAGGACACCAACCTGTCAGGGATTCGAATGCCCATGGTGAGCACTTCTTTCCGATATTGCTGTCCATCTTGGCAATATGGGCAGCAGAAGCTGAAGTAGCCAAGTTGGAATGCGTAAGCCTGGATGCAGCCCCAGTGGAACCAGGTGTGTTTGCATGCTGGGCACACCATGGTGCTGTAGGACTTTGTGTCCCCCACAGGGTCCAGGCAGATGAGGCACACTGTGTCCTCCTCCGGAGCAGCCTCCACTCCTGGTCTGGGCGGTGCTCCCAGCAGAAGGACCTGGGGGGCAGAAGGAAGGGATGGGTGAGGTGAGAAGTGCTGGGTCCTTCTTCCCCAGTGGTGGCAATGAGGCTGGAGGCGTTGTGAAGGAGCCCCAGAAACTGCCGTGCTGAAGGAGCCAATAAGCGGAGCCGGGCAGGGACTGCCTATTGGAAAACTGGAGGGATCCTCCGAGGACCTCACCACGCAGAACTCATGGGCACAGATCCCTTCTCTCTCCAGCTTTTCCCCGCAGATGTCGGGGTCAGCCTTTGCCCGTCGACACAGCATGCACGCTGGAGGGGAGAGAGCAAATGGCCGTAGGAATGAGCACCTCTGCGGGGCCGGGGGCAGCGTCCCTGAGGCATTGCCCCCAAGGGCCTGTCTGTCCCTGCCCGGCCGGCTGAAGGGCAGGGCTGGAGGCCGTGAGGAGAAACGGGGCATGGCAGGCAGGGGCTTTTAAGGGTCCTCAACCACTGTCTTCTCCCAGCCCCCTTCCCAGCCAAACTCTGGCGCTCGGGGTTTCCTTCTCACCAGGCTGTCCGAGTTGTCCCTCGGCCTTCCGGCGCCAGGGCCTTACGGAGCTGCGTTAGCTGGATGCCAACAGAGGCCAGCGGTGCCAGGGAACAAGCACCTCGGTTCGCAGGGAGGCTGTGCGTGGCCACAGCTCTTTGGCCAGCTCCGTTTGAGCTCCATTGCTCGGGAGTGCCTCGGAGGTCACATCGCCATGCATTCCTTGAAGAGCGCTACCTCTTGTGGCCCTGTCTAGAGCTCACGGCTTCCCAATCACGGCAGCGGAGAACAGAAGGACCAAGTGCTGCCCGCGAGTCCTCTTTTGGGCCCTGTGTACCTCCTTTCCTTCCCCATTGCCTCTTCGTTGGCAGAAAAGCCCCTCAGGTCTCCCAGGTTCCCCTGCCTTCCTCGGAGAGGACAGCTGCTCCCTAGGTTAAGGAGTCAACTTCCATGCGGCATCAAGGCCTCCCTCTCAGGAAGGCCCTTAACGCGCACAGCGTAAGACCACGCGTAGTTTGCCTGAAGAGCAGAGGGTTCTTTGTGTCTGGGCAGCAACCCCGTGAGACTTCCTCCATGCTTGGTCTCCATGATTCTTTGATTCCGCCTTCTAGCTCTCCGCCAGCTTCCACAGAACTCTTCAGCAGCCACTCTGCAACCAACTCTTTTCTCCCTCCTGCACTCGAAAGGCACTTGCTGGTCTCCGACAGCAGGGAAATCCTTTTGGATGACCGACATTTCCCAGGCCCCTTGTTGCCCCCCTGTAGAGCACATGGGATTTTTGTGCTCTGGAGGGCGTGTGGCAGAACTCAAGCCCTCGGGAAGAGGCACTGCTTTCTGACTCTCCTGAACTCCGTGGAGAAAATTCCTTCCTGGGTGTTTGGAATCTCCATTGAAAAGGATTCCTTGGCTTACGCTGCAAGAAGGAAGCCTTCAGTTGGTACGGCAGCAATCATGTTGGGGAGCAGTTTTGTGTTGTATGACGCAAAAGCGGGAGGAGCAGCTGACACCCCAGAAGGCTCTGCCGCCTTTCAGTGAGACCTGGACAGGCGGGGGAGCTGGGCGGAGAGGAACCTAAAGAAGTTCAACAGGGGCAAGTCTCGGGTCCTGCGGCTAGGGAGGAATAACCTCGTGCGCCGGTCCGGGCTGGGGCTTGACCTGATGGAGAGCAGCTCTGCAGACAGCTCTGCAGGCGTCCTGGTTAACAACAAGTGGACCATGAGGCAGCGCTGTACCCTTGTGGCCAAGAAGGCCAAGGGTATCCTGGGGTGAATTAAAAAGAGCACGGCCAGCAGGTCAAGGGACGTCATCCTCCCCCTCTACTCTGCCCTGGTGAGGCCACCTGTGGAGTTCTGTGTCCAGGGCTGGGCTCCCCAGTCCAAAAAAGCCAAGGAGCTACAGGAGAGAGTCCAGGGGGGGGCTACAAAGATGACCAGGGGACTGGAGCATCTCCCTGATGAGGAAAGGCTGAGAGACCTGGGGCTGTTTAGCCTCTCAGAAGACTGATAGGGGATCTCATCAATGCTGAGCAACATGTAAAGGGCAGGTGTCAAGAGGATGGGGCCAGACCCTTCTCAGTGGTGCCCGGTGACAGGACAAGGGGCAGTGGGCACAAACTGCAAAACAGGAAAGTTCATCTGAATGCAAGGGAAAATGTCTTTACTGGGAGAGTGCCAGAGCCCTGGAACAGGCTGCCCAGAGAGGGTGTGGAGTCTTCTTCTCTGGAGATATTCCAAACCCGCCTGGGCGCGTTCCTGTCCAACCTGCTGTGGGTGACCCTGCTTGGGGAGGGGCTTGGACTAGATGATCTCTGAAGGTCCCTTCCAGCCCCTGCCTTTCTGTGATTCTGTGAGGAGGCCCTGGAACTGGGCAATGGGGAACGCCCTCTGGCTACCGTACAAACAGAGTCTACAGAAATCTTCACGTCACAAGCACAGACGTGACGCTGAACGCAAATGGGAAGAAAAGCAGCTTTGCCGCTTTGCCACACTTCTATCAAACCTGGGCAGCGAGGATGGGAATTGTTTGGAGCCGTGTCCAGAGCAGAGCAGTTGAAGCGTGTGCAAAGTGGCAGGGCCCGGGGTGCGTGGTGCTGGGAAGGGAGGCGCGAGGCCATGCCGGGTGGGCGGGCGCAGCCCACATTGCCGGGAGAAGGATGGCTGCACCCGCTGGGCCGTGCTGGGCCAGGCGGCTCTCCTGGGGGCAGGGGCAGAGACCCCCGGTCCCAGGGCTGGGTGTGAGCTTCCCCCGGGGAAACCGAGCAGGCTGTGGGGCCGGCGAGGCCCCAAGGGCACGGCCATGGCGCTGGGCAGGCGGCCAAGGCCAGCCCGCCAGGAGGGAGGTCTGGGGAAGGGGCTGCCAAGCCCCGGGGAGAGAACAACCCTCTGGGCCAAGCCCTAACGCTGCCCCTCCAGAAAGGGAGAGGAGGAGGAGGAGGAGGAAGCTGACAAATGAGCGTGGCATCTCCCAGTGCAGGGATTAACGGCCAACTTTATTGTGCCGGAGGAGGGGGATCAGGGCCAGCACTCGGGGACCGGGCACGGCTGCTCCGGCGGCAGCGTCTGGGCCGGCTGTAGGGATTTTGGGCCCGACGCTGCACACGGGAGCTTTCTCGAGTCCTCACGGGCCCAGAGGGCCTGGAGCGGCTGCCGCTCTCGAGCACTGGGGAGCCGGAGGAGGACCGTGATGGCAGCTGCCTGGTGGTGCTGGGGCTGCTGGTCCCGGGTGTTGGGGAGCGGTGGGACGACCGCAGCCCAGCCTGCCTGGAGGCGCTGCTCTCCTCAGTTGCTCCTGGCACACGGCTCCTGGAACGGCGTCTTCTGGGCCGGCTGTAGGGAAGTTGGGCCCGACGCTGCATGCGAGAGCTTTCTCTAATCCGCACGGGCCCAGAGGGGCCGGAGCGGCTGCCGCTCTCGATTGCTGTGGAGTCGGCGAAGGACCCCGATGGCAGCTGGGGAGCCGTGCTGGGGCTGCTGGTGTTGGGTGCCGGGGAGCCGTGGGATGGCCCCAGCCCTGCCTGGCTGGGAGTGCTGCTCTCAGTGCTTCGTGCTTGCTCGCGACTGCTCTCATGGCGTCCTCTAGGCCGGCTGTATGGAATTTGGGCTCGACGCTGCAACCTGGAGCGGTTTCGCGTGCGGTCAGGACCAGGGGGGTTGGAGCAGCTGCCGCTGTCGAGCGCTGGAGAGCTGTGGGACTGCCTTGATGCTTCTTGGCTACTGGTGCTAGGGCTGCTGGTCCTGGGTGTTGGGGAGCCACGGGAAGGCCTCGCTCCCCCCTGTCTGGCGGTGCTGGCTCTGGCGATCTGCGAGCTGGCACTGGAGGCTGTAGGGGGAAGCAGGAAGGTCAAGGGCACGGCTGCCCAGGAATGGGTCAGGGCAGGCCAGAGTGGTCAGGGCAGACCACCACTGGAGCAGAGAGGCTCTGGAGCTGAGAGTCTCTGCCAAGGCCACCCTGGGCACGCGCTGCCAGGCCTTGCCTGGCCCCTGGCCCCAGCCCCGGGGCAGCCGGGTGCTTTGCCTCTTACCGGTGCCCAGGCCAGCACAGCCGTCGCACTCCCAGCTGGCCCTGCTCCTGCTCAAAAAGGAGCACCGCCGGTGGGTGCTTTCGGCACCGCAGGAGGAGCAGAGGAGCAGTTGCCAGGGCCTGGGGAAGCAAAAGGGACCGTGGCTGTGAGGACAGAGCGACCGCAGCAGCACGGGATTGCCTGGCGGAGCTCTTGCTCTCAGTCTTTGGGCTTCAAGCCCTTGGCCAGAGAGAGATCCCGTGCAGAGCCCCGGGGTGCAGCGTTGGACACTTACCCCTCTCGCTCTGCCTGCTCCCTGCCTCCTGGACAAAGGCACTCGCTGGCATTGCAGCGCCTGTGCCTCTCATTGACTGCTGCATCCGCCCCGTCGTCGTCAGAAGATGGTGGACTGATGGAGAAAGGAAAATGGATGAGCTCCCGCTGCCCCAGCATAAGGCAGGTGGAGGGCGTCCCTGCTCTTCCCCCGCCGCCCTGTGCCACCTCCTCCGTGAAGCTGAAGCCCAGAGTCACGGGAGAGCGGAGGGCCAGGACTGCTGGGGCCGGCCCTGGCACGGCACAGAGCTCGCGCCCTCCTGTCTGGAGAGCCGGGCAGAAGGACACCAACCTTTCAGGGATTCGGATGCCCATGGTGAGCATTTCTTTCCGGTATTGATATTCATTTTGACAAAGCGGGCAGCAGAAGCTGAAGTAGCCGAGGTGGAAAGCGTGAGCCTGGATGCAGCCCCTGTGGAACCAGGCGTCTTTGCAAACTGGGCACACCATGGTGCTGTAGGACTTTGTGTCCCCCACAGGGTCCAGGCAGATCAGGCAGACGGTGTTCTCCTCCGGCGCAGCCTCCACTGCCTGCTCTGGGCGGTGCTCCCAGCAGAAGGACCTGGGGGGCAGAGGAAAGGGGTGGGCGAGGTGAGAAGTGCTGTGTCCTTCTTCCCCAGTGGTGGCAACGAGGCTGGAGGCGTTGTGAAGGAGCCCCAGAAACTGCCCTGCTCCGGCTCAGCATAGGACTCTCACTGGGGGTTGCCTTCTGGTTTGGCTGATGCTGGCAGGAAGGGCACTGAGGGAGGGCAAAGGGCCTCCCCACACGAGGGCCGGCTGGCCTTACCTGTAGCACCCAAAGTACTGGGTGATGCAGCCTCCCTCCATGGCACAGGGGAGATGGAAGGTGCGCTCGCAGCCCGTCTCCCGGCAGGTGACGGTGGCCCCACTCTCGCCACAGACAAAGCATTGCTGCAAAAAGCACAGGAGCTCCCATCAGCGGCAGCCTCAGGGCCTCCACAGCCACCCCACACCTCCGGTCAGGGTGTGGGATGTGGCCATGGCTGGGTCACAGCCCGCAGATGCGCCTGGCGGAGGAGGCTCCTGTGCTGCAGCCTCTGCGGAGCTGCTGGGAGCAAGACGTTTGTGCCAGAGCTGCCTGGAAGGGCTGGGGTTTCTTTCCTGGGGTCTGGGCTAAGCTCTGGCAAACGTCTCCTGGCACAAATCTCCCTGCTCTTCTCTGGTGCTCACCTTCTGTTCTGCCCACTCGATTACATATCGAATATCCTCAGGGATGTCTCCCATGAATCTTACACGCTTGGCCCGTTGGTGAAAAGCCTTGTTGGCAAAAACCTGCAGAAGGGAAAGACAAGGAGCTGATAAGCGGAGAGGGGCAGGGACTGCCTGTCGGAAAGCTGGAGGGAGCCCCCGAGGAACTCACCACGCAGAACTCATGGGCACAGATCCCTTCTCTCTCCAGCTTGGCCCCGCAGATGTCGGGGTCAGCCTTTGCCCGTCGACACAGCATGCACGCTGGAGGGGAGAGAGCAAATGGCCGCAGGAATGAGCACCTCTGCGGGGCCGGGGGCAGCGTCCCTGAGGCATTGCCCCCAAGGGCCTGTCTGTCCCTGCCCGGCCGGCTGAAGGGCAGGGCTGGAGGCCGTGGGGAGGAAGGGGGCATGGCAGGCAGGGGTGTCCCAGCAGGTGCCCACTGCCCAGCCTGGTCCCCGCTTGCTGAGGAAAGGGGGGGGGCCCTGCCCCGGGGCACTCGGGGAGCTCCTGCCTCCCCCGGCCACCGCCCTCGGCCCCACGCTGACCGCCCCGACAGCCCCTCTGCCAGGCTCTGGGAGGGACACTTTGCTCTCACCATGCTCCATCGACTTGGGGGCGTTCTCCTTCGTAGCAGACATGGCGCACATCCACAGAGAGCGTTGGGAGAGTCCGTGTCCCAGCAGCGCTGGGCTGTCTCCTCCAAATGCTCCTCTGCTGACCCTGCGGGAGAAGCAGGAGGCGGCTGAGCTTGCAGCGCAGGCCCAGAGCCCCGAGGTGTGGGACCCCCTCCTCCCTCGGCAGCCCCTCGCAAGCCCCGTCCCTCCCCTGCCCTCTCCTCACCTCTCCAGGTCGCACTGAGGCCCCGACGGAGCCCTTTTGTGGGCTTGCTCCCGCCCGTCACAATGGCCATTGTGACGTCAGCACCGCTGGCCAGCGTGCGCCCCAAACATGGACAGGGACGCCCTCGGCCACTCGCCACCCACTCTGAGACGGCCACCGCCTCACAGCGGGGCTGTGAAGTGCCGAGGCGGGGGTGGCCGGGGCACAGCGCAGCTCCTCGGGACGGCACCTCGGTGTCCCACCCCAACATCTTTCTGCTGAACTCCTCAGCGCTTTGGGGACGTGCTGCCTCCCGATGAAAAAGCAGCGGGACCACAAGCTGGGGAGTCGCGGCAGAAACGGCCTTCTTCCACGGCAATAAACCCTGGCCTTTTTCCATGGGAAAAAAAGAAGAGTCAGTGTGAGCCTTTCCTTGGTGGGGTAGGAAACTGGAAGAGGCTGTGGGGCAGCTTTGGAGGCCGTGGGTGGGAGTGTGGATCCGTTTGAGGGCGGAACGTCCCTACCGAGGGATGTGGACAGGTCTGGTCCATGGGCTGAGGGCTGTCAAGCCTTGGAATACACTGCCCAGGGAAGTGGTTGAGTCCCCATGCCTGGAGGGCTTTGAGAGGGTCCTCAGCCATCCTCTTCTCCCAGCCCCCTGTGGAATAATTCCTAAAATGTAATTTTTATTAAAAATATATGGCATTGTTCACACATTAAGGAAAGGTATAAAATGGAAACGTTTCCAGGGTGGAACACAGCGGCAGCCGGTATGTGATGAATCCGCTACACCTATGACTCCCTGAACAACAATGCTTGCAAAAGCAACACGGAGCATGGAGTGGAGTGAAGATTCCACGGCCCAGCTCTGTGATTACACAGCAGATATGGGAACAAGGTGATCCTATGGAACTGGTAAGCGGCATGCTTGCTACCCTGAGCCAACAGCCTGTCAGATTTTGATGAAATGCTGTCCTTTGTGCGAACTTTGCTCATTATAGTGTCGTTATAACACCAAAACACCCCTCCAGCCCGAAGGCTACCCGCCTCCGAGGTGCGACCACTCCTCCTTGAGCCTGCGCCCTGAATTTTTCGTAAACTATACCTTTAAACGCGAGGCGAGAGAATTTTACACCAATCAGAATAAAGGTATTTATGACTAAAGTCACTCAAACTCCACCCTGAAGGTAAGAAATAATATAAAAATAGCCTGAGAAAGGGGGGGTGCTAGGGAAGACACCATCGTAAACAAGTCAGGGAGGACCCCATCACGGACTGCCTTTGACTCCTGGGACCGGTTGACGGGCTGAGACTTTCTTCCCCCCCATAGGGACGCCGGTGGGTAAGACTTAGACTATGCCGAGTGCTTCCTCGGGGAACTTAGAAATCTCTCTAGAGGGTTACCTGTTACATTTATAGCCAGGCTGTATTGTTTGTAACTTTGTTGCGCGCTTTGTACCATTAACAATTGTTTTTTCACTTGCACGTGCTTTGCAGACAGTGTATTTATCGCCGGCAAACCGTAAGAACCTTTAGACCTGTTGCTTAAATAAACCGCACTGCTTAAGTAGCTACCCGTTTCGGTTTCTCATGGAACGCGACCGAACACTAAAGTGCGGCCGTGCTAGTTCATGAGCACGACTAGACTGAAGGTGCAGTCCACTCTTGCTGCATCCCGAATTGCGGTAGTTTAATATATATTAAACGCGACTGGACTGATAGCGGTGAATTGGGCATCGCTCAGAATTTAAACCCAGCCGCCCCTAGCCTCCCGCCTCGGTGAGGAGCGTTAGAACGCAAGGGGGTTTATTTTCTGCCAAAACTATTTTGCCTCCTGACGCAACACCCCCTTCCCAGCCAAACTCTGGGTTTCCTTCTCACCAGGCTGTCCGAGATGTCCCTCGGCCTTCCGGCGCCAGGGCCTTACGGAGCTGCGTTAGCTGGATGCCGACAGAGGCCAGCGGTGCCAGGGAACAAGCACCTCGGTTCGCAGGGAGGCTGTGCGTGGCCACAGCTCTTTGGCCAGCTCCGTTTGAGCTCCATTGCTCGGGAGTGCCTCGGAGGTCACATCGCCATGCATTCCTTGAAGAGCGCTACCTCTTGTGGCCCTGTCTAGAGCTCACGGCTTCCCAATCACGGCAGCGGAGAACAGAAGGACCAAGTGCTGCCCGCGAGTCCTCTTTTGGGCCCTGTGTACCTCCTTTCCTTCCCCATTGCCTCTTCGTTGGCAGAAAAGCCCCTCAGGTCTCCCAGGTTCCCCTGCCTTCCTCGGAGAGGACAGCTGCTCCCTAGGTTAAGGAGTCAACTTCCATGCGGCATCAAGGCCTCCCTCTCAGGAAGGCCCTTAACGCGCACAGCGTAAGACCACGCGTAGTTTGCCTGAAGAGCAGAGGGTTCTTTGTGTCTGGGCAGCAACCCCGTGAGACTTCCTCCATGCTTGGTCTCCATGATTCTTTGATTCCGCCTTCTAGCTCTCCGCCAGCTTCCACAGAACTCTTCAGCAGCCACTCTGCAACCAACTCTTTTCTCCCTCCTGCACTCGAAAGGCACTTGCTGGTCTCCGACAGCAGGGAAATCCTTTTGGATGACCGACATTTCCCAGGCCCCTTGTTGCCCCCCTGTAGAGCACATGGGATTTTTGTGCTCTGGAGGGCGTGTGGCAGAACTCAAGCCCTCGGGAAGAGGCACTGCTTTCTGACTCTCCTGAACTCCGTGGAGAAAATTCCTTCCTGGGTGTTTGGAATCTCCATTGAAAAGGATTCCTTGGCTTACGCTGCAAGAAGGAAGCCTTCAGTTGGTACGGCAGCAATCATGTTGGGGAGCAGTTTTGTGTTGTATGACGCAAAAGCGGGAGGAGCAGCTGACACCCCAGAAGGCTCTGCCGCCTTTCAGTGAGACCTGGACAGGCGGGGGAGCTGGGCGGAGAGGAACCTAAAGAAGTTCAACAGGGGCAAGTCTCGGGTCCTGCGGCTAGGGAGGAATAACCTCGTGCGCCGGTCCGGGCTGGGGCTTGACCTGATGGAGAGCAGCTCTGCAGACAGCTCTGCAGGCGTCCTGGTTAACAACAAGTGGACCATGAGGCAGCGCTGTACCCTTGTGGCCAAGAAGGCCAAGGGTATCCTGGGGTGAATTAAAAAGAGCACGGCCAGCAGGTCAAGGGACGTCATCCTCCCCCTCTACTCTGCCCTGGTGAGGCCACCTGTGGAGTTCTGTGTCCAGGGCTGGGCTCCCCAGTCCAAAAAAGCCAAGGAGCTACAGGAGAGAGTCCAGGGGGGGGCTACAAAGATGACCAGGGGACTGGAGCATCTCCCTGATGAGGAAAGGCTGAGAGACCTGGGGCTGTTTAGCCTCTCAGAAGACTGAGAGGGGATCTCATCAATGCTGAGCAACATGTAAAGGGCAGGTGTCAAGAGGATGGGGCCAGACCCTTCTCAGTGGTGCCCGGTGACAGGACAAGGGGCAGTGGGCACAAACTGCAAAACAGGAAAGTTCATCTGAATGCAAGGGAAAATGTCTTTACTGGGAGAGTGCCAGAGCCCTGGAACAGGCTGCCCAGAGAGGGTGTGGAGTCTTCTTCTCTGGAGATATTCCAAACCCGCCTGGGCGCGTTCCTGTCCAACCTGCTGTGGGTGACCCTGCTTGGGGAGGGGCTTGGACTAGATGATCTCTGAAGGTCCCTTCCAGCCCCTGCCTTTCTGTGATTCTGTGAGGAGGCCCTGGAACTGGGCAATGGGGAACGCCCTCTGGCTACCGTACAGAGTCTACAGAAATCTTCACGTCACAAGCACAGACGTGACGCTGAACGCAAATGGGAAGAAAAGCAGCTTTGCCGCTTTGCCACACTTCTATCAAACCTGGGCAGCGAGGATGGGAATTGTTTGGAGCCGTGTCCAGAGCAGAGCAGTTGAAGCGTGTGCAAAGTGGCAGGGCCCGGGGTGCGTGGTGCTGGGAAGGGAGGCGCGAGGCCATGCCGGGTGGGCGGGCGCAGCCCACATTGCCGGGAGAAGGATGGCTGCACCCGCTGGGCCGTGCTGGGCCAGGCGGCTCTCCTGGGGGCAGGGGCAGAGACCCCCGGTCCCAGGGCTGGGTGTGAGCTTCCCCCGGGGAAACCGAGCAGGCTGTGGGGCCGGCGAGGCCCCAAGGGCACGGCCATGGCGCTGGGCAGGCGGCCAAGGCCAGCCCGCCAGGAGGGAGGTCTGGGGAAGGGGCTGCCAAGCCCCGGGGAGAGAACAACCCTCTGGGCCAAGCCCTAACGCTGCCCCTCCAGAAAGGGAGAGGAGGAGGAGGAGGAGGAAGCTGACAAATGAGCGTGGCATCTCCCAGTGCAGGGATTAACGGCCAACTTTATTGTGCCGGAGGAGGGGGATCAGGGCCAGCACTCGGGGACCGGGCACGGCTGCTCCGGCGGCAGCGTCTGGGCCGGCTGTAGGGATTTTGGGCCCGACGCTGCACACGGGAGCTTTCTCGAGTCCTCACGGGCCCAGAGGGCCTGGAGCGGCTGCCGCTCTCGAGCACTGGGGAGCCGGAGGAGGACCGTGATGGCAGCTGCCTGGTGGTGCTGGGGCTGCTGGTCCCGGGTGTTGGGGAGCGGTGGGACGACCGCAGCCCAGCCTGCCTGGAGGCGCTGCTCTCCTCAGTTGCTCCTGGCACACGGCTCCTGGAACGGCGTCTTCTGGGCCGGCTGTAGGGAAGTTGGGCCCGACGCTGCATGCGAGAGCTTTCTCTAATCCGCACGGGCCCAGAGGGGCCGGAGCGGCTGCCGCTCTCGATTGCTGTGGAGTCGGCGAAGGACCCCGATGGCAGCTGGGGAGCCGTGCTGGGGCTGCTGGTGTTGGGTGCCGGGGAGCCGTGGGATGGCCCCAGCCCTGCCTGGCTGGGAGTGCTGCTCTCAGTGCTTCGTGCTTGCTCGCGACTGCTCTCATGGCGTCCTCTAGGCCGGCTGTATGGAATTTGGGCTCGACGCTGCAACCTGGAGCGGTTTCGCGTGCGGTCAGGACCAGGGGGGTTGGAGCAGCTGCCGCTGTCGAGCGCTGGAGAGCTGTGGGACTGCCTTGATGCTTCTTGGCTACTGGTGCTAGGGCTGCTGGTCCTGGGTGTTGGGGAGCCACGGGAAGGCCTCGCTCCCCCCTGTCTGGCGGTGCTGGCTCTGGCGATCTGCGAGCTGGCACTGGAGGCTGTAGGGGGAAGCAGGAAGGTCAAGGGCACGGCTGCCCAGGAATGGGTCAGGGCAGGCCAGAGTGGTCAGGGCAGACCACCACTGGAGCAGAGAGGCTCTGGAGCTGAGAGTCTCTGCCAAGGCCACCCTGGGCACGCGCTGCCAGGCCTTGCCTGGCCCCTGGCCCCAGCCCCGGGGCAGCCGGGTGCTTTGCCTCTTACCGGTGCCCAGGCCAGCACAGCCGTCGCACTCCCAGCTGGCCCTGCTCCTGCTCAAAAAGGAGCATCGCCGGTGGGTGCTTTCGGCACCGCAGGAGGAGCAGAGGAGCAGTTGCCAGGGCCTGGGGAAGCAAAAGGGACCGTGGCTGTGAGGACAGAGCGACCGCAGCAGCACGGGATTGCCTGGCGGAGCTCTTGCTCTCAGTCTTTGGGCTTCAAGCCCTTGGCCAGAGAGAGATCCCGTGCAGAGCCCCGGGGTGCAGCGTTGGACACTTACCCCTCTCGCTCTGCCTGCTCCCTGCCTCCTGGACAAAGGCACTCGCTGGCATTGCAGCGCCTGTGCCTCTCATTGACTGCTGCATCCGCCCCGTCGTCGTCAGAAGATGGTGGACTGATGGAGAAAGGAAAATGGATGAGCTCCCGCTGCCCCAGCATAAGGCAGGTGGAGGGCGTCCCTGCTCTTCCCCCGCCGCCCTGTGCCACCTCCTCCGTGAAGCTGAAGCCCAGAGTCACGGGAGAGCGGAGGGCCAGGACTGCTGGGGCCGGCCCTGGCACGGCACAGAGCTCGCGCCCTCCTGTCTGGAGAGCCGGGCAGAAGGACACCAACCTTTCAGGGATTCGGATGCCCATGGTGAGCATTTCTTTCCGGTATTGATATTCATTTTGACAAAGCGGGCAGCAGAAGCTGAAGTAGCCGAGGTGGAAAGCGTGAGCCTGGATGCAGCCCCTGTGGAACCAGGCGTCTTTGCAAACTGGGCACACCATGGTGCTGTAGGACTTTGTGTCCCCCACAGGGTCCAGGCAGATCAGGCAGACGGTGTTCTCCTCCGGCGCAGCCTCCACTGCCTGCTCTGGGCGGTGCTCCCAGCAGAAGGACCTGGGGGGCAGAGGAAAGGGGTGGGCGAGGTGAGAAGTGCTGTGTCCTTCTTCCCCAGTGGTGGCAACGAGGCTGGAGGCGTTGTGAAGGAGCCCCAGAAACTGCCCTGCTCCGGCTCAGCATAGGACTCTCACTGGGGGTTGCCTTCTGGTTTGGCTGATGCTGGCAGGAAGGGCACTGAGGGAGGGCAAAGGGCCTCCCCACACGAGGGCCGGCTGGCCTTACCTGTAGCACCCAAAGTACTGGGTGATGCAGCCTCCCTCCATGGCACAGGGGAGATGGAAGGTGCGCTCGCAGCCCGTCTCCCGGCAGGTGACGGTGGCCCCACTCTCGCCACAGACAAAGCATTGCTGCAAAAAGCAGAGGAGCTCCCATCAGCGGCAGCCTCAGGGCCTCCACAGCCACCCCACACCTCCGGTCAGGGTGTGGGATGTGGCCATGGCTGGGTCACAGCCCGCAGATGCGCCTGGCGGAGGAGGCTCCTGTGCTGCAGCCTCTGCGGAGCTGCTGGGAGCAAGACGTTTGTGCCAGAGCTGCCTGGAAGGGCTGGGGTTTCTTTCCTGGGGTCTGGGCTAAGCTCTGGCAAACGTCTCCTGGCACAAATCTCCCTGCTCTTCTCTGGTGCTCACCTTCTGTTCTGCCCACTCGATTACATATCGAATATCCTCAGGGATGTCTCCCATGAATCTTACACGCTTGGCCCGTTGGTGAAAAGCCTTGTTGGCAAAAACCTGCAGAAGGGAAAGACAAGGAGCTGATAAGCGGAGAGGGGCAGGGACTGCCTGTCGGAAAGCTGGAGGGAGCCCCCGAGGAACTCACCACGCAGAACTCATGGGCACAGATCCCTTCTCTCTCCAGCTTGGCCCCGCAGATGTCGGGGTCAGCCTTTGCCCGTCGACACAGCATGCACGCTGGAGGGGAGAGAGCAAATGGCCGCAGGAATGAGCACCTCTGCGGGGCCGGGGGCAGCGTCCCTGAGGCATTGCCCCCAAGGGCCTGTCTGTCCCTGCCCGGCCGGCTGAAGGGCAGGGCTGGAGGCCGTGGGGAGGAAGGGGGCATGGCAGGCAGGGGTGTCCCAGCAGGTGCCCACTGCCCAGCCTGGTCCCCGCTTGCTGAGGAAAGGGGGGGGGCCCTGCCCCGGGGCACTCGGGGAGCTCCTGCCTCCCCCGGCCACCGCCCTCGGCCCCACGCTGACCGCCCCGACAGCCCCTCTGCCAGGCTCTGGGAGGGACACTTTGCTCTCACCATGCTCCATCGACTTGGGGGCGTTCTCCTTCGTAGCAGACATGGCGCACATCCACAGAGAGCGTTGGGAGAGTCCGTGTCCCAGCAGCGCTGGGCTGTCTCCTCCAAATGCTCCTCTGCTGACCCTGCGGGAGAAGCAGGAGGCGGCTGAGCTTGCAGCGCAGGCCCAGAGCCCCGAGGTGTGGGACCCCCTCCTCCCTCGGCAGCCCCTCGCAAGCCCCGTCCCTCCCCTGCCCTCTCCTCACCTCTCCAGGTCGCACTGAGGCCCCGACGGAGCCCTTTTGTGGGCTTGCTCCCGCCCGTCACAATGGCCATTGTGACGTCAGCACCGCTGGCCAGCGTGCGCCCCAAACATGGACAGGGACGCCCTCGGCCACTCGCCACCCACTCTGAGACGGCCACCGCCTCACAGCGGGGCTGTGAAGTGCCGAGGCGGGGGTGGCCGGGGCACAGCGCAGCTCCTCGGGACGGCACCTCGGTGTCCCACCCCAACATCTTTCTGCTGAACTCCTCAGCGCTTTGGGGACGTGCTGCCTCCCGATGAAAAAGCAGCGGGACCACAAGCTGGGGAGTCGCGGCAGAAACGGCCTTCTTCCACGGCAATAAACCCTGGCCTTTTTCCATGGGAAAAAAAGAAGAGTCAGTGTGAGCCTTTCCTTGGTGGGGTAGGAAACTGGAAGAGGCTGTGGGGCAGCTTTGGAGGCCGTGGGTGGGAGTGTGGATCCGTTTGAGGGCGGAACGTCCCTACCGAGGGATGTGGACAGGTCTGGTCCATGGGCTGAGGGCTGTCAAGCCTTGGAATACACTGCCCAGGGAAGTGGTTGAGTCCCCATGCCTGGAGGGCTTTGAGAGGGTCCTCAGCCATCCTCTTCTCCCAGCCCCCTGTGGAATAATTCCTAAAATGTAATTTTTATTAAAAATATATGGCATTGTTCACACATTAAGGAAAGGTATAAAATGGAAACGTTTCCAGGGTGGAACACAGCGGCAGCCGGTATGTGATGAATCCGCTACACCTATGACTCCCTGAACAACAATGCTTGCAAAAGCAACACGGAGCATGGAGTGGAGTGAAGATTCCACGGCCCAGCTCTGTGATTACACAGCAGATATGGGAACAAGGTGATCCTATGGAACTGGTAAGCGGCATGCTTGCTACCCTGAGCCAACAGCCTGTCAGATTTTGATGAAATGCTGTCCTTTGTGCGAACTTTGCTCATTATAGTGTCGTTATAACACCAAAACACCCCTCCAGCCCGAAGGCTACCCGCCTCCGAGGTGCGACCACTCCTCCTTGAGCCTGCGCCCTGAATTTTTCGTAAACTATACCTTTAAACGCGAGGCGAGAGAATTTTACACCAATCAGAATAAAGGTATTTATGACTAAAGTCACTCAAACTCCACCCTGAAGGTAAGAAATAATATAAAAATAGCCTGAGAAAGGGGGGGTGCTAGGGAAGACACCATCGTAAACAAGTCAGGGAGGACCCCATCACGGACTGCCTTTGACTCCTGGGACCGGTTGACGGGCTGAGACTTTCTTCCCCCCCATAGGGACGCCGGTGGGTAAGACTTAGACTATGCCGAGTGCTTCCTCGGGGAACTTAGAAATCTCTCTAGAGGGTTACCTGTTACATTTATAGCCAGGCTGTATTGTTTGTAACTTTGTTGCGCGCTTTGTACCATTAACAATTGTTTTTTCACTTGCACGTGCTTTGCAGACAGTGTATTTATCGCCGGCAAACCGTAAGAACCTTTAGACCTGTTGCTTAAATAAACCGCACTGCTTAAGTAGCTACCCATTTCGGTTTCTCATGGAACGCGACCGAACACTAAAGTGCGGCCGTGCTAGTTCATGAGCACGACTAGACTGAAGGTGCAGTCCACTCTTGCTGCATCCCGAATTGCGGTAGTTTAATATATATTAAACGCGACTGGACTGATAGCGGTGAATTGGGCATCGCTCAGAATTTAAACCCAGCCGCCCCTAGCCTCCCGCCTCGGTGAGGAGCGTTAGAACGCAAGGGGGTTTATTTTCTGCCAAAACTATTTTGCCTCCTGACGCAACACCCCCTTCCCAGCCAAACTCTGGGTTTCCTTCTCACCAGGCTGTCCGAGATGTCCCTCGGCCTTCCGGCGCCAGGGCCTTACGGAGCTGCGTTAGCTGGATGCCGACAGAGGCCAGCGGTGCCAGGGAACAAGCACCTCGGTTCGCAGGGAGGCTGTGCGTGGCCACAGCTCTTTGGCCAGCTCCGTTTGAGCTCCATTGCTCGGGAGTGCCTCGGAGGTCACATCGCCATGCATTCCTTGAAGAGCGCTACCTCTTGTGGCCCTGTCTAGAGCTCACGGCTTCCCAATCACGGCAGCGGAGAACAGAAGGACCAAGTGCTGCCCGCGAGTCCTCTTTTGGGCCCTGTGTACCTCCTTTCCTTCCCCATTGCCTCTTCGTTGGCAGAAAAGCCCCTCAGGTCTCCCAGGTTCCCCTGCCTTCCTCGGAGAGGACAGCTGCTCCCTAGGTTAAGGAGTCAACTTCCATGCGGCATCAAGGCCTCCCTCTCAGGAAGGCCCTTAACGCGCACAGCGTAAGACCACGCGTAGTTTGCCTGAAGAGCAGAGGGTTCTTTGTGTCTGGGCAGCAACCCCGTGAGACTTCCTCCATGCTTGGTCTCCATGATTCTTTGATTCCGCCTTCTAGCTCTCCGCCAGCTTCCACAGAACTCTTCAGCAGCCACTCTGCAACCAACTCTTTTCTCCCTCCTGCACTCGAAAGGCACTTGCTGGTCTCCGACAGCAGGGAAATCCTTTTGGATGACCGACATTTCCCAGGCCCCTTGTTGCCCCCCTGTAGAGCACATGGGATTTTTGTGCTCTGGAGGGCGTGTGGCAGAACTCAAGCCCTCGGGAAGAGGCACTGCTTTCTGACTCTCCTGAACTCCGTGGAGAAAATTCCTTCCTGGGTGTTTGGAATCTCCATTGAAAAGGATTCCTTGGCTTACGCTGCAAGAAGGAAGCCTTCAGTTGGTACGGCAGCAATCATGTTGGGGAGCAGTTTTGTGTTGTATGACGCAAAAGCGGGAGGAGCAGCTGACACCCCAGAAGGCTCTGCCGCCTTTCAGTGAGACCTGGACAGGCGGGGGAGCTGGGCGGAGAGGAACCTAAAGAAGTTCAACAGGGGCAAGTCTCGGGTCCTGCGGCTAGGGAGGAATAACCTCGTGCGCCGGTCCGGGCTGGGGCTTGACCTGATGGAGAGCAGCTCTGCAGACAGCTCTGCAGGCGTCCTGGTTAACAACAAGTGGACCATGAGGCAGCGCTGTACCCTTGTGGCCAAGAAGGCCAAGGGTATCCTGGGGTGAATTAAAAAGAGCACGGCCAGCAGGTCAAGGGACGTCATCCTCCCCCTCTACTCTGCCCTGGTGAGGCCACCTGTGGAGTTCTGTGTCCAGGGCTGGGCTCCCCAGTCCAAAAAAGCCAAGGAGCTACAGGAGAGAGTCCAGCCGGGGGCTACAAAGATGACCAGGGGACTGGAGCATCTCCCTGATGAGGAAAGGCTGAGAGACCTGGGGCTGTTTAGCCTCTCAGAAGACTGAGAGGGGATCTCATCAATGCTGAGCAACATGTAAAGGGCAGGTGTCAAGAGGATGGGGCCAGACCCTTCTCAGTGGTGCCCGGTGACAGGACAAGGGGCAGTGGGCACAAACTGCAAAACAGGAAAGTTCATCTGAATGCAAGGGAAAATGTCTTTACTGGGAGAGTGCCAGAGCCCTGGAACAGGCTGCCCAGAGAGGGTGTGGAGTCTTCTTCTCTGGAGATATTCCAAACCCGCCTGGGCGCGTTCCTGTCCAACCTGCTGTGGGTGACCCTGCTTGGGGAGGGGCTTGGACTAGATGATCTCTGAAGGTCCCTTCCAGCCCCTGCCTTTCTGTGATTCTGTGAGGAGGCCCTGGAACTGGGCAATGGGGAACACATTGAAGGATGGCTGCACCCGCTGGGCCGTGCTGGGCCAGGCGGCTCTCCTGGGGGCAGGGGCAGAGACCCCCGGTCCCAGGGCTGGGTGTGAGCTTCCCCCGGGGAAACCGAGCAGGCTGTGGGGCCGGCGAGGCCCCAAGGGCACGGCCATGGCGCTGGGCAGGCGGCCAAGGCCAGCCCGCCAGGAGGGAGGTCTGGGGAAGGGGCTGCCAAGCCCCGGGGAGAGAACAACCCTCTGGGCCAAGCCCTAACGCTGCCCCTCCAGAAAGGGAGAGGAGGAGGAGGAGGAGGAAGCTGACAAATGAGCGTGGCATCTCCCAGTGCAGGGATTAACGGCCAACTTTATTGTGCCGGAGGAGGGGGATCAGGGCCAGCACTCGGGGACCGGGCACGGCTGCTCCGGCGGCAGCGTCTGGGCCGGCTGTAGGGATTTTGGGCCCGACGCTGCACACGGGAGCTTTCTCGAGTCCTCACGGGCCCAGAGGGCCTGGAGCGGCTGCCGCTCTCGAGCACTGGGGAGCCGGAGGAGGACCGTGATGGCAGCTGCCTGGTGGTGCTGGGGCTGCTGGTCCCGGGTGTTGGGGAGCGGTGGGACGACCGCAGCCCAGCCTGCCTGGAGGCGCTGCTCTCCTCAGTTGCTCCTGGCACACGGCTCCTGGAACGGCGTCTTCTGGGCCGGCTGTAGGGAAGTTGGGCCCGACGCTGCATGCGAGAGCTTTCTCTAATCCGCACGGGCCCAGAGGGGCCGGAGCGGCTGCCGCTCTCGATTGCTGTGGAGTCGGCGAAGGACCCCGATGGCAGCTGGGGAGCCGTGCTGGGGCTGCTGGTGTTGGGTGCCGGGGAGCCGTGGGATGGCCCCAGCCCTGCCTGGCTGGGAGTGCTGCTCTCAGTGCTTCGTGCTTGCTCGCGACTGCTCTCATGGCGTCCTCTAGGCCGGCTGTATGGAATTTGGGCTCGACGCTGCAACCTGGAGCGGTTTCGCGTGCGGTCAGGACCAGGGGGGTTGGAGCAGCTGCCGCTGTCGAGCGCTGGAGAGCTGTGGGACTGCCTTGATGCTTCTTGGCTACTGGTGCTAGGGCTGCTGGTCCTGGGTGTTGGGGAGCCACGGGAAGGCCTCGCTCCCCCCTGTCTGGCGGTGCTGGCTCTGGCGATCTGCGAGCTGGCACTGGAGGCTGTAGGGGGAAGCAGGAAGGTCAAGGGCACGGCTGCCCAGGAATGGGTCAGGGCAGGCCAGAGTGGTCAGGGCAGACCACCACTGGAGCAGAGAGGCTCTGGAGCTGAGAGTCTCTGCCAAGGCCACCCTGGGCACGCGCTGCCAGGCCTTGCCTGGCCCCTGGCCCCAGCCCCGGGGCAGCCGGGTGCTTTGCCTCTTACCGGTGCCCAGGCCAGCACAGCCGTCGCACTCCCAGCTGGCCCTGCTCCTGCTCAAAAAGGAGCATCGCCGGTGGGTGCTTTCGGCACCGCAGGAGGAGCAGAGGAGCAGTTGCCAGGGCCTGGGGAAGCAAAAGGGACCGTGGCTGTGAGGACAGAGCGACCGCAGCAGCACGGGATTGTCTGGCGGAGCTCTTGCTCTCAGTCTTTGGGCTTCAAGCCCTTGGCCAGAGAGAGATCCCGTGCAGAGCCCCGGGGTGCAGCGTTGGACACTTACCCCTCTCGCTCTGCCTGCTCCCTGCCTCCTGGACAAAGGCACTCGCTGGCATTGCAGCGCCTGTGCCTCTCATTGACTGCTGCATCCGCCCCGTCGTCGTCAGAAGATGGTGGACTGATGGAGAAAGGAAAATGGATGAGCTCCCGCTGCCCCAGCATAAGGCAGGTGGAGGGCGTCCCTGCTCTTCCCCCGCCGCCCTGTGCCACCTCCTCCGTGAAGCTGAAGCCCAGAGTCACGGGAGAGCGGAGGGCCAGGACTGCTGGGGCCGGCCCTGGCACGGCACAGAGCTCGCGCCCTCCTGTCTGGAGAGCCGGGCAGAAGGACACCAACCTTTCAGGGATTCGGATGCCCATGGTGAGCATTTCTTTCCGGTATTGATATTCATTTTGACAAAGCGGGCAGCAGAAGCTGAAGTAGCCGAGGTGGAAAGCGTGAGCCTGGATGCAGCCCCTGTGGAACCAGGCGTCTTTGCAAACTGGGCACACCATGGTGCTGTAGGACTTTGTGTCCCCCACAGGGTCCAGGCAGATCAGGCAGACGGTGTTCTCCTCCGGCGCAGCCTCCACTGCCTGCTCTGGGCGGTGCTCCCAGCAGAAGGACCTGGGGGGCAGAGGAAAGGGGTGGGCGAGGTGAGAAGTGCTGTGTCCTTCTTCCCCAGTGGTGGCAACGAGGCTGGAGGCGTTGTGAAGGAGCCCCAGAAACTGCCCTGCTCCGGCTCAGCATAGGACTCTCACTGGGGGTTGCCTTCTGGTTTGGCTGATGCTGGCAGGAAGGGCACTGAGGGAGGGCAAAGGGCCTCCCCACACGAGGGCCGGCTGGCCTTACCTGTAGCACCCAAAGTACTGGGTGATGCAGCCTCCCTCCATGGCACAGGGGAGATGGAAGGTGCGCTCGCAGCCCGTCTCCCGGCAGGTGACGGTGGCCCCACTCTCGCCACAGACAAAGCATTGCTGCAAAAAGCACAGGAGCTCCCATCAGCGGCAGCCTCAGGGCCTCCACAGCCACCCCACACCTCCGGTCAGGGTGTGGGATGTGGCCATGGCTGGGTCACAGCCCGCAGATGCGCCTGGCGGAGGAGGCTCCTGTGCTGCAGCCTCTGCGGAGCTGCTGGGAGCAAGACGTTTGTGCCAGAGCTGCCTGGAAGGGCTGGGGTTTCTTTCCTGGGGTCTGGGCTAAGCTCTGGCAAACGTCTCCTGGCACAAATCTCCCTGCTCTTCTCTGGTGCTCACCTTCTGTTCTGCCCACTCGATTACATATCGAATATCCTCAGGGATGTCTCCCATGAATCTTACACGCTTGGCCCGTTGGTGAAAAGCCTTGTTGGCAAAAACCTGCAGAAGGGAAAGACAAGGAGCTGATAAGCGGAGAGGGGCAGGGACTGCCTGTCGGAAAGCTGGAGGGAGCCCCCGAGGAACTCACCACGCAGAACTCATGGGCACAGATCCCTTCTCTCTCCAGCTTGGCCCCGCAGATGTCGGGGTCAGCCTTTGCCCGTCGACACAGCATGCACGCTGGAGGGGAGAGAGCAAATGGCCGCAGGAATGAGCACCTCTGCGGGGCCGGGGGCAGCGTCCCTGAGGCATTGCCCCCAAGGGCCTGTCTGTCCCTGCCCGGCCGGCTGAAGGGCAGGGCTGGAGGCCGTGGGGAGGAAGGGGGCATGGCAGGCAGGGGTGTCCCAGCAGGTGCCCACTGCCCAGCCTGGTCCCCGCTTGCTGAGGAAAGGGGGGGGGCCCTGCCCCGGGGCACTCGGGGAGCTCCTGCCTCCCCCGGCCACCGCCCTCGGCCCCACGCTGACCGCCCTGACAGCCCCTCTGCCAGGCTCTGGGAGGGACACTTTGCTCTCACCATGCTCCATCGACTTGGGGGCGTTCTCCTTCGTAGCAGACATGGCGCACATCCACAGAGAGCGTTGGGAGAGTCCGTGTCCCAGCAGCGCTGGGCTGTCTCCTCCAAATGCTCCTCTGCTGACCCTGCGGGAGAAGCAGGAGGCGGCTGAGCTTGCAGCGCAGGCCCAGAGCCCCGAGGTGTGGGACCCCCTCCTCCCTCGGCAGCCCCTCGCAAGCCCCGTCCCTCCCCTGCCCTCTCCTCACCTCTCCAGGTCGCACTGAGGCCCCGACGGAGCCCTTTTGTGGGCTTGCTCCCGCCCGTCACAATGGCCATTGTGACGTCAGCACCGCTGGCCAGCGTGCGCCCCAAACATGGACAGGGACGCCCTCGGCCACTCGCCACCCACTCTGAGACGGCCACCGCCTCACAGCGGGGCTGTGAAGTGCCGAGGCGGGGGTGGCCGGGGCACAGCGCAGCTCCTCGGGACGGCACCTCGGTGTCCCACCCCAACATCTTTCTGCTGAACTCCTCAGCGCTTTGGGGACGTGCTGCCTCCCGATGAAAAAGCAGCGGGACCACAAGCTGGGGAGTCGCGGCAGAAACGGCCTTCTTCCACGGCAATAAACCCTGGCCTTTTTCCATGGGAAAAAAAGAAGAGTCAGTGTGAGCCTTTCCTTGGTGGGGTAGGAAACTGGAAGAGGCTGTGGGGCAGCTTTGGAGGCCGTGGGTGGGAGTGTGGATCCGTTTGAGGGCGGAACGTCCCTACCGAGGGATGTGGACAGGTCTGGTCCATGGGCTGAGGGCTGTCAAGCCTTGGAATACACTGCCCAGGGAAGTGGTTGAGTCCCCATGCCTGGAGGGCTTTGAGAGGGTCCTCAGCCATCCTCTTCTCCCAGCCCCCTGTGGAATAATTCCTAAAATGTAATTTTTATTAAAAATATATGGCATTGTTCACACATTAAGGAAAGGTATAAAATGGAAACGTTTCCAGGGTGGAACACAGCGGCAGCCGGTATGTGATGAATCCGCTACACCTATGACTCCCTGAACAACAATGCTTGCAAAAGCAACACGGAGCATGGAGTGGAGTGAAGATTCCACGGCCCAGCTCTGTGATTACACAGCAGATATGGGAACAAGGTGATCCTATGGAACTGGTAAGCGGCATGCTTGCTACCCTGAGCCAACAGCCTGTCAGATTTTGATGAAATGCTGTCCTTTGTGCGAACTTTGCTCATTATAGTGTCGTTATAACACCAAAACACCCCTCCAGCCCGAAGGCTACCCGCCTCCGAGGTGCGACCACTCCTCCTTGAGCCTGCGCCCTGAATTTTTCGTAAACTATACCTTTAAACGCGAGGCGAGAGAATTTTACACCAATCAGAATAAAGGTATTTATGACTAAAGTCACTCAAACTCCACCCTGAAGGTAAGAAATAATATAAAAATAGCCTGAGAAAGGGGGGGTGCTAGGGAAGACACCATCGTAAACAAGTCAGGGAGGACCCCATCACGGACTGCCTTTGACTCCTGGGACCGGTTGACGGGCTGAGACTTTCTTCCCCCCCATAGGGACGCCGGTGGGTAAGACTTAGACTATGCCGAGTGCTTCCTCGGGGAACTTAGAAATCTCTCTAGAGGGTTACCTGTTACATTTATAGCCAGGCTGTATTGTTTGTAACTTTGTTGCGCGCTTTGTACCATTAACAATTGTTTTTTCACTTGCACGTGCTTTGCAGACAGTGTATTTATCGCCGGCAAACCGTAAGAACCTTTAGACCTGTTGCTTAAATAAACCGCACTGCTTAAGTAGCTACCCGTTTCGGTTTCTCATGGAACGCGACCGAACACTAAAGTGCGGCCGTGCTAGTTCATGAGCACGACTAGACTGAAGGTGCAGTCCACTCTTGCTGCATCCCGAATCGCGGTAGTTTAATATATATTAAACGCGACTGGACTGATAGCGGTGAATTGGGCATCGCTCAGAATTTAAACCCAGCCGCCCCTAGCCTCCCGCCTCGGTGAGGAGCGTTAGAACGCAAGGGGGTTTATTTTCTGCCAAAACTATTTTGCCTCCTGACGCAACACCCCCTTCCCAGCCAAACTCTGGGTTTCCTTCTCACCAGGCTGTCCGAGATGTCCCTCGGCCTTCCGGCGCCAGGGCCTTACGGAGCTGCGTTAGCTGGATGCCGACAGAGGCCAGCGGTGCCAGGGAACAAGCACCTCGGTTCGCAGGGAGGCTGTGCGTGGCCACAGCTCTTTGGCCAGCTCCGTTTGAGCTCCATTGCTCGGGAGTGCCTCGGAGGTCACATCGCCATGCATTCCTTGAAGAGCGCTACCTCTTGTGGCCCTGTCTAGAGCTCACGGCTTCCCAATCACGGCAGCGGAGAACAGAAGGACCAAGTGCTGCCCGCGAGTCCTCTTTTGGGCCCTGTGTACCTCCTTTCCTTCCCCATTGCCTCTTCGTTGGCAGAAAAGCCCCTCAGGTCTCCCAGGTTCCCCTGCCTTCCTCGGAGAGGACAGCTGCTCCCTAGGTTAAGGAGTCAACTTCCATGCGGCATCAAGGCCTCCCTCTCAGGAAGGCCCTTAACGCGCACAGCGTAAGACCACGCGTAGTTTGCCTGAAGAGCAGAGGGTTCTTTGTGTCTGGGCAGCAACCCCGTGAGACTTCCTCCATGCTTGGTCTCCATGATTCTTTGATTCCGCCTTCTAGCTCTCCGCCAGCTTCCACAGAACTCTTCAGCAGCCACTCTGCAACCAACTCTTTTCTCCCTCCTGCACTCGAAAGGCACTTGCTGGTCTCCGACAGCAGGGAAATCCTTTTGGATGACCGACATTTCCCAGGCCCCTTGTTGCCCCCCTGTAGAGCACATGGGATTTTTGTGCTCTGGAGGGCGTGTGGCAGAACTCAAGCCCTCGGGAAGAGGCACTGCTTTCTGACTCTCCTGAACTCCGTGGAGAAAATTCCTTCCTGGGTGTTTGGAATCTCCATTGAAAAGGATTCCTTGGCTTACGCTGCAAGAAGGAAGCCTTCAGTTGGTACGGCAGCAATCATGTTGGGGAGCAGTTTTGTGTTGTATGACGCAAAAGCGGGAGGAGCAGCTGACACCCCAGAAGGCTCTGCCGCCTTTCAGTGAGACCTGGACAGGCGGGGGAGCTGGGCGGAGAGGAACCTAAAGAAGTTCAACAGGGGCAAGTCTCGGGTCCTGCGGCTAGGGAGGAATAACCTCGTGCGCCGGTCCGGGCTGGGGCTTGACCTGATGGAGAGCAGCTCTGCAGACAGCTCTGCAGGCGTCCTGGTTAACAACAAGTGGACCATGAGGCAGCGCTGTACCCTTGTGGCCAAGAAGGCCAAGGGTATGCTGGGGTGAATTAAAAAGAGCACGGCCAGCAGGTCAAGGGACGTCATCCTCCCCCTCTACTCTGCCCTGGTGAGGCCACCTGTGGAGTTCTGTGTCCAGGGCTGGGCTCCCCAGTCCAAAAAAGCCAAGGAGCTACAGGAGAGAGTCCAGGGGGGGGCTACAAAGATGACCAGGGGACTGGAGCATCTCCCTGATGAGGAAAGGCTGAGAGACCTGGGGCTGTTTAGCCTCTCAGAAGACTGAGAGGGGATCTCATCAATGCTGAGCAACATGTAAAGGGCAGGTGTCAAGAGGATGGGGCCAGACCCTTCTCAGTGGTGCCCGGTGACAGGACAAGGGGCAGTGGGCACAAACTGCAAAACAGGAAAGTTCATCTGAATGCAAGGGAAAATGTCTTTACTGGGAGAGTGCCAGAGCCCTGGAACAGGCTGCCCAGAGAGGGTGTGGAGTCTTCTTCTCTGGAGATATTCCAAACCCGCCTGGGCGCGTTCCTGTCCAACCTGCTGTGGGTGACCCTGCTTGGGGAGGGGCTTGGACTAGATGATCTCTGAAGGTCCCTTCCAGCCCCTGCCTTTCTGTGATTCTGTGAGGAGGCCCTGGAACTGGGCAATGGGGAACGCCCTCTGGCTACCGTACAAACAGAGTCTACAGAAATCTTCACGTCACAAGCACAGACGTGACGCTGAACGCAAATGGGAAGAAAAGCAGCTTTGCCGCTTTGCCACACTTCTATCAAACCTGGGCAGCGAGGATGGGAATTGTTTGGAGCCGTGTCCAGAGCAGAGCAGTTGAAGCGTGTGCAAAGTGGCAGGGCCCGGGGTGCGTGGTGCTGGGAAGGGAGGCGCGAGGCCATGCCGGGTGGGCGGGCGCAGCCCACATTGCCGGGAGAAGGATGGCTGCACCCGCTGGGCCGTGCTGGGCCAGGCGGCTCTCCTGGGGGCAGGGGCAGAGACCCCCGGTCCCAGGGCTGGGTGTGAGCTTCCCCCGGGGAAACCGAGCAGGCTGTGGGGCCGGCGAGGCCCCAAGGGCACGGCCATGGCGCTGGGCAGGCGGCCAAGGCCAGCCCGCCAGGAGGGAGGTCTGGGGAAGGGGCTGCCAAGCCCCGGGGAGAGAACAACCCTCTGGGCCAAGCCCTAACGCTGCCCCTCCAGAAAGGGAGAGGAGGAGGAGGAGGAGGAAGCTGACAAATGAGCGTGGCATCTCCCAGTGCAGGGATTAACGGCCAACTTTATTGTGCCGGAGGAGGGGGATCAGGGCCAGCACTTGGGGACCGGGCACGGCTGCTCCGGCGGCAGCGTCTGGGCCGGCTGTAGGGATTTTGGGCCCGACGCTGCACACGGGAGCTTTCTCGAGTCCTCACGGGCCCAGAGGGCCTGGAGCGGCTGCCGCTCTCGAGCACTGGGGAGCCGGAGGAGGACCGTGATGGCAGCTGCCTGGTGGTGCTGGGGCTGCTGGTCCCGGGTGTTGGGGAGCGGTGGGACGACCGCAGCCCAGCCTGCCTGGAGGCGCTGCTCTCCTCAGTTGCTCCTGGCACACGGCTCCTGGAACGGCGTCTTCTGGGCCGGCTGTAGGGAAGTTGGGCCCGACGCTGCATGCGAGAGCTTTCTCTAATCCGCACGGGCCCAGAGGGGCCGGAGCGGCTGCCGCTCTCGATTGCTGTGGAGTCGGCGAAGGACCCCGATGGCAGCTGGGGAGCCGTGCTGGGGCTGCTGGTGTTGGGTGCCGGGGAGCCGTGGGATGGCCCCAGCCCTGCCTGGCTGGGAGTGCTGCTCTCAGTGCTTCGTGCTTGCTCGCGACTGCTCTCATGGCGTCCTCTAGGCCGGCTGTATGGAATTTGGGCTCGACGCTGCAACCTGGAGCGGTTTCGCGTGCGGTCAGGACCAGGGGGGTTGGAGCAGCTGCCGCTGTCGAGCGCTGGAGAGCTGTGGGACTGCCTTGATGCTTCTTGGCTACTGGTGCTAGGGCTGCTGGTCCTGGGTGTTGGGGAGCCACGGGAAGGCCTCGCTCCCCCCTGTCTGGCGGTGCTGGCTCTGGCGATCTGCGAGCTGGCACTGGAGGCTGTAGGGGGAAGCAGGAAGGTCAAGGGCACGGCTGCCCAGGAATGGGTCAGGGCAGGCCAGAGTGGTCAGGGCAGACCACCACTGGAGCAGAGAGGCTCTGGAGCTGAGAGTCTCTGCCAAGGCCACCCTGGGCACGCGCTGCCAGGCCTTGCCTGGCTCCTGGCCCCAGCCCCGGGGCAGCCGGGTGCTTTGCCTCTTACCGGTGCCCAGGCCAGCACAGCCGTCGCACTCCCAGCTGGCCCTGCTCCTGCTCAAAAAGGAGCATCGCCGGTGGGTGCTTTCGGCACCGCAGGAGGAGCAGAGGAGCAGTTGCCAGGGCCTGGGGAAGCAAAAGGGACCGTGGCTGTGAGGACAGAGCGACCGCAGCAGCACGGGATTGCCTGGCGGAGCTCTTGCTCTCAGTCTTTGGGCTTCAAGCCCTTGGCCAGAGAGAGATCCCGTGCAGAGCCCCGGGGTGCAGCGTTGGACACTTACCCCTCTCGCTCTGCCTGCTCCCTGCCTCCTGGACAAAGGCACTCGCTGGCATTGCAGCGCCTGTGCCTCTCATTGACTGCTGCATCCGCCCCGTCGTCGTCAGAAGATGGTGGACTGATGGAGAAAGGAAAATGGATGAGCTCCCGCTGCCCCAGCATAAGGCAGGTGGAGGGCGTCCCTGCTCTTCCCCCGCCGCCCTGTGCCACCTCCTCCGTGAAGCTGAAGCCCAGAGTCACGGGAGAGCGGAGGGCCAGGACTGCTGGGGCCGGCCCTGGCACGGCACAGAGCTCGCGCCCTCCTGTCTGGAGAGCCGGGCAGAAGGACACCAACCTTTCAGGGATTCGGATGCCCATGGTGAGCATTTCTTTCCGGTATTGATATTCATTTTGACAAAGCGGGCAGCAGAAGCTGAAGTAGCCGAGGTGGAAAGCGTGAGCCTGGATGCAGCCCCTGTGGAACCAGGCGTCTTTGCAAACTGGGCACACCATGGTGCTGTAGGACTTTGTGTCCCCCACAGGGTCCAGGCAGATCAGGCAGACGGTGTTCTCCTCCGGCGCAGCCTCCACTGCCTGCTCTGGGCGGTGCTCCCAGCAGAAGGACCTGGGGGGCAGAGGAAAGGGGTGGGCGAGGTGAGAAGTGCTGTGTCCTTCTTCCCCAGTGGTGGCAACGAGGCTGGAGGCGTTGTGAAGGAGCCCCAGAAACTGCCCTGCTCCGGCTCAGCATAGGACTCTCACTGGGGGTTGCCTTCTGGTTTGGCTGATGCTGGCAGGAAGGGCACTGAGGGAGGGCAAAGGGCCTCCCCACACGAGGGCCGGCTGGCCTTACCTGTAGCACCCAAAGTACTGGGTGATGCAGCCTCCCTCCATGGCACAGGGGAGATGGAAGGTGCGCTCGCAGCCCGTCTCCCGGCAGGTGACGGTGGCCCCACTCTCGCCACAGACAAAGCATTGCTGCAAAAAGCACAGGAGCTCCCATCAGCGGCAGCCTCAGGGCCTCCACAGCCACCCCACACCTCCGGTCAGGGTGTGGGATGTGGCCATGGCTGGGTCACAGCCCGCAGATGCGCCTGGCGGAGGAGGCTCCTGTGCTGCAGCCTCTGCGGAGCTGCTGGGAGCAAGACGTTTGTGCCAGAGCTGCCTGGAAGGGCTGGGGTTTCTTTCCTGGGGTCTGGGCTAAGCTCTGGCAAACGTCTCCTGGCACAAATCTCCCTGCTCTTCTCTGGTGCTCACCTTCTGTTCTGCCCACTCGATTACATATCGAATATCCTCAGGGATGTCTCCCATGAATCTTACACGCTTGGCCCGTTGGTGAAAAGCCTTGTTGGCAAAAACCTGCAGAAGGGAAAGACAAGGAGCTGATAAGCGGAGAGGGGCAGGGACTGCCTGTCGGAAAGCTGGAGGGAGCCCCCGAGGAACTCACCACGCAGAACTCATGGGCACAGATCCCTTCTCTCTCCAGCTTGGCCCCGCAGATGTCGGGGTCAGCCTTTGCCCGTCGACACAGCATGCACGCTGGAGGGGAGAGAGCAAATGGCCGCAGGAATGAGCACCTCTGCGGGGCCGGGGGCAGCGTCCCTGAGGCATTGCCCCCAAGGGCCTGTCTGTCCCTGCCCGGCCGGCTGAAGGGCAGGGCTGGAGGCCGTGGGGAGGAAGGGGGCATGGCAGGCAGGGGTGTCCCAGCAGGTGCCCACTGCCCAGCCTGGTCCCCGCTTGCTGAGGAAAGGGGGGGGGCCCTGCCCCGGGGCACTCGGGGAGCTCCTGCCTCCCCCGGCCACCGCCCTCGGCCCCACGCTGACCGCCCCGACAGCCCCTCTGCCAGGCTCTGGGAGGGACACTTTGCTCTCACCATGCTCCATCGACTTGGGGGCGTTCTCCTTCGTAGCAGACATGGCGCACATCCACAGAGAGCGTTGGGAGAGTCCGTGTCCCAGCAGCGCTGGGCTGTCTCCTCCAAATGCTCCTCTGCTGACCCTGCGGGAGAAGCAGGAGGCGGCTGAGCTTGCAGCGCAGGCCCAGAGCCCCGAGGTGTGGGACCCCCTCCTCCCTCGGCAGCCCCTCGCAAGCCCCGTCCCTCCCCTGCCCTCTCCTCACCTCTCCAGGTCGCACTGAGGCCCCGACGGAGCCCTTTTGTGGGCTTGCTCCCGCCCGTCACAATGGCCATTGTGACGTCAGCACCGCTGGCCGGCGTGCGCCCCAAACATGGACAGGGACGCCCTCGGCCACTCGCCACCCACTCTGAGACGGCCACCGCCTCACAGCGGGGCTGTGAAGTGCCGAGGCGGGGGTGGCCGGGGCACAGCGCAGCTCCTCGGGACGGCACCTCGGTGTCCCACCCCAACATCTTTCTGCTGAACTCCTCAGCGCTTTGGGGACGTGCTGCCTCCCGATGAAAAAGCAGCGGGACCACAAGCTGGGGAGTCGCGGCAGAAACGGCCTTCTTCCACGGCAATAAACCCTGGCCTTTTTCCATGGGAAAAAAAGAAGAGTCAGTGTGAGCCTTTCCTTGGTGGGGTAGGAAACTGGAAGAGGCTGTGGGGCAGCTTTGGAGGCCGTGGGTGGGAGTGTGGATCCGTTTGAGGGCGGAACGTCCCTACCGAGGGATGTGGACAGGTCTGGTCCATGGGCTGAGGGCTGTCAAGCCTTGGAATACACTGCCCAGGGAAGTGGTTGAGTCCCCATGCCTGGAGGGCTTTGAGAGGGTCCTCAGCCATCCTCTTCTCCCAGCCCCCTGTGGAATAATTCCTAAAATGTAATTTTTATTAAAAATATATGGCATTGTTCACACATTAAGGAAAGGTATAAAATGGAAACGTTTCCAGGGTGGAACACAGCGGCAGCCGGTATGTGATGAATCCGCTACACCTATGACTCCCTGAACAACAATGCTTGCAAAAGCAACACGGAGCATGGAGTGGAGTGAAGATTCCACGGCCCAGCTCTGTGATTACACAGCAGATATGGGAACAAGGTGATCCTATGGAACTGGTAAGCGGCATGCTTGCTACCCTGAGCCAACAGCCTGTCAGATTTTGATGAAATGCTGTCCTTTGTGCGAACTTTGCTCATTATAGTGTCGTTATAACACCAAAACACCCCTCCAGCCCGAAGGCTACCCGCCTCCGAGGTGCGACCACTCCTCCTTGAGCCTGCGCCCTGAATTTTTCGTAAACTATACCTTTAAACGCGAGGCGAGAGAATTTTACACCAATCAGAATAAAGGTATTTATGACTAAAGTCACTCAAACTCCACCCTGAAGGTAAGAAATAATATAAAAATAGCCTGAGAAAGGGGGGGTGCTAGGGAAGACACCATCGTAAACAAGTCAGGGAGGACCCCATCACGGACTGCCTTTGACTCCTGGGACCGGTTGACGGGCTGAGACTTTCTTCCCCCCCATAGGGACGCCGGTGGGTAAGACTTAGACTATGCCGAGTGCTTCCTCGGGGAACTTAGAAATCTCTCTAGAGGGTTACCTGTTACATTTATAGCCAGGCTGTATTGTTTGTAACTTTGTTGCGCGCTTTGTACCATTAACAATTGTTTTTTCACTTGCACGTGCTTTGCAGACAGTGTATTTATCGCCGGCAAACCGTAAGAACCTTTAGACCTGTTGCTTAAATAAACCGCACTGCTTAAGTAGCTACCCGTTTCGGTTTCTCATGGAACGCGACCGAACACTAAAGTGCGGCCGTGCTAGTTCATGAGCACGACTAGACTGAAGGTGCAGTCCACTCTTGCTGCATCCCGAATCGCGGTAGTTTAATATATATTAAACGCGACTGGACTGATAGCGGTGAATTGGGCATCGCTCAGAATTTAAACCCAGCCGCCCCTAGCCTCCCGCCTCGGTGAGGAGCGTTAGAACGCAAGGGGGTTTATTTTCTGCCAAAACTATTTTGCCTCCTGACGCAACACCCCCTTCCCAGCCAAACTCTGGGTTTCCTTCTCACCAGGCTGTCCGAGATGTCCCTCGGCCTTCCGGCGCCAGGGCCTTACGGAGCTGCGTTAGCTGGATGCCGACAGAGGCCAGCGGTGCCAGGGAACAAGCACCTCGGTTCGCAGGGAGGCTGTGCGTGGCCACAGCTCTTTGGCCAGCTCCGTTTGAGCTCCATTGCTCGGGAGTGCCTCGGAGGTCACATCGCCATGCATTCCTTGAAGAGCGCTACCTCTTGTGGCCCTGTCTAGAGCTCACGGCTTCCCAATCACGGCAGCGGAGAACAGAAGGACCAAGTGCTGCCCGCGAGTCCTCTTTTGGGCCCTGTGTACCTCCTTTCCTTCCCCATTGCCTCTTCGTTGGCAGAAAAGCCCCTCAGGTCTCCCAGGTTCCCCTGCCTTCCTCGGAGAGGACAGCTGCTCCCTAGGTTAAGGAGTCAACTTCCATGCGGCATCAAGGCCTCCCTCTCAGGAAGGCCCTTAACGCGCACAGCGTAAGACCACGCGTAGTTTGCCTGAAGAGCAGAGGGTTCTTTGTGTCTGGGCAGCAACCCCGTGAGACTTCCTCCATGCTTGGTCTCCATGATTCTTTGATTCCGCCTTCTAGCTCTCCGCCAGCTTCCACAGAACTCTTCAGCAGCCACTCTGCAACCAACTCTTTTCTCCCTCCTGCACTCGAAAGGCACTTGCTGGTCTCCGACAGCAGGGAAATCCTTTTGGATGACCGACATTTCCCAGGCCCCTTGTTGCCCCCCTGTAGAGCACATGGGATTTTTGTGCTCTGGAGGGCGTGTGGCAGAACTCAAGCCCTCGGGAAGAGGCACTGCTTTCTGACTCTCCTGAACTCCGTGGAGAAAATTCCTTCCTGGGTGTTTGGAATCTCCATTGAAAAGGATTCCTTGGCTTACGCTGCAAGAAGGAAGCCTTCAGTTGGTACGGCAGCAATCATGTTGGGGAGCAGTTTTGTGTTGTATGACGCAAAAGCGGGAGGAGCAGCTGACACCCCAGAAGGCTCTGCCGCCTTTCAGTGAGACCTGGACAGGCGGGGGAGCTGGGCGGAGAGGAACCTAAAGAAGTTCAACAGGGGCAAGTCTCGGGTCCTGCGGCTAGGGAGGAATAACCTCGTGCGCCGGTCCGGGCTGGGGCTTGACCTGATGGAGAGCAGCTCTGCAGACAGCTCTGCAGGCGTCCTGGTTAACAACAAGTGGACCATGAGGCAGCGCTGTACCCTTGTGGCCAAGAAGGCCAAGGGTATCCTGGGGTGAATTAAAAAGAGCACGGCCAGCAGGTCAAGGGACGTCATCCTCCCCCTCTACTCTGCCCTGGTGAGGCCACCTGTGGAGTTCTGTGTCCAGGGCTGGGCTCCCCAGTCCAAAAAAGCCAAGGAGCTACAGGAGAGAGTCCAGGGGGGGGCTACAAAGATGACCAGGGGACTGGAGCATCTCCCTGATGAGGAAAGGCTGAGAGACCTGGGGCTGTTTAGCCTCTCAGAAGACTGAGAGGGGATCTCATCAATGCTGAGCAACATGTAAAGGGCAGGTGTCAAGAGGATGGGGCCAGACCCTTCTCAGTGGTGCCCGGTGACAGGACAAGGGGCAGTGGGCACAAACTGCAAAACAGGAAAGTTCATCTGAATGCAAGGGAAAATGTCTTTACTGGGAGAGTGCCAGAGCCCTGGAACAGGCTGCCCAGAGAGGGTGTGGAGTCTTCTTCTCTGGAGATATTCCAAACCCGCCTGGGCGCGTTCCTGTCCAACCTGCTGTGGGTGACCCTGCTTGGGGAGGGGCTTGGACTAGATGATCTCTGAAGGTCCCTTCCAGCCCCTGCCTTTCTGTGATTCTGTGAGGAGGCCCTGGAACTGGGCAATGGGGAACGCCCTCTGGCTACCGTACAAACAGAGTCTACAGAAATCTTCACGTCACAAGCACAGACGTGACGCTGAACGCAAATGGGAAGAAAAGCAGCTTTGCCGCTTTGCCACACTTCTATCAAACCTGGGCAGCGAGGATGGGAATTGTTTGGAGCCGTGTCCAGAGCAGAGCAGTTGAAGCGTGTGCAAAGTGGCAGGGCCCGGGGTGCGTGGTGCTGGGAAGGGAGGCGCGAGGCCATGCCGGGTGGGCGGGCGCAGCCCACATTGCCGGGAGAAGGATGGCTGCACCCGCTGGGCCGTGCTGGGCCAGGCGGCTCTCCTGGGGGCAGGGGCAGAGACCCCCGGTCCCAGGGCTGGGTGTGAGCTTCCCCCGGGGAAACCGAGCAGGCTGTGGGGCCGGCGAGGCCCCAAGGGCACGGCCATGGCGCTGGGCAGGCGGCCAAGGCCAGCCCGCCAGGAGGGAGGTCTGGGGAAGGGGCTGCCAAGCCCCGGGGAGAGAACAACCCTCTGGGCCAAGCCCTAACGCTGCCCCTCCAGAAAGGGAGAGGAGGAGGAGGAGGAGGAAGCTGACAAATGAGCGTGGCATCTCCCAGTGCAGGGATTAACGGCCAACTTTATTGTGCCGGAGGAGGGGGATCAGGGCCAGCACTTGGGGACCGGGCACGGCTGCTCCGGCGGCAGCGTCTGGGCCGGCTGTAGGGATTTTGGGCCCGACGCTGCACACGGGAGCTTTCTCGAGTCCTCACGGGCCCAGAGGGCCTGGAGCGGCTGCCGCTCTCGAGCACTGGGGAGCCGGAGGAGGACCGTGATGGCAGCTGCCTGGTGGTGCTGGGGCTGCTGGTCCCGGGTGTTGGGGAGCGGTGGGACGACCGCAGCCCAGCCTGCCTGGAGGCGCTGCTCTCCTCAGTTGCTCCTGGCACACGGCTCCTGGAACGGCGTCTTCTGGGCCGGCTGTAGGGAAGTTGGGCCCGACGCTGCATGCGAGAGCTTTCTCTAATCCGCACGGGCCCAGAGGGGCCGGAGCGGCTGCCGCTCTCGATTGCTGTGGAGTCGGCGAAGGACCCCGATGGCAGCTGGGGAGCCGTGCTGGGGCTGCTGGTGTTGGGTGCCGGGGAGCCGTGGGATGGCCCCAGCCCTGCCTGGCTGGGAGTGCTGCTCTCAGTGCTTCGTGCTTGCTCGCGACTGCTCTCATGGCGTCCTCTAGGCCGGCTGTATGGAATTTGGGCTCGACGCTGCAACCTGGAGCGGTTTCGCGTGCGGTCAGGACCAGGGGGGTTGGAGCAGCTGCCGCTGTCGAGCGCTGGAGAGCTGTGGGACTGCCTTGATGCTTCTTGGCTACTGGTGCTAGGGCTGCTGGTCCTGGGTGTTGGGGAGCCACGGGAAGGCCTCGCTCCCCCCTGTCTGGCGGTGCTGGCTCTGGCGATCTGCGAGCTGGCACTGGAGGCTGTAGGGGGAAGCAGGAAGGTCAAGGGCACGGCTGCCCAGGAATGGGTCAGGGCAGGCCAGAGTGGTCAGGGCAGACCACCACTGGAGCAGAGAGGCTCTGGAGCTGAGAGTCTCTGCCAAGGCCACCCTGGGCACGCGCTGCCAGGCCTTGCCTGGCCCCTGGCCCCAGCCCCGGGGCAGCCGGGTGCTTTGCCTCTTACCGGTGCCCAGGCCAGCACAGCCGTCGCACTCCCAGCTGGCCCTGCTCCTGCTCAAAAAGGAGCATCGCCGGTGGGTGCTTTCGGCACCGCAGGAGGAGCAGAGGAGCAGTTGCCAGGGCCTGGGGAAGCAAAAGGGACCGTGGCTGTGAGGACAGAGCGACCGCAGCAGCACGGGATTGCCTGGCGGAGCTCTTGCTCTCAGTCTTTGGGCTTCAAGCCCTTGGCCAGAGAGAGATCCCGTGCAGAGCCCCGGGGTGCAGCGTTGGACACTTACCCCTCTCGCTCTGCCTGCTCCCTGCCTCCTGGACAAAGGCACTCGCTGGCATTGCAGCGCCTGTGCCTCTCATTGACTGCTGCATCCGCCCCGTCGTCGTCAGAAGATGGTGGACTGATGGAGAAAGGAAAATGGATGAGCTCCCGCTGCCCCAGCATAAGGCAGGTGGAGGGCGTCCCTGCTCTTCCCCCGCCGCCCTGTGCCACCTCCTCCGTGAAGCTGAAGCCCAGAGTCACGGGAGAGCGGAGGGCCAGGACTGCTGGGGCCGGCCCTGGCACGGCACAGAGCTCGCGCCCTCCTGTCTGGAGAGCCGGGCAGAAGGACACCAACCTTTCAGGGATTCGGATGCCCATGGTGAGCATTTCTTTCCGGTATTGATATTCATTTTGACAAAGCGGGCAGCAGAAGCTGAAGTAGCCGAGGTGGAAAGCGTGAGCCTGGATGCAGCCCCTGTGGAACCAGGCGTCTTTGCAAACTGGGCACACCATGGTGCTGTAGGACTTTGTGTCCCCCACAGGGTCCAGGCAGATCAGGCAGACGGTGTTCTCCTCCGGCGCAGCCTCCACTGCCTGCTCTGGGCGGTGCTCCCAGCAGAAGGACCTGGGGGGCAGAGGAAAGGGGTGGGCGAGGTGAGAAGTGCTGTGTCCTTCTTCCCCAGTGGTGGCAACGAGGCTGGAGGCGTTGTGAAGGAGCCCCAGAAACTGCCCTGCTCCAGCTCAGCATAGGACTCTCACTGGGGGTTGCCTTCTGGTTTGGCTGATGCTGGCAGGAAGGGCACTGAGGGAGGGCAAAGGGCCTCCCCACGAGGGCCGGCTGGCCTTACCTGTAGCACCCAAAGTACTGGGTGATGCAGCCTCCCTCCATGGCACAGGGGAGATGGAAGGTGCGCTCGCAGCCCGTCTCCCGGCAGGTGACGGTGGCCCCACTCTCGCCACAGACAAAGCATTGCTGCAAAAAGCACAGGAGCTCCCATCAGCGGCAGCCTCAGGGCCTCCACAGCCACCCCACACCTCCGGTCAGGGTGTGGGATGTGGCCATGGCTGGGTCACAGCCCGCAGATGCGCCTGGCAGAGGAGGCTCCTGTGCTGCAGCCTCTGCGGAGCTGCTGGGAGCAAGACGTTTGTGCCAGAGCTGCCTGGAAGGGCTGGGGTTTCTTTCCTGGGGTCTGGGCTAAGCTCTGGCAAACGTCTCCTGGCACAAATCTCCCTGCTCTTCTCTGGTGCTCACCTTCTGTTCTGCCCACTCGATTACATATCGAATATCCTCAGGGATGTCTCCCATGAATCTTACACGCTTGGCCCGTTGGTGAAAAGCCTTGTTGGCAAAAACCTGCAGAAGGGAAAGACAAGGAGCTGATAAGCGGAGAGGGGCAGGGACTGCCTGTCGGAAAGCTGGAGGGAGCCCCCGAGGAACTCACCACGCAGAACTCATGGGCACAGATCCCTTCTCTCTCCAGCTTGGCCCCGCAGATGTCGGGGTCAGCCTTTGCCCGTCGACACAGCATGCACGCTGGAGGGGAGAGAGCAAATGGCCGCAGGAATGAGCACCTCTGCGGGGCCGGGGGCAGCGTCCCTGAGGCATTGCCCCCAAGGGCCTGTCTGTCCCTGCCCGGCCGGCTGAAGGGCAGGGCTGGAGGCCGTGGGGAGGAAGGGGGCATGGCAGGCAGGGGTGTCCCAGCAGGTGCCCACTGCCCAGCCTGGTCCCCGCTTGCTGAGGAAAGGGGGGGGGCCCTGCCCCGGGGCACTCGGGGAGCTCCTGCCTCCCCCGGCCACCGCCCTCGGCCCCACGCTGACCGCCCCGACAGCCCCTCTGCCAGGCTCTGGGAGGGACACTTTGCTCTCACCATGCTCCATCGACTTGGGGGCGTTCTCCTTCGTAGCAGACATGGCGCACATCCACAGAGAGCGTTGGGAGAGTCCGTGTCCCAGCAGCGCTGGGCTGTCTCCTCCAAATGCTCCTCTGCTGACCCTGCGGGAGAAGCAGGAGGCGGCTGAGCTTGCAGCGCAGGCCCAGAGCCCCGAGGTGTGGGACCCCCTCCTCCCTCGGCAGCCCCTCGCAAGCCCCGTCCCTCCCCTGCCCTCTCCTCACCTCTCCAGGTCGCACTGAGGCCCCGACGGAGCCCTTTTGTGGGCTTGCTCCCGCCCGTCACAATGGCCATTGTGACGTCAGCACCGCTGGCCAGCGTGCGCCCCAAACATGGACAGGGACGCCCTCGGCCACTCGCCACCCACTCTGAGACGGCCACCGCCTCACAGCGGGGCTGTGAAGTGCCGAGGCGGGGGTGGCCGGGGCACAGCGCAGCTCCTCGGGACGGCACCTCGGTGTCCCACCCCAACATCTTTCTGCTGAACTCCTCAGCGCTTTGGGGACGTGCTGCCTCCCGATGAAAAAGCAGCGGGACCACAAGCTAGGGAGTCGCGGCAGAAACGGCCTTCTTCCACGGCAATAAACCCTGGCCTTTTTCCATGGGAAAAAAAGAAGAGTCAGTGTGAGCCTTTCCTTGGTGGGGTAGGAAACTGGAAGAGGCTGTGGGGCAGCTTTGGAGGCCGCGGGTGGGAGTGTGGATCCGTTTGAGGGCGGAACGTCCCTACCGAGGGATGTGGACAGGTCTGGTCCATGGGCTGAGGGCTGTCAAGCCTTGGAATACACTGCCCAGGGAAGTGGTTGAGTCCCCATGCCTGGAGGGCTTTGAGAGGGTCCTCAGCCATCCTCTTCTCCCAGCCCCCTGTGGAATAATTCCTAAAATGTAATTTTTATTAAAAATATATGGCATTGTTCACACATTAAGGAAAGGTATAAAATGGAAACGTTTCCAGGGTGGAACACAGCGGCAGCCGGTATGTGATGAATCCGCTACACCTATGACTCCCTGAACAACAATGCTTGCAAAAGCAACACGGAGCATGGAGTGGAGTGAAGATTCCACGGCCCAGCTCTGTGATTACACAGCAGATATGGGAACAAGGTGATCCTATGGAACTGGTAAGCGGCATGCTTGCTACCCTGAGCCAACAGCCTGTCAGATTTTGATGAAATGCTGTCCTTTGTGCGAACTTTGCTCATTATAGTGTCGTTATAACACCAAAACACCCCTCCAGCCCGAAGGCTACCCGCCTCCGAGGTGCGACCACTCCTCCTTGAGCCTGCGCCCTGAATTTTTCGTAAACTATACCTTTAAACGCGAGGCGAGAGAATTTTACACCAATCAGAATAAAGGTATTTATGACTAAAGTCACTCAAACTCCACCCTGAAGGTAAGAAATAATATAAAAATAGCCTGAGAAAGGGGGGGTGCTAGGGAAGACACCATCGTAAACAAGTCAGGGAGGACCCCATCACGGACTGCCTTTGACTCCTGGGACCGGTTGACGGGCTGAGACTTTCTTCCCCCCCATAGGGACGCCGGTGGGTAAGACTTAGACTATGCCGAGTGCTTCCTCGGGGAACTTAGAAATCTCTCTAGAGGGTTACCTGTTACATTTATAGCCAGGCTGTATTGTTTGTAACTTTGTTGCGCGCTTTGTACCATTAACAATTGTTTTTTCACTTGCACGTGCTTTGCAGACAGTGTATTTATCGCCGGCAAACCGTAAGAACCTTTAGACCTGTTGCTTAAATAAACCGCACTGCTTAAGTAGCTACCCGTTTCGGTTTCTCATGGAACGCGACCGAACACTAAAGTGCGGCCGTGCTAGTTCATGAGCACGACTAGACTGAAGGTGCAGTCCACTCTTGCTGCATCCCGAATCGCGGTAGTTTAATATATATTAAACGCGACTGGACTGATAGCGGTGAATTGGGCATCGCTCAGAATTTAAACCCAGCCGCCCCTAGCCTCCCGCCTCGGTGAGGAGCGTTAGAACGCAAGGGGGTTTATTTTCTGCCAAAACTATTTTGCCTCCTGACGCAACACCCCCTTCCCAGCCAAACTCTGGGTTTCCTTCTCACCAGGCTGTCCGAGATGTCCCTCGGCCTTCCGGCGCCAGGGCCTTACGGAGCTGCGTTAGCTGGATGCCGACAGAGGCCAGCGGTGCCAGGGAACAAGCACCTCGGTTCGCAGGGAGGCTGTGCGTGGCCACAGCTCTTTGGCCAGCTCCGTTTGAGCTCCATTGCTCGGGAGTGCCTCGGAGGTCACATCGCCATGCATTCCTTGAAGAGCGCTACCTCTTGTGGCCCTGTCTAGAGCTCACGTCTTCCCAATCACGGCAGCGGAGAACAGAAGGACCAAGTGCTGCCCGCGAGTCCTCTTTTGGGCCCTGTGTACCTCCTTTCCTTCCCCATTGCCTCTTCGTTGGCAGAAAAGCCCCTCAGGTCTCCCAGGTTCCCCTGCCTTCCTCGGAGAGGACAGCTGCTCCCTAGGTTAAGGAGTCAACTTCCATGCGGCATCAAGGCCTCCCTCTCAGGAAGGCCCTTAACGCGCACAGCGTAAGACCACGCGTAGTTTGCCTGAAGAGCAGAGGGTTCTTTGTGTCTGGGCAGCAACCCCGTGAGACTTCCTCCATGCTTGGTCTCCATGATTCTTTGATTCCGCCTTCTAGCTCTCCGCCAGCTTCCACAGAACTCTTCAGCAGCCACTCTGCAACCAACTCTTTTCTCCCTCCTGCACTCGAAAGGCACTTGCTGGTCTCCGACAGCAGGGAAATCCTTTTGGATGACCGACATTTCCCAGGCCCCTTGTTGCCCCCCTGTAGAGCACATGGGATTTTTGTGCTCTGGAGGGCGTGTGGCAGAACTCAAGCCCTCGGGAAGAGGCACTGCTTTCTGACTCTCCTGAACTCCGTGGAGAAAATTCCTTCCTGGGTGTTTGGAATCTCCATTGAAAAGGATTCCTTGGCTTACGCTGCAAGAAGGAAGCCTTCAGTTGGTACGGCAGCAATCATGTTGGGGAGCAGTTTTGTGTTGTATGACGCAAAAGCGGGAGGAGCAGCTGACACCCCAGAAGGCTCTGCCGCCTTTCAGTGAGACCTGGACAGGCGGGGGAGCTGGGCGGAGAGGAACCTAAAGAAGTTCAACAGGGGCAAGTCTCGGGTCCTGCGGCTAGGGAGGAATAACCTCGTGCGCCGGTCCGGGCTGGGGCTTGACCTGATGGAGAGCAGCTCTGCAGACAGCTCTGCAGGCGTCCTGGTTAACAACAAGTGGACCATGAGGCAGCGCTGTACCCTTGTGGCCAAGAAGGCCAAGGGTATCCTGGGGTGAATTAAAAAGAGCACGGCCAGCAGGTCAAGGGACGTCATCCTCCCCCTCTACTCTGCCCTGGTGAGGCCACCTGTGGAGTTCTGTGTCCAGGGCTGGGCTCCCCAGTCCAAAAAAGCCAAGGAGCTACAGGAGAGAGTCCAGGGGGGGGCTACAAAGATGACCAGGGGACTGGAGCATCTCCCTGATGAGGAAAGGCTGAGAGACCTGGGGCTGTTTAGCCTCTCAGAAGACTGAGAGGGGATCTCATCAATGCTGAGCAACATGTAAAGGGCAGGTGTCAAGAGGATGGGGCCAGACCCTTCTCAGTGGTGCCCGGTGACAGGACAAGGGGCAGTGGGCACAAACTGCAAAACAGGAAAGTTCATCTGAATGCAAGGGAAAATGTCTTTACTGGGAGAGTGCCAGAGCCCTGGAACAGGCTGCCCAGAGAGGGTGTGGAGTCTTCTTCTCTGGAGATATTCCAAACCCGCCTGGGCGCGTTCCTGTCCAACCTGCTGTGGGTGACCCTGCTTGGGGAGGGGCTTGGACTAGATGATCTCTGAAGGTCCCTTCCAGCCCCTGCCTTTCTGTGATTCTGTGAGGAGGCCCTGGAACTGGGCAATGGGGAACGCCCTCTGGCTACCGTACAAACAGAGTCTACAGAAATCTTCACGTCACAAGCACAGACGTGACGCTGAACGCAAATGGGAAGAAAAGCAGCTTTGCCGCTTTGCCACACTTCTATCAAACCTGGGCAGCGAGGATGGGAATTGTTTGGAGCCGTGTCCAGAGCAGAGCAGTTGAAGCGTGTGCAAAGTGGCAGGGCCCGGGGTGCGTGGTGCTGGGAAGGGAGGCGCGAGGCCATGCCGGGTGGGCGGGCGCAGCCCACATTGCCGGGAGAAGGATGGCTGCACCCGCTGGGCCGTGCTGGGCCAGGCGGCTCTCCTGGGGGCAGGGGCAGAGACCCCCGATCCCAGGGCTGGGTGTGAGCTTCCCCCGGGGAAACCGAGCAGGCTGTGGGGCCGGCGAGGCCCCAAGGGCACGGCCATGGCGCTGGGCAGGCGGCCAAGGCCAGCCCGCCAGGAGGGAGGTCTGGGGAAGGGGCTGCCAAGCCCCGGGGAGAGAACAACCCTCTGGGCCAAGCCCTAACGCTGCCCCTCCAGAAAGGGAGAGGAGGAGGAGGAGGAGGAAGCTGACAAATGAGCGTGGCATCTCCCAGTGCAGGGATTAACGGCCAACTTTATTGTGCCGGAGGAGGGGGATCAGGGCCAGCACTCGGGGACCGGGCACGGCTGCTCCGGCGGCAGCGTCTGGGCCGGCTGTAGGGATTTTGGGCCCGACGCTGCACACGGGAGCTTTCTCGAGTCCTCACGGGCCCAGAGGGCCTGGAGCGGCTGCTGCTCTCGAGCACTGGGGAGCCGGAGGAGGACCGTGATGGCAGCTGCCTGGTGGTGCTGGGGCTGCTGGTCCCGGGTGTTGGGGAGCGGTGGGACGACCGCAGCCCAGCCTGCCTGGAGGCGCTGCTCTCCTCAGTTGCTCCTGGCACACGGCTCCTGGAACGGCGTCTTCTGGGCCGGCTGTAGGGAAGTTGGGCCCGACGCTGCATGCGAGAGCTTTCTCTAATCCGCACGGGCCCAGAGGGGCCGGAGCGGCTGCCGCTCTCGATTGCTGTGGAGTCGGCGAAGGACCCCGATGGCAGCTGGGGAGCCGTGCTGGGGCTGCTGGTGTTGGGTGCCGGGGAGCCGTGGGATGGCCCCAGCCCTGCCTGGCTGGGAGTGCTGCTCTCAGTGCTTCGTGCTTGCTCGCGACTGCTCTCATGGCGTCCTCTAGGCCGGCTGTATGGAATTTGGGCTCGACGCTGCAACCTGGAGCGGTTTCGCGTGCGGTCAGGACCAGGGGGGTTGGAGCAGCTGCCGCTGTCGAGCGCTGGAGAGCTGTGGGACTGCCTTGATGCTTCTTGGCTACTGGTGCTAGGGCTGCTGGTCCTGGGTGTTGGGGAGCCACGGGAAGGCCTCGCTCCCCCCTGTCTGGCGGTGCTGGCTCTGGCGATCTGCGAGCTGGCACTGGAGGCTGTAGGGGGAAGCAGGAAGGTCAAGGGCACGGCTGCCCAGGAATGGGTCAGGGCAGGCCAGAGTGGTCAGGGCAGACCACCACTGGAGCAGAGAGGCTCTGGAGCTGAGAGTCTCTGCCAAGGCCACCCTGGGCACGCGCTGCCAGGCCTTGCCTGGCCCCTGGCCCCAGCCCCGGGGCAGCCGGGTGCTTTGCCTCTTACCGGTGCCCAGGCCAGCACAGCCGTCGCACTCCCAGCTGGCCCTGCTCCTGCTCAAAAAGGAGCATCGCCGGTGGGTGCTTTCGGCACCGCAGGAGGAGCAGAGGAGCAGTTGCCAGGGCCTGGGGAAGCAAAAGGGACCGTGGCTGTGAGGACAGAGCGACCGCAGCAGCACGGGATTGCCTGGCGGAGCTCTTGCTCTCAGTCTTTGGGCTTCAAGCCCTTGGCCAGAGAGAGATCCCGTGCAGAGCCCCGGGGTGCAGCGTTGGACACTTACCCCTCTCGCTCTGCCTGCTTTCTGCCTCCTGGACAAAGGCACTCGCTGGCATTGCAGCGCCTGTGCCTCTCATTGACTGCTGCATCCGCCCCGTCGTCGTCAGAAGATGGTGGACTGATGGAGAAAGGAAAATGGATGAGCTCCCGCTGCCCCAGCATAAGGCAGGTGGAGGGCGTCCCTGCTCTTCCCCCGCCGCCCTGTGCCACCTCCTCCGTGAAGCTGAAGCCCAGAGTCACGGGAGAGCGGAGGGCCAGGACTGCTGGGGCCGGCCCTGGCACGGCACAGAGCTCGCGCCCTCCTGTCTGGAGAGCCGGGCAGAAGGACACCAACCTTTCAGGGATTCGGATGCCCATGGTGAGCATTTCTTTCCGGTATTGATATTCATTTTGACAAAGCGGGCAGCAGAAGCTGAAGTAGCCGAGGTGGAAAGCGTGAGCCTGGATGCAGCCCCTGTGGAACCAGGCGTCTTTGCAAACTGGGCACACCATGGTGCTGTAGGACTTTGTGTCCCCCACAGGGTCCAGGCAGATCAGGCAGACGGTGTTCTCCTCCGGCGCAGCCTCCACTGCCTGCTCTGGGCGGTGCTCCCAGCAGAAGGACCTGGGGGGCAGAGGAAAGGGGTGGGCGAGGTGAGAAGTGCTGTGTCCTTCTTCCCCAGTGGTGGCAATGAGGCTGGAGGCGTTGTGAAGGAGCCCCAGAAACTGCCCTGCTCCGGCTCAGCATAGGACTCTCACTGGGGGTTGCCTTCTGGTTTGGCTGATGCTGGCAGGAAGGGCACTGAGGGAGGGCAAAGGGCCTCCCCACACGAGGGCCGGCTGGCCTTACCTGTAGCACCCAAAGTACTGGGTGATGCAGCCTCCCTCCATGGCACAGGGGAGATGGAAGGTGCGCTCGCAGCCCGTCTCCCGGCAGGTGACGGTGGCCCCACTCTCGCCACAGACAAAGCATTGCTGCAAAAAGCACAGGAGCTCCCATCAGCGGCAGCCTCAGGGCCTCCACAGCCACCCCACACCTCCGGTCAGGGTGTGGGATGTGGCCATGGCTGGGTCACAGCCCGCAGATGCGCCTGGCGGAGGAGGCTCCTGTGCTGCAGCCTCTGCGGAGCTGCTGGGAGCAAGACGTTTGTGCCAGAGCTGCCTGGAAGGGCTGGGGTTTCTTTCCTGGGGTCTGGGCTAAGCTCTGGCAAACGTCTCCTGGCACAAATCTCCCTGCTCTTCTCTGGTGCTCACCTTCTGTTCTGCCCACTCGATTACATATCGAATATCCTCAGGGATGTCTCCCATGAATCTTACACGCTTGGCCCGTTGGTGAAAAGCCTTGTTGGCAAAAACCTGCAGAAGGGAAAGACAAGGAGCTGATAAGCGGAGAGGGGCAGGGACTGCCTGTCGGAAAGCTGGAGGGAGCCCCCGAGGAACTCACCACGCAGAACTCATGGGCACAGATCCCTTCTCTCTCCAGCTTGGCCCCGCAGATGTCGGGGTCAGCCTTTGCCCGTCGACACAGCATGCACGCTGGAGGGGAGAGAGCAAATGGCCGCAGGAATGAGCACCTCTGCGGGGCCGGGGGCAGCGTCCCTGAGGCATTGCCCCCAAGGGCCTGTCTGTCCCTGCCCGGCCGGCTGAAGGGCAGGGCTGGAGGCCGTGGGGAGGAAGGGGGCATGGCAGGCAGGGGTGTCCCAGCAGGTGCCCACTGCCCAGCCTGGTCCCCGCTTGCTGAGGAAAGGGGGGGGGCCCTGCCCCGGGGCACTCGGGGAGCTCCTGCCTCCCCCGGCCACCGCCCTCGGCCCCACGCTGACCGCCCCGACAGCCCCTCTGCCAGGCTCTGGGAGGGACACTTTGCTCTCACCATGCTCCATCGACTTGGGGGCGTTCTCCTTCGTAGCAGACATGGCGCACATCCACAGAGAGCGTTGGGAGAGTCCGTGTCCCAGCAGCGCTGGGCTGTCTCCTCCAAATGCTCCTCTGCTGACCCTGCGGGAGAAGCAGGAGGCGGCTGAGCTTGCAGCGCAGGCCCAGAGCCCCGAGGTGTGGGACCCCCTCCTCCCTCGGCAGCCCCTCGCAAGCCCCGTCCCTCCCCTGCCCTCTCCTCACCTCTCCAGGTCGCACTGAGGCCCCGACGGAGCCCTTTTGTGGGCTTGCTCCCGCCCGTCACAATGGCCATTGTGACGTCAGCACCGCTGGCCAGCGTGCGCCCCAAACATGGACAGGGACGCCCTCGGCCACTCGCCACCCACTCTGAGACGGCCACCGCCTCACAGCGGGGCTGTGAAGTGCCGAGGCGGGGGTGGCCGGGGCACAGCGCAGCTCCTCGGGACGGCACCTCGGTGTCCCACCCCAACATCTTTCTGCTGAACTCCTCAGCGCTTTGGGGACGTGCTGCCTCCCGATGAAAAAGCAGCGGGACCACAAGCTGGGGAGTCGCGGCAGAAACGGCCTTCTTCCACGGCAATAAACCCTGGCCTTTTTCCATGGGAAAAAAAGAAGAGTCAGTGTGAGCCTTTCCTTGGTGGGGTAGGAAACTGGAAGAGGCTGTGGGGCAGCTTTGGAGGCCGTGGGTGGGAGTGTGGATCCGTTTGAGGGCGGAACATCCCTACCGAGGGATGTGGACAGGTCTGGTCCATGGGCTGAGGGCTGTCAAGCCTTGGAATACACTGCCCAGGGAAGTGGTTGAGTCCCCATGCCTGGAGGGCTTTGAGAGGGTCCTCAGCCATCCTCTTCTCCCAGCCCCCTGTGGAATAATTCCTAAAATGTAATTTTTATTAAAAATATATGGCATTGTTCACACATTAAGGAAAGGTATAAAATGGAAACGTTTCCAGGGTGGAACACAGCGGCAGCCGGTATGTGATGAATCCGCTACACCTATGACTCCCTGAACAACAATGCTTGCAAAAGCAACACGGAGCATGGAGTGGAGTGAAGATTCCACGGCCAAGCTCTGTGATTACACAGCAGATATGGGAACAAGGTGATCCTATGGAACTGGTAAGCGGCATGCTTGCTACCCTGAGCCAACAGCCTGTCAGATTTTGATGAAATGCTGTCCTTTGTGCGAACTTTGCTCATTATAATGTCGTTATAATACCAAAACACCCCTCCAGCCCGAAGGCTACCCGCCTCCGAGGTGCGACCACTCCTCCTTGAGCCTGCGCCCTGAATTTTTCGTAAACTATACCTTTAAACGCGAGGCGAGAGAATTTTACACCAATCAGAATAAAGGTATTTATGACTAAAGTCACTCAAACTCCACCCTGAAGGTAAGAAATAATATAAAAATAGCCTGAGAAAGGGGGGGTGCTAGGGAAGACACCATCGTAAACAAGTCAGGGAGGACCCCATCACGGACTGCCTTTGACTCCTGGGACCGGTTGACGGGCTGAGACTTTCTTCCCCCCCATAGGGACGCCGGTGGGTAAGACTTAGACTATGCTGAGTGCTTCCTCGGGGAACTTAGAAATCTCTCTAGAGGGTTACCTGTTACATTTATAGCCAGGCTGTATTGTTTGTAACTTTGTTGCGCGCTTTGTACCATTAACAATTGTTTTTTCACTTGCACGTGCTTTGCAGACAGTGTATTTATCGCCAGCAAACCGTAAGAACCTTTAGACCTGTTGCTTAAATAAACCGCACTGCTTAAGTAGCTACCCGTTTCGGTTTCTCATGGAACGCGACCGAACACTAAAGTGCGGCCGTGCTAGTTCATGAGCACGACTAGACTGAAGGTGCAGTCCACTCTTGCTGCATCCCGAATCGCGGTAGTTTAATATATATTAAACGCGACTGGACTGATAGCGGTGAATTGGGCATCGCTCAGAATTTAAACCCAGCCGCCCCTAGCCTCCCGCCTCGGTGAGGAGCGTTAGAACGCAAGGGGGTTTATTTTCTGCCAAAACTATTTTGCCTCCTGACGCAACACCCCCTTCCCAGCCAAACTCTGGGTTTCCTTCTCACCAGGCTGTCCGAGATGTCCCTCGGCCTTCCGGCGCCAGGGCCTTACGGAGCTGCGTTAGCTGGATGCCGACAGAGGCCAGCGGTGCCAGGGAACAAGCACCTCGGTTCGCAGGGAGGCTGTGCGTGGCCACAGCTCTTTGGCCAGCTCCGTTTGAGCTCCATTGCTCGGGAGTGCCTCGGAGGTCACATCGCCATGCATTCCTTGAAGAGCGCTACCTCTTGTGGCCCTGTCTAGAGCTCACGGCTTCCCAATCACGGCAGCGGAGAACAGAAGGACCAAGTGCTGCCCGCGAGTCCTCTTTTGGGCCCTGTGTACCTCCTTTCCTTCCCCATTGCCTCTTCGTTGGCAGAAAAGCCCCTCAGGTCTCCCAGGTTCCCCTGCCTTCCTCGGAGAGGACAGCTGCTCCCTAGGTTAAGGAGTCAACTTCCATGCGGCATCAAGGCCTCCCTCTCAGGAAGGCCCTTAACGCGCACAGCGTAAGACCACGCGTAGTTTGCCTGAAGAGCAGAGGGTTCTTTGTGTCTGGGCAGCAACCCCGTGAGACTTCCTCCATGCTTGGTCTCCATGATTCTTTGATTCCGCCTTCTAGCTCTCCGCCAGCTTCCACAGAACTCTTCAGCAGCCACTCTGCAACCAACTCTTTTCTCCCTCCTGCACTCGAAAGGCACTTGCTGGTCTCCGACAGCAGGGAAATCCTTTTGGATGACCGACATTTCCCAGGCCCCTTGTTGCCCCCCTGTAGAGCACATGGGATTTTTGTGCTCTGGAGGGCGTGTGGCAGAACTCAAGCCCTCGGGAAGAGGCACTGCTTTCTGACTCTCCTGAACTCCGTGGAGAAAATTCCTTCCTGGGTGTTTGGAATCTCCATTGAAAAGGATTCCTTGGCTTACGCTGCAAGAAGGAAGCCTTCAGTTGGTACGGCAGCAATCATGTTGGGGAGCAGTTTTGTGTTGTATGACGCAAAAGCGGGAGGAGCAGCTGACACCCCAGAAGGCTCTGCCGCCTTTCAGTGAGACCTGGACAGGCGGGGGAGCTGGGCGGAGAGGAACCTAAAGAAGTTCAACAGGGGCAAGTCTCGGGTCCTGCGGCTAGGGAGGAATAACCTCGTGCGCCGGTCCGGGCTGGGGCTTGACCTGATGGAGAGCAGCTCTGCAGACAGCTCTGCAGGCGTCCTGGTTAACAACAAGTGGACCATGAGGCAGCGCTGTACCCTTGTGGCCAAGAAGGCCAAGGGTATGCTGGGGTGAATTAAAAAGAGCACGGCCAGCAGGTCAAGGGACGTCATCCTCCCCCTCTACTCTGCCCTGGTGAGGCCACCTGTGGAGTTCTGTGTCCAGGGCTGGGCTCCCCAGTCCAAAAAAGCCAAGGAGCTACAGGAGAGAGTCCAGGGGGGGGCTACAAAGATGACCAGGGGACTGGAGCATCTCCCTGATGAGGAAAGGCTGAGAGACCTGGGGCTGTTTAGCCTCTCAGAAGACTGAGAGGGGATCTCATCAATGCTGAGCAACATGTAAAGGGCAGGTGTCAAGAGGATGGGGCCAGACCCTTCTCAGTGGTGCCCGGTGACAGGACAAGGGGCAGTGGGCACAAACTGCAAAACAGGAAAGTTCATCTGAATGCAAGGGAAAATGTCTTTACTGGGAGAGTGCCAGAGCCCTGGAACAGGCTGCCCAGAGAGGGTGTGGAGTCTTCTTCTCTGGAGATATTCCAAACCCGCCTGGGCGCGTTCCTGTCCAACCTGCTGTGGGTGACCCTGCTTGGGGAGGGGCTTGGACTAGATGATCTCTGAAGGTCCCTTCCAGCCCCTGCCTTTCTGTGATTCTGTGAGGAGGCCCTGGAACTGGGCAATGGGGAACGCCCTCTGGCTACCGTACAAACAGAGTCTACAGAAATCTTCACGTCACAAGCACAGACGTGACGCTGAACGCAAATGGGAAGAAAAGCAGCTTTGCCGCTTTGCCACACTTCTATCAAACCTGGGCAGCGAGGATGGGAATTGTTTGGAGCCGTGTCCAGAGCAGAGCAGTTGAAGCGTGTGCAAAGTGGCAGGGCCCGGGGTGCGTGGTGCTGGGAAGGGAGGCGCGAGGCCATGCCGGGTGGGCGGGCGCAGCCCACATTGCCGGGAGAAGGATGGCTGCACCCGCTGGGCCGTGCTGGGCCAGGCGGCTCTCCTGGGGGCAGGGGCAGAGACCCCCGGTCCCAGGGCTGGGTGTGAGCTTCCCCCGGGGAAACCGAGCAGGCTGTGGGGCCGGCGAGGCCCCAAGGGCACGGCCATGGCGCTGGGCAGGCGGCCAAGGCCAGCCCGCCAGGAGGGAGGTCTGGGGAAGGGGCTGCCAAGCCCCGGGGAGAGAACAACCCTCTGGGCCAAGCCCTAACGCTGCCCCTCCAGAAAGGGAGAGGAGGAGGAGGAGGAGGAAGCTGACAAATGAGCGTGGCATCTCCCAGTGCAGGGATTAACGGCCAACTTTATTGTGCCGGAGGAGGGGGATCAGGGCCAGCACTCGGGGACCGGGCACGGCTGCTCCGGCGGCAGCGTCTGGGCCGGCTGTAGGGATTTTGGGCCCGACGCTGCACACGGGAGCTTTCTCGAGTCCTCACGGGCCCAGAGGGCCTGGAGCGGCTGCCGCTCTCGAGCACTGGGGAGCCGGAGGAGGACCGTGATGGCAGCTGCCTGGTGGTGCTGGGGCTGCTGGTCCCGGGTGTTGGGGAGCGGTGGGACGACCGCAGCCCAGCCTGCCTGGAGGCGCTGCTCTCCTCAGTTGCTCCTGGCACACGGCTCCTGGAACGGCGTCTTCTGGGCCGGCTGTAGGGAAGTTGGGCCCGACGCTGCATGCGAGAGCTTTCTCTAATCCGCACGGGCCCAGAGGGGCCGGAGCGGCTGCCGCTCTCGATTGCTGTGGAGTCGGCGAAGGACCCCGATGGCAGCTGGGGAGCCGTGCTGGGGCTGCTGGTGTTGGGTGCCGGGGAGCCGTGGGATGGCCCCAGCCCTGCCTGGCTGGGAGTGCTGCTCTCAGTGCTTCGTGCTTGCTCGCGACTGCTCTCATGGCGTCCTCTAGGCCGGCTGTATGGAATTTGGGCTCGACGCTGCAACCTGGAGCGGTTTCGCGTGCGGTCAGGACCAGGGGGGTTGGAGCAGCTGCCGCTGTCGAGCGCTGGAGAGCTGTGGGACTGCCTTGATGCTTCTTGGCTACTGGTGCTAGGGCTGCTGGTCCTGGGTGTTGGGGAGCCACGGGAAGGCCTCGCTCCCCCCTGTCTGGCGGTGCTGGCTCTGGCGATCTGCGAGCTGGCACTGGAGGCTGTAGGGGGAAGCAGGAAGGTCAAGGGCACGGCTGCCCAGGAATGGGTCAGGGCAGGCCAGAGTGGTCAGGGCAGACCACCACTGGAGCAGAGAGGCTCTGGAGCTGAGAGTCTCTGCCAAGGCCACCCTGGGCACGCGCTGCCAGGCCTTGCCTGGCCCCTGGCCCCAGCCCCGGGGCAGCCGGGTGCTTTGCCTCTTACCGGTGCCCAGGCCAGCACAGCCGTCGCACTCCCAGCTGGCCCTGCTCCTGCTCAAAAAGGAGCATCGCCGGTGGGTGCTTTCGGCACCGCAGGAGGAGCAGAGGAGCAGTTGCCAGGGCCTGGGGAAGCAAAAGGGACCGTGGCTGTGAGGACAGAGCGACCGCAGCAGCACGGGATTGTCTGGCGGAGCTCTTGCTCTCAGTCTTTGGGCTTCAAGCCCTTGGCCAGAGAGAGATCCCGTGCAGAGCCCCGGGGTGCAGCGTTGGACACTTACCCCTCTCGCTCTGCCTGCTTTCTGCCTCCTGGACAAAGGCACTCGCTGGCATTGCAGCGCCTGTGCCTCTCATTGACTGCTGCATCCGCCCCGTCGTCGTCAGAAGATGGTGGACTGATGGAGAAAGGAAAATGGATGAGCTCCCGCTGCCCCAGCATAAGGCAGGTGGAGGGCGTCCCTGCTCTTCCCCCGCCGCCCTGTGCCACCTCCTCCGTGAAGCTGAAGCCCAGAGTCACGGGAGAGCGGAGGGCCAGGACTGCTGGGGCCGGCCCTGGCACGGCACAGAGCTCGCGCCCTCCTGTCTGGAGAGCCGGGCAGAAGGACACCAACCTTTCAGGGATTCGGATGCCCATGGTGAGCATTTCTTTCCGGTATTGATATTCATTTTGACAAAGCGGGCAGCAGAAGCTGAAGTAGCCGAGGTGGAAAGCGTGAGCCTGGATGCAGCCCCTGTGGAACCAGGCGTCTTTGCAAACTGGGCACACCATGGTGCTGTAGGACTTTGTGTCCCCCACAGGGTCCAGGCAGATCAGGCAGACGGTGTTCTCCTCCGGCGCAGCCTCCACTGCCTGCTCTGGGCGGTGCTCCCAGCAGAAGGACCTGGGGGGCAGAGGAAAGGGGTGGGCGAGGTGAGAAGTGCTGTGTCCTTCTTCCCCAGTGGTGGCAACGAGGCTGGAGGCGTTGTGAAGGAGCCCCAGAAACTGCCCTGCTCCGGCTCAGCATAGGACTCTCACTGGGGGTTGCCTTCTGGTTTGGCTGATGCTGGCAGGAAGGGCACTGAGGGAGGGCAAAGGGCCTCCCCACACGAGGGCCGGCTGGCCTTACCTGTAGCACCCAAAGTACTGGGTGATGCAGCCTCCCTCCATGGCACAGGGGAGATGGAAGGTGCGCTCGCAGCCCGTCTCCCGGCAGGTGACGGTGGCCCCACTCTCGCCACAGACAAAGCATTGCTGCAAAAAGCACAGGAGCTCCCATCAGCGGCAGCCTCAGGGCCTCCACAGCCACCCCACACCTCCGGTCAGGGTGTGGGATGTGGCCATGGCTGGGTCACAGCCCGCAGATGCGCCTGGCAGAGGAGGCTCCTGTGCTGCAGCCTCTGCGGAGCTGCTGGGAGCAAGACGTTTGTGCCAGAGCTGCCTGGAAGGGCTGGGGTTTCTTTCCTGGGGTCTGGGCTAAGCTCTGGCAAACGTCTCCTGGCACAAATCTCCCTGCTCTTCTCTGGTGCTCACCTTCTGTTCTGCCCACTCGATTACATATCGAATATCCTCAGGGATGTCTCCCATGAATCTTACACGCTTGGCCTGTTGGTGAAAAGCCTTGTTGGCAAAAACCTGCAGAAGGGAAAGACAAGGAGCTGATAAGCGGAGAGGGGCAGGGACTGCCTGTCGGAAAGCTGGAGGGAGCCCCCGAGGAACTCACCACGCAGAACTCATGGGCACAGATCCCTTCTCTCTCCAGCTTGGCCCCGCAGATGTCGGGGTCAGCCTTTGCCCGTCGACACAGCATGCACGCTGGAGGGGAGAGAGCAAATGGCCGCAGGAATGAGCACCTCTGCGGGGCCGGGGGCAGCGTCCCTGAGGCATTGCCCCCAAGGGCCTGTCTGTCCCTGCCCGGCCGGCTGAAGGGCAGGGCTGGAGGCCGTGGGGAGGAAGGGGGCATGGCAGGCAGGGGTGTCCCAGCAGGTGCCCACTGCCCAGCCTGGTCCCCGCTTGCTGAGGAAAGGGGGGGGGCCCTGCCCCGGGGCACTCGGGGAGCTCCTGCCTCCCCCGGCCACCACCCTCGGCCCCACGCTGACCGCCCCGACAGCCCCTCTGCCAGGCTCTGGGAGGGACACTTTGCTCTCACCATGCTCCATCGACTTGGGGGCGTTCTCCTTCGTAGCAGACATGGCGCACATCCACAGAGAGCGTTGGGAGAGTCCGTGTCCCAGCAGCGCTGGGCTGTCTCCTCCAAATGCTCCTCTGCTGACCCTGCGGGAGAAGCAGGAGGCGGCTGAGCTTGCAGCGCAGGCCCAGAGCCCCGAGGTGTGGGACCCCCTCCTCCCTCGGCAGCCCCTCGCAAGCCCCGTCCCTCCCCTGCCCTCTCCTCACCTCTCCAGGTCGCACTGAGGCCCCGACGGAGCCCTTTTGTGGGCTTGCTCCTGCCCGTCACAATGGCCATTGTGACGTCAGCACCGCTGGCCAGCGTGCGCCCCAAACATGGACAGGGACGCCCTCGGCCACTCGCCACCCACTCTGAGACGGCCACCGCCTCACAGCGGGGCTGTGAAGTGCCGAGGCGGGGGTGGCCGGGGCACAGCGCAGCTCCTCGGGACGGCACCTCGGTGTCCCACCCCAACATCTTTCTGCTGAACTCCTCAGCGCTTTGGGGACGTGCTGCCTCCCGATGAAAAAGCAGCGGGACCACAAGCTGGGGAGTCGCGGCAGAAACGGCCTTCTTCCACGGCAATAAACCCTGGCCTTTTTCCATGGGAAAAAAAGAAGAGTCAGTGTGAGCCTTTCCTTGGTGGGGTAGGAAACTGGAAGAGGCTGTGGGGCAGCTTTGGAGGCCGTGGGTGGGAGTGTGGATCCGTTTGAGGGCGGAACATCCCTACCGAGGGATGTGGACAGGTCTGGTCCATGGGCTGAGGGCTGTCAAGCCTTGGAATACACTGCCCAGGGAAGTGGTTGAGTCCCCATGCCTGGAGGGCTTTGAGAGGGTCCTCAGCCATCCTCTTCTCCCAGCCCCCTGTGGAATAATTCCTAAAATGTAATTTTTATTAAAAATATATGGCATTGTTCACACATTAAGGAAAGGTATAAAATGGAAACGTTTCCAGGGTGGAACACAGCGGCAGCCGGTATGTGATGAATCCGCTACACCTATGACTCCCTGAACAACAATGCTTGCAAAAGCAACATGGAGCATGGAGTGGAGTGAAGATTCCACGGCCAAGCTCTGTGATTACACAGCAGATATGGGAACAAGGTGATCCTATGGAACTGGTAAGCGGCATGCTTGCTACCCTGAGCCAACAGCCTGTCAGATTTTGATGAAATGCTGTCCTTTGTGCGAACTTTGCTTATTATAATGTCGTTATAATACCAAAACACCCCTCCAGCCCGAAGGCTACCCGCCTCCGAGGTGCGACCACTCCTCCTTGAGCCTGCGCCCTGAATTTTTCGTAAACTATACCTTTAAACGCGAGGCGAGAGAATTTTACACCAATCAGAATAAAGGTATTTATGACTAAAGTCACTCAAACTCCACCCTGAAGGTAAGAAATAATATAAAAATAGCCTGAGAAAGGGGGGGTGCTAGGGAAGACACCATCGTAAACAAGTCAGGGAGGACCCCATCACGGACTGCCTTTGACTCCTGGGACCGGTTGACGGGCTGAGACTTTCTTCCCCCCCATAGGGACGCCGGTGGGTAAGACTTAGACTATGCCGAGTGCTTCCTCGGGGAACTTAGAAATCTCTCTAGAGGGTTACCTGTTACATTTATAGCCAGGCTGTATTGTTTGTAACTTTGTTGCGCGCTTTGTACCATTAACAATTGTTTTTTCACTTGCACGTGCTTTGCAGACAGTGTATTTATCGCCAGCAAACCGTAAGAACCTTTAGACCTGTTGCTTAAATAAACCGCACTGCTTAAGTAGCTACCCGTTTCGGTTTCTCATGGAACGCGACCGAACACTAAAGTGCGGCCGTGCTAGTTCATGAGCACGACTAGACTGAAGGTGCAGTCCACTCTTGCTGCATCCCGAATCGCGGTAGTTTAATATATATTAAACGCGACTGGACTGATAGCGGTGAATTGGGCATCGCTCAGAATTTAAACCCAGCCGCCCCTAGCCTCCCGCCTCGGTGAGGAGCGTTAGAACGCAAGGGGGTTTATTTTCTGCCAAAACTATTTTGCCTCCTGACGCAACACCCCCTTCCCAGCCAAACTCTGGGTTTCCTTCTCACCAGGCTGTCCGAGATGTCCCTCGGCCTTCCGGCGCCAGGGCCTTACGGAGCTGCGTTAGCTGGATGCCGACAGAGGCCAGCGGTGCCAGGGAACAAGCACCTCGGTTCGCAGGGAGGCTGTGCGTGGCCACAGCTCTTTGGCCAGCTCCGTTTGAGCTCCATTGCTCGGGAGTGCCTCGGAGGTCACATCGCCATGCATTCCTTGAAGAGCGCTACCTCTTGTGGCCCTGTCTAGAGCTCACGGCTTCCCAATCACGGCAGCGGAGAACAGAAGGACCAAGTGCTGCCCGCGAGTCCTCTTTTGGGCCCTGTGTACCTCCTTTCCTTCCCCATTGCCTCTTCGTTGGCAGAAAAGCCCCTCAGGTCTCCCAGGTTCCCCTGCCTTCCTCGGAGAGGACAGCTGCTCCCTAGGTTAAGGAGTCAACTTCCATGCGGCATCAAGGCCTCCCTCTCAGGAAGGCCCTTAACGCGCACAGCGTAAGACCACGCGTAGTTTGCCTGAAGAGCAGAGGGTTCTTTGTGTCTGGGCAGCAACCCCGTGAGACTTCCTCCATGCTTGGTCTCCATGATTCTTTGATTCCGCCTTCTAGCTCTCCGCCAGCTTCCACAGAACTCTTCAGCAGCCACTCTGCAACCAACTCTTTTCTCCCTCCTGCACTCGAAAGGCACTTGCTGGTCTCCGACAGCAGGGAAATCCTTTTGGATGACCGACATTTCCCAGGCCCCTTGTTGCCCCCCTGTAGAGCACATGGGATTTTTGTGCTCTGGAGGGCGTGTGGCAGAACTCAAGCCCTCGGGAAGAGGCACTGCTTTCTGACTCTCCTGAACTCCGTGGAGAAAATTCCTTCCTGGGTGTTTGGAATCTCCATTGAAAAGGATTCCTTGGCTTACGCTGCAAGAAGGAAGCCTTCAGTTGGTACGGCAGCAATCATGTTGGGGAGCAGTTTTGTGTTGTATGACGCAAAAGCGGGAGGAGCAGCTGACACCCCAGAAGGCTCTGCCGCCTTTCAGTGAGACCTAGACAGGCGGGGGAGCTGGGCGGAGAGGAACCTAAAGAAGTTCAACAGGGGCAAGTCTCGGGTCCTGCGGCTAGGGAGGAATAACCTCGTGCGCCGGTCCGGGCTGGGGCTTGACCTGATGGAGAGCAGCTCTGCAGACAGCTCTGCAGGCGTCCTGGTTAACAACAAGTGGACCATGAGGCAGCGCTGTACCCTTGTGGCCAAGAAGGCCAAGGGTATGCTGGGGTGAATTAAAAAGAGCACGGCCAGCAGGTCAAGGGACGTCATCCTCCCCCTCTACTCTGCCCTGGTGAGGCCACCTGTGGAGTTCTGTGTCCAGGGCTGGGCTCCCCAGTCCAAAAAAGCCAAGGAGCTACAGGAGAGAGTCCAGGGGGGGGCTACAAAGATGACCAGGGGACTGGAGCATCTCCCTGATGAGGAAAGGCTGAGAGACCTGGGGCTGTTTAGCCTCTCAGAAGACTGAGAGGGGATCTCATCAATGCTGAGCAACATGTAAAGGGCAGGTGTCAAGAGGATGGGGCCAGACCCTTCTCAGTGGTGCCCGGTGACAGGACAAGGGGCAGTGGG